>NC_065922.1:28822463-29166068 GCF_024586455.1 Bactrocera neohumeralis
GGCCGGATTCAAGTGCTGGTGTGTATGTTTTCGTTTGGATTTCGCGCACTTTGCTCGATTAGATTTGACGGATAGATGAGCGATTACGTGCATGCTGGCGTTAACGGTTAACGGTGGGTTATCAAGTGGTAGCTTATCAAAATGAAAAGGGGCAATTACAAGCAGATATGGTGGACATGAACACACACACATATGTTTACATATATAATATATATATTCACTCATTAACATATACATACTTATATCAGCTCATTCATATAAATGCTTATGAACCTTTTTGTACATCTGCAAGCGCCAATTGTTTATAAATATTGCAAAGATTAAGCAGAGTGCCTACGTAGTAATATTTTTTTGTATTCCATATGTATTGTCTGTGTGTTGAGATAGTTGTAATTGAGTGTGTGTGCACCTGTTATGGAAAAAACCTAGAGCTGTGGAGTTTCACCACAGACTAATGATTAGAGTCAATTTAGGTTTAATAATTGCTGTTGTTGGAATTTAGCTATTGGGAGATACTGTGGATTTTCTGTGGTGATATAGTTAGTTGGCTGGTTTGTTGGAGTATACTTTTGTAAGAAGCGAATGGTCATAAATTATTAATAATGCTGAATTTTTCTGAGACAGTATAAGGTTTGAATTTTTTTTTTAATATTTGTATTGATTTAAGAATTTTAGCTAACTAAGTAATGCAAGTAATTATATAAAAATTAAATATATGTCTCTAAACAAATTATTATTATTAGAAAATTATTATAAAAATGAAACAAGCAAGAATATGAAAATATAAAATTTTTCTTTATGAAAAATGCATACAATTTTTTAACAATTTCTAGTCAAAAATGCATTATACCAATTAACTTAAATTTATTTCAAGTAAAAAATTCAAATTATCTCACAAAAAATTAAAGAAAAAAATTAATTTTATTGAAAAATTTAAAAAAACATATTTTTTAATAAGGATTATAATGTTTAACAAGTTAAAAAAAAAATTTATAAGTTAACAAGTTTTATACAAAGTAATTAGATTTTTAATATAAATGTATATAACAAATCTTTTTTTAATTTTTTTTTTATATAAATATGTATGTTTTCATTAAAAACAAAATAAACGATACGATTTCTTTCACAAAAAAATTAAAGAAAATAAATTTATTTTAATAAAAAAAAGTTAAGAGATATATTTTTAATAAAGTTTAAGTTTAAAAAGTTAAAAAAAAAAATATTTTTATAGGTTATAAAGTTTTATAAAAATAAATAATTTTATATAAAAAAATTTTAAAAATTACCGAATTTTTTTTTTAATTCTTAATCATTAAAAATCTTTTTTTCTGATTTTTTATATAAATAAACATAAAAAATTTAAATAAAAAAAAGAAATAAGTTTTTTTTTATAAAAATGCATATTCATTAAAAATCCTTTTTTTCTGCGAACACCATTTATAGCTAACATTCATTTGAGTGTTTCCTCACCAACATGTCAATTCACTTAAGTGGTCTGTTCTCTTTCAACATAATATTAGAAATCTAAATTTCAAGCAGTTGCGCAGTTCTTCAGACGTACTTATCTTTATCTCTTCTAAGATTATGACCATAATAATAACTGCTTATGAATATAAATAATTTTTGCTTTCGAATATTCGAGAAAAAACACCAGCTTATGCCGGAAGAGTAAATAAATATGATTTACTTAAAGTAATCAGAATGAAAAATAAACAAACTAAAACTCATATTACAACAACATTACATTACATTGCACTGTTAATTCACTGTTTTCCACTATTTATAACACCATAAACCTTTTTCAAAGCAGCTTTATGAGAACTGCAATATTAACAAAAAATTTAACTTTAATTGCATCATAAAATATCACTAAATGTGTGTATATATGTATATTTGTAGAAACAATTAAATGCATGCAAATATTATTATTTTTCGTTTATTTTTTAATATTTTTTTCGAGAGCGCTCTTAGCTTATATTAACTCCTTGGGATGCACACGTGCTATACTATAACTCATATATCTACTTGTATATATTTATTTTTCTACAGTTATCATTTTTTTATCCATTATTTACTAAATGTCAAGCTAAGTGCCTACAGTAATTAAAAGTAATAGACAAGGTGTTTTAAAGTGACGAACAGTTGAATGAAATAAAATCATTTAAAAATGTATTCTGACAACAGAGAAAGCCAGCAGGTCAACAGTGAGGATGCTTTATATACTAAAAAGCAAACATGTGTCTGAATTTTTTAAGTTCTAAATATATTCGCTTGCAAATAAAGATCTGATATTTATAAAATATATGTATATAATTATAATTATCGCATTTATTTTTGTTCTATTTGAAAATTTAGCACTCGAGAGTTTGTACCATCATATAAGGCAACTAAAGAGTGATGTATTTGAGAAACTTTATACTCCATAAATTCGTTAGAGTGGTGGCCAAGCCATCAGAAAATATATTTTTTAAGATATTTCAAATATTCTAAAATATTTCACCTCATTTTACCTTCTTCAATGATTTCTAAATATTATCTTTCCAAAACCCGTCTCACCTTTCAATGAACCAAGTTCTTTGAATGCATACTTGTATTTTTCTTGAATACATACTTTATGTAGTTTGTAAATACATTCTCACCCATGATTGTCAATATGAAAATGCATATGCTTGCATATAATTATAATTACTGTCATAAATATTCCCAACGCGTTTTTATTCACACACAATTAATTGCATTACGTATACGCCACCGCCGCCGGCACCACCAACGCCAAGCACATGCGAAATGCAAGTTTATATTAACAATGGCGAAAATTACAGCGAATATGTAAACGCATCATGAAATTACGTGAAAACTAAAGAATTTAATACTTCAAAGCAAGGTTGTTAGGGTGATCCGGTGCCGATATGTTATTGTAGCTTTGTTATCACAAAAAATTTATAAAATTAATAAGTAAAAAAAATGTATGCTTAACTGATTTTTAATTCTTGTGAAGTGAAATTAATGTAATAATTGAGTATTTAGAAGAATATTTTTTTATTATTCGCCGTACATAGCGCTCTAATGTGTGCTTAGTGTTAAGTTTTGCTTTTAAATGGGTCTTTAAAGACCACAAATAGTGATTTTTTAGACTGTTAACAAAAATTTATTAATCTGAAGACTAAAAATGAATAAAATATCATATTTATAAATATTTTAGAAATATTTCCGCAAAAAAAAAAAAAAAAATTCCAGAAAGCCACGAGCATCCATAGCATATTCAATCATACTGCTCAGCAAACTCTTATTTCATCACAATCAATTTTTCCAACTCCCTTACTTTTAGTCTACAAAAATATCGCAATAAAAATATTTTCGCAAACAAAATTTTATATGACGGCGCACTGTCAAACAAAATTGCCGAAAAATTAATTACTCTATCAGCGCGGCAATCTGTGACAATAAGATTTGCTTAATTTCGTCAATTCTTAATTCTTTATAAGCAACTCATATTCGTCACTGTTATCTTAGACACCATAAAGTTGTCTTATAATTAAAATTAGCAATTTCAACTCACAAATTCGCACACACTTACACACGTGCCCTTGAATATATAATTTTATCTAACAATAATTTACTGAATATTTAATTTTTTTCCTTGCTATCTGGCTGATTAATTTAAAATAACTTTAATAAACAATAGCAACACCAAAATATTTATTCTCCATAACACATACGAGCAATAATTGCCTGCTCTATCTAATAGCATGCATCTACTTAGTTGATGTTTTCCTCTCCCGACGCTTGCCATAATACAATATCACATGTGACTTCGATTAGATGTAGCGGTAATTACAAGAGTGTGTGGTTTACCGGCGTTGGAACGCATAACCACAGGTATTTGCCCGTACACTTCTAATGAATGCTGGCAAATACTAGGAACGTGATGCAAAAATTGCGAAAGCACTTGCGAAATTTATGTGTAAAGAGAAAACACGTGACGTTTCGCAACGAAATCGTGTCGCTAAAAAAAGTTATTTCCAATATTTTACAATAAATATGTGATTGGAAAAAAGTTAGCAATCAAATTGCAATTATTGGGCAATGAAAATCGATATCAGTAATAGTAATCGATTATTTTTTTATTCCTGATGAAGTAAGCTCGAGGAAATCAATGTAAACGCAGGAAAATAAAAGTATAATACAACAAAAAAATGTAAACCAAAAACTTTTCAAACACCCGTTTGAACAATTTGCATCACAAGCTGCCAACATTTGCATTTTGCTTTGTTACTCCGCTGACTAATCTGTGCGGCGAGTGCCGGTAGAACTGACAATAGCCGATTGACAGCACTCGTGGGTAGACTAATTGCAGCACAGCCTTTTGTAATGCAATTTTTTACTGCACTTCATTATTATTAATATATGAGAATGCAAATGAAAGCACATATGATGATTTACGTGCACAAGCGCAGCTACAGTGGGGGTTGGAAATATTGGTACAATTAATAAAATAATGAAATATTTTCAAAATTATTTTTGTTTCACTTTTCATTGAATTGTTCGATAAAATTTAAAGTTTTCTATAGTTTAATATGATTTTGAAAAGTAACGCATTTTTGCGATAAAGTGGGGAAAATTAGATTTTTAATATGAAAAATTATTTGCTAAAAAAATAAAAAAAAAATTACATTAATAGGAATTAGCTATTTTTAGGATTTTTTAAATTACTACACTACATATATTTTTGTGAAAAGCGTAAAACTTTTCTATTACCAATGTGAAAAAATTTTGACAAATTTAGTTTTGCTTTACATGGAATTATAAAGACTCCAAAAATTTGAGACAAAAATAGCAGTTCCTTATATTCTGCTCTATGGTCTGCTTTGGCGATGTTTCTTATGATTATTTAATATATTTTTTGTTGTAAGGCAGTGTAATAATTTCTAATATTTTTAAAAACAAGCTAGTGTAATTATTTCAATTATTTTTTTTTTCACCAAAAATCACAAAATGACGGCAATTTGTAATATTCATTATAATGCTTGCCTATTATGCACTTTTTTCCCATATCTATACACTTTTTTCCTCACATCTCTACATTTTTTATGCTCACCACTGTAAATGCAGTCACGTGTCAACAATGTTTCAAAGAGTTGATTTAAATAACAATCGAAGTTGTGTCTAACAGTTAGTGCTTATGCAAAACTCAATTACTTAGTTTAACAAAAATTATGTAATACACAAGTATTGCATTGTCGGGTGTAAAAGTGTAGTATACAAAAGTATATAGCTTGAAATACTATAATCTGATCTAAATATAAAGCAGTGCCACGCTTATAGTTTTTATAAAACATTAAGCAAATTAAATTTTTGTTTAAATTTTTTGTTTGTTGATTTCAATTCCAGCCCTCCTGATATGTTTTTCCACGATCTCCACTTTTATATTGCCGTGCAATTTTTCTCGCTTTTTTTAGCATAATAAACAGATCATTTTCTGACACTTTATTGTCACGCCATCGTTTAAGCAAATACAATAATAATAAACATGAATGATTAAAGACGATGCGAATGACTTGAAATGGTGAAATAAGATTCGCTGGAGTTATTTATCGTGCAATCTAATATTTACTTTTCTGTTCTTGTTTTTTAGCTAAGATCGGTGCTAAATTAATAGTTCAAATGCTTGCTAATTCATGCGAGGTTTATTGGGTTATGAGTAAGTTACCGATACTGCAAGTGAAATTGGAAATTTTCAAAAACAAAAATTGCGGATTTATATCTTTTTTCAAATGATTTATGCTAGAAAACAATTTATGTGGGGAGATAGCTGTAAATACTCATATTTCGCTGGATCTACATCGACTTGTTTAATGAATGAGTTATATATTGGGTAGTCGAAAAAGTCTTTTCGTATTTCTAATCAAACTTCAGCTTATTTTTTTATATTTATAGTAATAAACATATTTGTGAAACAAGTTTATGGTTTTGCGGCTTGTTAAGAAAAACATAATTTTTAAAATTTTTATATTTTTTGCACACCCTAATTTGCAAAATATATATTTTAAATAAACTTTCATGTATGTTGTTTCAATAAATTTTGTAAATTAATGAAATATATAAAAAAATAGAATACTATATTTAATGAAATAATAAAATAATTATATCTATTGTTACAAAAAATTAATATCTTTATAAAAAAGTGACATAAAAAGTACAAAAAAAAATTATATAAATATTATTATTAAATAAAAATTATAAGTTCAATAAAATATATGTGCATTTTATAAAAATGTAGATTTTTTCCAAAAATTTGATTTTGATTTGTTACAAAAATTTATATTTTGATGAAAACTTTTTATTAAAAGTATTGAAATAATAAAAAAAATAGTAATTTATTTCTTTCTGGAAAACAATAATTTAAAAAAAAAAATTTTATTTTCAAAAAAAATAGCCTTATTTTATATTTTCAAAAAGAAATATCAATATTTTGTCGAATAATTGGCCTAAAAATAATAAAAAATATATATATATATATTATGAAAAAATTGTTATTCCTCAAGGAATTAATATGCTAAACAAAACTATTATACAAAACTAAAAAAAAAATAAAAAAAAATTAAAAATAAGTTTTATAAAATTTAAAATTAAAAGTAAATAAAAATAAAAATAAAAAAATTTTAATTTCAAGCACAAATACTATTTATAAAATATACATATATCTTATGATTTTAAAGATTTTTTATGCTAATTTTTCATCAAATATTCATTTCCTGAGAAAAAGAAAACATTATAATCGCAAATAAATGCCAAATAAGTTGAGAATTTTTGGTAATTAGAAAAGACAATCAAAATATTAAATATGTACCGTTATATTTATATCTCTTTTAGCATATTTTTCCTCAAAAAAAAAATTATACAAAAATGAAATAAAAACTAAAATTACAGATTAGATACGCTAACGCGATTTACTATCAGCACCAGACACAAATTTATTTTCTTGCTTACACAGCCACATTACACATTTATAGATTTAATATTTATGTACATATGTCAGCAAAAAGCCGCCAGTTATTTATTCATATTTTTTATTATTTATTTCTTTACAATTAATTGTCCGTGCGGCAGATGTGACGACAGATAAGTAATAATTTTATTAATTGAACACGAAGCATAAAACATATAAACATAACATAAATATATATATTTACACACATATATGTATGTATATAGATACTTACTACCGCCAGCAATAAAGTTTAAAGCTAATACGCATTTTACAGTAGCAGCAGCCTAAGCAAAGAAAAGGAAACACACAAAACGCAGCAAGCAAAAGCGACAACAAACAATAAACAAAAGTGTATTCAAGCGAGAGTTAAACATAGCATAGAACAATGTAACAACAATAGCAATAAGCCAACAAATTGTTGGCAACTAATTGCTGTAAAAAGACAATAACAAACCAAAACAACAACAACAACAAAAGCACAGCACAGAAAGAAAACATTATTACACGCTACAATCAACGGAACTGCGTTATTCGATAAAAAGTAATACTACAATAAATCAATAATTATTAATATGTTGAAAATGCAGGAACTGAAACGCCGCGTTGTGTGTGTGTGTGTGTGAGAAAAAACGCAAATTGAATAAATGAACTTGAACTTCAGCACTCGCTTGAGCTGACGATTGATGCCTGTCAGTGCATATGTGTGTGTGTACATGTGAGCGTGTGACTTTTTGTGCTATCAATTTGTTTGCATGCATGTGTGTTTGTGTGCGTGTGCATGTATAGGATGCGCCAGTGCCCGCCATTCACAAGTCATCGAGTTTGCGCTCGAGTGCATTTGCGAGTGACAAACGACAGCCGAACAAAACATATCAAGCGCTTGCAATTGTTCAAATGTTTGAGTATGTTTTTGTTTTGAAATTATTTTTCATTCAACTTTTTGGCAGTACAATTTGATAATATCATTTATGAATAGGGTCAGTATAAACATTTACGGTACACAATATTGAATATTGTTACAGTTATTGTAATGATATTAGGAAGTGGGTGGTATTGCTAACAAGAAGGTTCGAGGATTAAAAAAAATGTTTTTTTATTAATGTCAAAAATTTTATATTAAGCTTATTTATTTATATATACATATTTTTTTTAAATCCCTTTTTATTAAGATTTTTTAAATTTTATATCAATCTTTTAATTATTATTTTTTATTTATTTCTTGTTGCTTTTATTTTTTACAAATAAAAATGATATAATTTTATTTTATATATTATATAACGTTTTTAGTTATTAATAATTCGCACTTTTTTAGTTTTAATTTTTATAAAAAAAATATTATATTGAGTTTTTAGTTATTTATTGTTTATATTTATTTTATTTTTATTTATATTTCATTTTTTGGTTTAATATTTTATTAAAAAAAGTGTTATATAAGGCTAGTGGCTATTTATTATTTTTTATTAATTTTTCTTTTATTTATTTATTTTTTTTCACACCAAAAAAAGTTGCCCTACCCAGCTACTCGTAATTTGCAATTTGTCAACAGTCAAAGCAATTGTAATTTATAGTAACTATATTTAGCATGACAACCACATCTCGAAACAGCAATACAATAGATACCCTCCTTGTACATTAAAACTAATTCCAGTGGCTTTAAAAATATCACATTTACACTTTAGCTCATTTATTTTTTGTTATAAGTATAGTCTAGTACCTAGTACTAGCCAATTAGCTGCATTGTGTAAAATTTAATTGCAAAATCATAATGATTAACAAAAGACCTTAAGCTCAGCCAATCAATTACATGCACGCATAGTTTTTCACAAAAAAAAAAAAACAAAAATAACAAAAAAGTATTATAAAATAATATTTCCCTCGCATAAGCACTATATACATTTATATCAATCTATTCTGTGATTTCCAAGTTCAATTAATGTGTTTAATGAATTGAAATTAAATGAGTTTAATTATGGCTTTTAATTCAACGTAGTATATTATTAGTGTTTTGTGACTTTTAGCGGATCTGTAACAATAATAAGCGCAAAAAAATATAAAATAATAATAAAATAAAAAATAATTACAAGGAAAATTAAGCATGGATAACAAAAAAATATTTACAGCCCATTGTTTAATAAAATATGATTAAAATAAAGTTATATTATTATTACAATTTATAGGGCAATTATTCTACTAAATAAATTGATCTGCTAGGGAAACCACAAATATAAAAATAACTGTGATAATGAAAGTAATTAAATCAAGCTCTATTTTTGTATTAATAAAGGGACTATTACTTTAATATTAATTCCCACTGGCTATTGATTGACTTACAGTTAAGTCAAAGTCATTACTGTCAAATGATTTTCAAAATAAAAAAAAAATATTGTTTTTGTTTAGAAAATTCGTTGAACACCTATTTTCTATCCCTAGAATTCTGTCACAATGCTTTTTCAGTTAATTTTGTTGAATAATTTACATGGGTCTTCGATTCGTCACTTTCCTGGTCGCTAAATAAAGCAACAACAATGTTCTCGAGTTTAATTCCATACAATAAAGTATGTATAACTCCTTAAAGTGACAAGAGTTCCATCTATTTCACTTCATTTCATTTTATCAGAAGATCTAAATTATGCTAGTTGCATATTCGATTCACCACTCAATAAAAAAAAACATTTTTTCTGTTTTAAATTCCTAAAATTCAGTCGATACTGTTGCTTGCTATTCCCGATCCCCAAAATTTCCTACATATATGAGCTCTTTTAGATAATTGTGTTTATTAATTCACAACCGTCTTCGATTTGTCAATTTTTTTTCTCGCTAAATTTGAGCGCTGCGCACTAGTTAGAAAATTTATGTGTGAAAGCAACAACAAAGTTATCGATTTCAATTCAATTCAAAAAAGTATGAAAATTCTGCTTAAAGTGACAAAACATCTCCTAACTCACGTTATTTTATTTTATCAGGCTATTCGGCTAGTTGGGTGTTCGATTCACCATTGGATGTACAATTCACCACTTACCAAATTTTGCAAATCGAACACTGATGCCTTATTAGAAAAACTGACATTTAAAAATTTTTCTAAGTTTGCTCTGTATTTTCCTTAAAAAAGCTTGGGGAAAGCTCGTATCGAATTTTTTTAGATTTAGGGGTTCCTGATGAAATATTTACTTAGCAAAGGCTGAAGACTATTTTTACAGATTTTTTTTTATTTAATGACTACCGATAGTGTCAAGCAAAAATATAATTTATTTAAAATTGATAAAATTGATTAGAAAAGGCTGAAGAAAATTTTTTTTGTTTTTTTGATCTATGATAAAATTTTTTTTTTATTTGAAATTTTAAAAATTCGTTGCATTTAACAAGCAAAATATATCTGCATAAAAAATATATTTATAAGTAAATCAAATTAACAATAATTTTATTATTTCGCATATCAAACATTATTATTTAATTTTTTTTGTAGACTTGAAATTACAACAATTTATTTTAAATTTATAATATTTTTGCTATTTATTATTATTTAATGTTAATAAAATATTTTTCGTCAAAAAAAACATTCAACCCAATATTCCCACAAATAAATTAAATATTATCTTCCCATCTTCCCTTTGCAGCTTTAATTTATACATAAATAAAACCGAACTAGCAATTGATAATAACAATAATAAAGAGAGAACGCAACAGAACCAGTGAGCGGAAAGAGAAAGAGACTATATAATAAGGAGAAGTTATTCAAGGCTTGTGATTTATTTTGAGCTGACAAAATGACAGGTTTCAGCAACGGAGGTTTCGAAAACGACGAACCAGTGAAGGTGAGTGTTTAGCAACTTATTTATGCTACAACTAGTATGCGTACCTACATACATATGTAATGCGCACAAATGTTGCATTACTATTTTTATACAAAAATCGAATAAAATTGAGAGTTGAAGTGCAAAAGCAGAACAACAACATTTAGTGAGTTGCTAAAAATTCGAAATAATGAAAACAAATCAGCGTCGAGTGCAGTTATCGAACATGACTGGCTATTTATAGACCAAATGGCCGTTAATGGAATGCGCAATTATGTGCATTTGTCGCGATTTTCAATTACTTTTCAAACAAAAGCATATTATTTACTTCTGTTTGTTTATGTGCATTTTGCTTGAGAGAATTCTCCAATAAATTGATATGTTCAAAAAGCGTCTAGTCACAAACTTAGTGACTGAGCAGGCTGCTTAATAAGTACATATGTATGCGCATACATTAATAGTTTATTGCGAACGGGCAATGGTGTAGAAAAGTAACCAAATAAATCAAATTAAAATTTTATAAATACAAAACAAGTGAATGCAGCACTTCCTTGTCGTTGTCATTTATTTATACACACAGATATATACTTTGTATGATGTACGTTATCTTGAATAGCTTGCTATTATTATTATATTTTTTTTGTTTTGTTCACACTTTGTACATTAATGGAAGCGTTATATGTAGATATATCAATGAGCAAAAGTGATTCTCACAAGTTTGACTTGAACAGAATTCCCACATAAATTAAGGCAATTTGTAGGCTACACACATATATAATTTTGTAAAAATGTAAAAATTTGTATATTTCAAAAGTGTAAAAATTTATTTATTTGAATTAATAAATTATTTATTTATAATTTTGAATTATATAAATTATATGTAATTTTTTAATATTTTATCGCAAATTTTTCCACGACTTTTTGAAAATAGCAAATAAAGCTGAAATCCTAAATAATTAAATTTTAATTATTAATTTCTGAATCTTTAAAAACTATATTCAAATTCTTTCATTTCGCCATTTTGTAGTTAACTTTAATCCAAATATTAAAAAAATATTCAATATTTTGGAAAACAATTTCCAATATTTACCAAATATCAGCCATTTTCGAATTCGATTATGTCTCAGCTTTAAAACACAACTTTATTACATTCGAAAATCATTTTCAAAACATCAAAAGGTAGAATGTGTTATTTTGTTTCCTCTTAAATTTAACGCTAAATATTTGTGTCGCCTAAATTAATCCTCAGAACAGTAAAAAGAATATTTAAAACTAATACAAAATCGCCGATTTGATAGCAATTAATAAAAAAAATCAAATTTTCTATTATAATTATAACTAAAAAATTAAAAAAAAAAAACAAAAGAAATATTTTTTTTTATATTTAAAATTAACAAAAAATCTCCGATTTGACAGCAATTAATAAAAAATACAAATTTTCTAATATAATTATAACTGAAAAATGCAAAAAAAATTAATAATAAAACTATTAGCCGAAAAATATAATTTAAAAAAAAATTTTCAAACTTAGCAATCAAAAAACAAAAAAAAAATAATTTAAAAATATAAATAAATTAATAAAAACAATGAACACCTTCAAAAAATGTACAAAAAATAATAATGCCTTCATACTCATACATACAAAAGAAAGCCAAAAGCTCCATTAACAAAAGTCTATTAAAATATTTATTGATTGAAAAGTAAAAAAATATGTACAAAATACAACAAAAACATAACAAAAAATAGGATTTTAATGTTTATGTCCGGCACGCCATACAACACTTTGTGTGGCTGACACGTGGCACGTCAAAAAATAATGAAAGCATATGCTTGAAGCAATTTTACTGCATGTAATTACATATGCACAAAAATATTTATGCACACATATACACATATGGCGGTAAAAAATAATTCGGCAGTTATTTTTATACATTTTTAATTCAGCAATTTTCGACTTTTCACTTGACATTGCGGCGCTTTTGTACTCTTAAGCAGCTTCCTCTTTTGCTTGCCTCTTTTTAATAATTTTTTTTCTTGTTTTAATTATTTCAATGTCTGATTAATTTGTGAATAACGCATTTCAATTGAAGCCAATTGAATTTTTGTGGCATAATCATGGCAAGCGTGTGTGTGTGTGACACAAAGCCACGAACAAGAACAATATGCATGCATACAATATAAGTACTTATGATTATAAGTGTGTTGGTAGTATTGTGACAGCTGTGTAGACACGTATTTTTTAATGCATTTTTTTATAAATATTTTTTTTTTTTGTTTTCATAATTTCTTTTTTAATTTTTTAATAATTTTTTTCTTATTTCTATGGTGACATTTGATCGATTTGTGACACGATCGCCAAGTATAAAAATAATAAAATGCCAAATTACGCCGCAAATATGTCCGGCACACGCGATTAACTGATTTTCCTTTGCGTGCCATTGTGTGCATAAATGTTTTCGCAATTTAAGACACTTGTCTATAAAGTCTACATATTTATCGTAATTAGCGAGGCTTCGGTTGCGTGAAGGCGTTCAAAGTTTGTTAACAGCACGTAGCTCAGGCCTTTTTTGAGTATAAAATTAATTTATATATTCATATTCCTATGCGATTTTTTCGTATTATGTAACTTATGTAACATGAAGCTATTACGACACTTTAATTTTCGCTAACTATCAGCGGTTAACATCAGTAGTCTACAAACAGACAGCTGCATTTGTCTAGAAACAACATTTATTTATAGTGAAAAGCAAGATTACTTTGTAATTATGCACTCACTGCTATTGCAATGTATTAATTACACTTCATTTGTCTAGAAATAATAATATCTCAATTGCGCATAACTGATTTTTACACACTCAAAAACACGAGTCATCGATTGCCGATAGAAAAGCATAAGTGCAAGCGGCTTGCGCTGCGTTGGAATTTCAGCAATATTTCGTGGAAATGAACTCTGTAAAAACTTGAAACGGTGATATATGCTTATATATAAGCACGTTTCTTGTGTGATCATTTGTTTTAGCGCAATTTGTATTCAGAAACCCGAGCTCATTGAACATACATTTTAAACTTAAATTTAGGTATTAACTCGTTGAAGCAGCCAGTAGTGAAAAGAATGGGTAAACTATCCTGAAACTGGCTAATATGAACAGCGAGCACAACTAGACACCAATATTATCTTTTCCAGATATGTAAACCATTGTTTTTTTAGCTCGATTTCGGTCTGAAATGTAACTAGTTCAAGAGAGAGATATAAAGAAACAAGTTAAGGTGAATTATGAACCAAAATCACACGCTTCTGTGTGAAAAAGTAAGAAAAAACAACAGACTAGTATATTGATGCATTCAAATTCAAAATAGCTTAATATAAACTCGTTCCATAACTGGTTTAAATCTGGTGCTTTTCTACTAGTTTATTTACTATCATTAATTACTAGTTATAAAATATTAGTTATTTAACTAGTTAGCTTTTTTTACCCAGTTTGTTGTTTCTCATTATGGTGCCAATTGGAATTTTATATGGTCCGTTTTGTACCAGTTCTGTACTAGTTATAAAATATTAGTTTTTGGACCTTTTTCACAAATGCAATAGTGAAAGTCTATACGAGTACATATTCCTTTTCCTACAGGGCACAATGCACACAAACACTTGTTTGCATAAACACTGCAGCCACTTGTCATATTAACTTTCATTACATCGCATGAGGAAGTCAGTTTACAATTCTTGAATATTGCACTGTTTATTGAGGCATATACACATATGTGCTTCTTGTGCTTCTGTTTCACTAGACACTATTGCACATGAAAACCTTGTAACAATGTTTAATTGACAACGCTGATTTACATGGCAGCACTTGTCATAATTTATGAGCACCAACTTTAATTGCAAAACACATATGATAATTGTAAAGAGAGGTTGAGATGGGGTTGCAACACAAGTTGAACGAAGTTTTCTTAGTAGTAAGAGATAAAAAATAAGACTTCTAGCACTTTCAACTATGTTTATTTGCTAAGCGAGACTGTGTTTATTAAGACTGAACTAGTGCGCCTGTATAAATGCGAACTAGTGCCTCAGTTTTTGAGTTATTGATCTGACATTTTGCATATGCACTTTTCTCTCAAAGCAGCTGTTTATTTGTTGGAATCGCAGATATCGAGCCACTATAGCACACAGCTGCCATATAAATTGATCGATAGAAACTAAGTTCTTGTATGGAAAACTTTTTTATTTGACAAGATAACTTCACAAAATTTTACAGGAATTATTTTCCAAAATTTTAACACTATTTTCGAAAATATTGATCTCATCAGACTACTAAAACATATAGCTGCCATATAGATCGACCAATCCAAATCAACTTCTTTTATGGACTTTACTGCCAATTTATAGGATATAAGTACATACAATGAAAAAAACCATTTCGCAACATAAAATATATATTCTAGCAATAATCAAAATTTTTTAGGATTTGGTTGATATAAGAACAGATGATTTTACATGCTCATGTCAATAACCTTTCATTGCTCTTTGGACTATAAAAATTTAATAAAGTAAATAAAAACTTGAGCTTAACCTCAATTCGAGCGCTTATCTTTTTAAAGTCGAAATTGTAACGGTAATCAATAAAGAACAATACCTATTGAAATAATTGATTTTGCATTCTGGGTTAATTCAATGCTTAAATAAGCTGAGTCAGTATAAAATGTTTACCAAAATGACCAACAAAGCAGAAAGCGACAACTTTTTTTACACACAAATCAAAGAATCTATACAAATAAACATGCTTTCATAAGCCGACTTACATGTTTGAAAAAAAAATTTAAGACAGAGCATAAACGAATCGCACGAAAAAGCGCCTTGGGCGATCGAAAGAGTAGCAAGCAAATGGACCGAGTACGCGCCTACATATATGTACATGCATGTGTATATAAATTCATACATAAATCAATAACTGAGCGAGTGCGAATGCATAATTCTTTTATTTAAGTCGCATGAGCGCTGCTGGCGATAAGCAATATTTCTACTTTCTCAAGTGTAAAAAGCACACAATAGCAACAGCAACAAGCGCAAACCTTACTCAAACCGCACACAACAAGCACGTGACGCTTTAAAGCAAGATCTGCACAGAACGCAATGAAATAAAAGCAAAATTTCTTAAACAAAAAACAATAAAAAGAATAAATTGCAAAAAGCCATCGCCTGACTCAAAGGCACCTTAATGCAAACAAATATATACGCCAATGGCAGAAATACATAAATAAATGACTCAAGATTAATTTAAATGACAACGCCAGTGGCTTACATACAAAGAAGAAATGCCAAAGCAAGGCAAGGCAAGCAGAAAGCAAGACTATGCGTAAAAAGAGCAAGGCGATTCGCAAGTGTCGAATCCATAGCAAACACAGATCAGTGGGCAATACTTACTTGCCAGCAGTAAAAATAAGCACTTTCCTGCACACCTACAAATATATGTACATATATACAATATATACAGAAATTGTACTCGTAAAAAATGGTATAGGCTGGCTCATAAATTGAACGGAATTGTGGTCAGCGCAAGAACTGCGCTCTGCAGCGAGTATAGAGCAGGATAAGCAGTCCGCAAGTGGTGTAGAAAATGTATTCACTGCGCATGCGCATGTAACCAACATGCAATGCCTCACACATACTTGCTAACATATAACACAGCGTTATCATATGTGCATTCATTAGAGATTCTTCGCCTTTGTTCGCCTGAGACGCACCCATTTGACACTTTTTCTTCTTCACTTCTGACTTGGTGTCTCCTACATTGTATATACTGCTTGCGTTTCTGCGTGTGTGTTGGTCTGATCGGTGCGCGGCCAGTAGCGTCAAGTACTTGGCGGTATAAACCAAACCAGTCCAGTCTAAGCCAAATCGTTTTCTTGCTTAATTTCTTTTTTATTATATTATTTATTTTAACCGCTTGCTTGCCAGTGACGCGGTTCGGGGACTCAACTTCAATTAAAAATTGAAAAATATATAGCCATTCAATTCTAGTAGCGCACAAATGGTATATAATATATAATGGAACACACATATGTACATGCATTCACAATATTTGTCGTCATATTTTTTTTTTAACGGAATAGATAGATAGAAGTAGAAATTGATATGAAAAAAGAAAATCTGTAATTATGGAAAATAACCGAAGTGCGAACCGCTTCTTTTAAATGGAAAATTACTATGAGGCTTTGAAGTAAGCTGGATGACTTTTCTTGTTTCTCCTAAAAAAATGTTTACATATTTTAGTAGCATTATATAAGTAATATGAACATTTGTGCACCGATGAATTTTTTATTTTCTGTTGCCTTTTCTAACAATAAATTTATATGCCATTATTCAATGTAATAATTTCTTGCGACAAATTGAAATTTAGTAAATAATCTACTATAACTTAACACGCTCCTGTAATTTTCAAATTCTAATCCTAACTACCATTCCATTTCGCCCACAAATGTAGGCAACGGCTTTACTATAACGCTAAAGTTAAATAAAATAGTTGCCTAAAATTAGGCGCAAAGTTAAATATATAAAGCAAAAAATAAAATGTAAATTTTCAGTATTCAGAAAATGTAATTCTTCGCCGAACTTAATTTAAGCAGAGTCTTTAAAAATGTTCAAAAATTATATAAGCTTTACGAGTTTAATTTTCGAGATTGATGGTTAAAATAGACGGATTCTACGCTACTTGATGGCTAAAATGTGTTTGGCATCTCAATCCAATATATTTTCAAATTTGATTATTAGTCATACAGTTTCAAAATTTTATTTAATTGACACCACGCCCAAGTGTAGGCAACGTTTTTGTTTCTTTGCGAAATATATTTGAAAGAAGAAGAAAAAAATAACAAAAAAATATTGAAAAATAATCAATACTTCAAAATTTGGTATTCAATATCAGCTCAAAGATTTAAAAAAAATTGAAGATCAGACGAATCTTTGGGATATCAGATATAGTACGGCACTCTACGCAGTGCGAGGTACAAAAAAACACAAATTCTTCATATCACGCCACGTTTTAGCGAAGTCACACACCTCAAGTAGTAAAATCTATGCTATCTAGATTTATTATAATGTATCTTCTACCGAAAATAATTTGAGTTTTCAAAAAATTCTTAATATCAAAGTGGAATTTCTGCTTCGAAGCAAGTTTAAGCTTGAACGTTGCACGCCACACACCCCAAAGTCTCGCACCTAATTGCAGCAAACTTCAACCAAGTTATGTGCACACTCAGAAATCTATACCGGATTTGAAACACTTTTAAACCGACATCGAAATATCGCGAAAGCATAAATTATCCAATAATCCAATATATCTACGACATATTTATGTAAACCATTACCGATTCGTTCGCATTTTGGCTCACTTCGTGTATGGCCAATAAATGGCGACCAGAAAATAAACCAGAAAACTTTTAGCAAGCATGCAACAAATTTTCGGCAGCCAGCAAATTGTAATTATACACCAAGTCCAAACATGCAACCAGGCAGCTAAGAGCCGTGCTACGCCACACAGCCACAATGCGGCAACAGAGGCCACGACATAATAAAATATAAAATAATAAAAAAAAACTAAAGAAAAAACCAAAACTTACAACAAGAAGCACGACTTGCTCCAACAGCTAAAAATAAACATGCAAACTGTGTGTGCAAATCTCGTGCTGTAACCAAAAGTGGGTTTCGGCCGCGCCAACCAACCTGACTGGCAGTCAGCCAACCAACCAGCCGGCCAAGCAAGGCTTGTCGCTTAGATACGCAGCTGGGTGGCCGGTGTTGGTGGTCGGTTTGCTTGCAATATGCGATTGTCGGCCGCAGGCAATGTTGCTGGGATGCTGAGTACCCCAAACAACTACATATGGCTGCGCCTCTAAGCCGGTCTCAAAGTGTAATAAATGCCTTACGGGGGACATATATATATGTATGTATGTATGTGCGCACACGCAAAGTCAAATCACACTTTTTGTTGTATCTGGTTGTTGTTGTTGCTATTTTTGTAGTCGCTATTTATATACTTGCGGTTGACTTTTCTTTGTGTGAATTTTGTTTAACTTTTGCGGTCAACAGACATGACAGACAGACCGAGCAACAGGCGGCAGACGACAATTTGAGCCACAGTTCAGCTGGCGCAAGCAAATATACAAAAACAGCTAAAAGCAGAAACAAAGTAAAATAAAAGTAAAACACAATGTGGAAAAATAGCAGAAAACCATAAATACGTAGACATTTGCAGCAATCAACTGCATTGCTGTGTGCAGTATAGCAGTATTTAACTTTTGTCAACAATGTTTATAAATATTTGTTGCTGACAACATTACTTTTATTTATAATAAATATTGCTTGTAGCATGGACATTTGCAGCAAACACCGGCATTGCTGTGTGCAGTGTAGCAACATTTTACATTTGTCAACAATGTTTGTAAACATTTGTTGCTGGCAACATTACATTTGTTTACGTATTATTATATTTTGCTTTATTTCTATATATATTTTTATTTTATTTTAAAACAACTAAATATTCCTTTCTAAGCTTAGCAACATGTGTCTAAACATATTTATAACACTTGACTTAGTTCTCACAACAGTAACACCTACGCAACCGCAGCAAAACCGCACCGAAGGTTGACACTTTATGAACTCTAAATTATATTTTATAGTATTTTTTGTTATTACAACAATAACAACATTTTTATACCTTGCACAGGGTAGACTAAGTTTGCCGCGAAGCTTATAATACTCAAAAAGAAACGTGGGAGACCCTAAAAAGTAGATACCATATAGCCGCGTTTCAAGCTGAGTCGGTTTAGTCGTCTCCGTCTGTTTATATATTTTCGAACCTCGTTCCTTAGTTTTCGAGATATCGATTGTACAGGAATTTTTCTTCCCTAGAAGTTGTCAGAATCGCCGATTTCTGGCCGCTATAGGAAATTTCGCATATATTATTACCTAAGGCGAACATATTGTTCAGATCTGACTACTATAACATATAGCTACCTCACAAACTAACTGATTAAAATCAAGTTAAAGATCTTTTTGTAAGCCTTAGGCTATTAGAAATGCAATTTTGAAAGGTATTATAACTTCGTTACGGCCGAAGTTAAACGTATCTTCAGCAGGAACAGATCACCATAGTACTCGCTTATGTTTGAAATTGAAGTGGCACTTCAGTGGTTGTCCACATAAGTATAAGAAATCCATTAATTAATAATTAAGCGAATGAAGGCGAGAATGAAGTTCAGCTTATTAACCAGTTTCAACGAGTCTGCCGCAGTTTTATCAACAAACTATTTGCATACTTTTGTAATTTTGCAAGCATGTACATACACATAAGTACGTGGTACACACACAAGTGCATAGTACTTGCATGTACATAGCATATGTATATAATAAAATTTATGCAAATAAGTAAATATTTGTTAAACACTGAAGCTTTTCGATTTGCACTTCAAACTAGCAGAGAATCACTATGAACAGCCGCTTGAGTAGGGTCAAGGTAAATCCAAGTGTCATGCCAACAGCAAATGATCTTCACCGACAAATATCGCGAGACTTTAGCTTTTAATCAACTATTAGCGCTATGTAAACAATTAGAAGTATATAAAGTACTTGAAGGTACTCAATATTTGTTAAGTCTACAGCGTCAAGAAATCAATATCTGCACACTATGCTTGCTTTACAGATTAATGATGCGCTTACATAATACGCTATAAATAATAATGAAACAACAAGTTATACACACACATGTATACATGCTCGAGTTAGATGCTTTTTACGCCTCTTTGCACTTGTACTTATCAAATGGCCCTTGAATTAGTAGGTGCTTGATTGGAAATCATTCACTTATTTACTAAATGACTGCTCACTCTAGACACTTTGTCCTCATGCAAATATTTACATGTGCACATATAAATATATTTGTATTATTTTTATTTACTTACCACTACAAAAGCATTTTCATTTCCTTTGTCTGCAATAATTTCGCATTCAACGCGCTTGGAGAGTTCGCGTCGATTTTTACGGTCAAGCGGTGTTCAATGATTTTTTTGCACTTTTGCATGAGTGCTTTTCTTCGTTTCGTTCTTTTTTTTAATTGCGTACTTTGCGTTCGAAGGAGTGGCTATTGACTGGCTATGACATTTTGATAGCTGCAAAGTAAAAGAAGAAAAAAGATCAAATAAGTGAAGTGAAATTAAAGGAGTTCGCGTGCATTTAAAGGGAGAGGCTCGTGAAATGATAAAAATGTGTGAATATTGTGAAATTCATATGCGATGCTGAAGTGTAATTCCACAACCAGTTATCGAAAGTAGCGAGGCATGAATGATAAAGCGAGCGGTGGCGAATGATGAGCAAAATGTGCACAATTATTGTGTTAATATTTACCTTTTCTATGTATAACAAATATTAAATCGAATGGCAGCTAAATAGGCGGCAATTGGTAGTCTCACTGCTCGATTAATGGAAAATTCCGCGCTGCAATTGGTAAAGTGGCTGGATATGGCATATTACGGTTGAATGTAGGATGTATTTATATTTTAAAGTGATTTTTATGTATTCGTATGCCTATTTTTGTTTTTTTTTTTGTTTGACCGGCAATTGAATTTTGGTAAGACTTTGCGCTCAAGAACCAAATCACAGAACTTTCAATGGAATACATTTTTATTTATGAGGCAAAATGTCAAGGATCCGCATCCAATTAAATTATAGTAAATTTGTTATCGAAACACTTATAAAAAATAGGAGTTTTCGTTACCAAAACTAATAAAAAACTGTAGAAAGCCCATAAAAGAAATTTTTGTCGAAAACTCTTGAAAACCAAACAGGAGAGAGCAATTATTATACCACATTTTTCGTTGTTATATTTTTTTTTGTTAAAGTGGAAGTAAAATACAGTAAGCCACACTAAAATCATTAAATAAAATAAAACACTAACAACAACTAATCACTCGAAGCTTTAACAAATTTTCAGCATTGTTTGCCAGCTTGTTTGTTGTAATTTGTACTCGTGTTTTGTGGTTGCAAATTGTGTTTTACTTTTTTTTTTGTTGTCAGTAAAAACAAAATAATTTCTGCTTGTTTTTGTCTTATAAACATTATTCTTAACAAGCGCTTGCACCCGCTTTTCGTCATTTTCGCCGGCGCTGCGGCAGTGCCAGGTACCTAGCGGACCAAGCAGGCAAGCAGGCAAGCAAGTGCTGTCTGAGATTTGTTTTTGCATTATTTGCGCTTGCACTCGTGCACATGTATGTGCGTTTGTATGTATATGGACGGTGAATTAAAAATAAATCTCAAGGTAGTTGTTTATTGCAATGCAACATTTTTTGTTATTGTTGTTGTTATTATTTTTATGATGCGCCGTTGGTTAACAGCGCTGCACTGCATATGCATGTGTGTGTATGTATGTATGTGTGCAATTTTTTATTCTTCTGCCCATTATTTTCTTGTTTTTCGGTGCAAATTAGTTGGCTTGCAATTTTTCGCTTTGTTTTTCGCCACTCCTGACACACTGCTGGGCGTTGTGATAGGAATTTCGGCCGCATTTAGTCAAGTCATGCTCATTGCTGTGCACACATACATACATACGGCGGTATGTGGCTTTGCTCGTGTTGCGGCATGCTTGTGCAATCGATAGCTGTTGCAGCTGCAACTATTTAAATGCTCATTTGCAATGTAATTGCTGTTGTTGTTGTTGGTTTTTTATATGAGTTTAATTTATTACGACACTCTGAAAACGACAAGGCCGCGGTCACATAGCGAACGTGGTGCGAAGCGAAAATGCAAATTTTCATTGTGACTGCACAGAAGGTGCAAATACATACGCACACATATAATGTATAATATAATAAATTTATAGAAGAAGTTAAGCACATGCCTGTATATGCGTCAAAAAAAAATATTTTTCACATCTCGTGTGTCTGTTTCACGGTAATTTGCGTTTGAAATTCACACAATTCGTTGCAGATTTTGTGCAACAACAAAGTGCTTGCGTGGTAGTGGCTTGTTTTGTATATTTGTGTACTGTATATGTATGTGTATGTGTGTTTTAAGGAGAATTAGATATTTTTAATTTTGTTAGAATTTAAAATGTGCAACAACACAATTTGTTGCATGTAAATATATAATTTATTGACTTAAAGGTGGTTTTTCTAGTGGCGTTTAAATAGTTCTTTGGAAACTGCAACAACATTTGTCAAGCTAAGACATATTTTTTCAATTAAATATTTAAAAGCAGCACTAACTGGTTGCTCATTAGACGCAAACTTTTAACGATCTAAATTTCGGGGGTTTCCTCCTGCTTTTATCGCTTAATTATTTGCTTAAATTTTGAAAACCGGCTTCATAATGTACTTGTTGTTAATTTAGAATCAAAAGCTTTAGATTAATTAATAGTCAAAATTTTTGAATACAGTTCAGTTTGCAAGTCATGACGTCAATTAACTAGCCACTTCGCCTAAACAAGTTGATGCTGTATGACATGCGAACAAATATGACCCGGATTAGCGCAGTTAAATTGCACATGTATGCCGAATAGATGAACAAAATTTTGTTTAAATTGATACAATCTATTTTATATTCAATTTAATAAAAAAAAGTAAGGCAAATACATGCTTATGTATAAAAAAAAATAATAAAAATAAAATAAAAAATATATATATAAATGAAAAATAATAATTTATACCAGAAATTATTTTTTCATTGGATTTCTCTATTAGAAGCGTTTTTTATAGTAAAAATCCCATAAGTTTAAATAAAAAATAAAAATAATAATGCATGCGTATGTATAAAAAATAAGCAAAAATATATAATATACATATATACATGAAAAAAAAATTATGCAAGAAATAATTTTTTCATTGAGTTTCTCTGTTATAAGCGTGTTTTATAGAGAATATCCACAATTTTTAATTAAAAAAAAATAATAATAATCTATAAATCGCGACTTGACTACACCGCTGCAATAATTACTTAGTTATTGTTGTTGTAAAAAAAATAATTTTCAATGCGAGCAAATAATTTCATATTATTAAGTCTATGTGTTCAATTAGTTTGTCCATAAAATTCACAACGCGCTATTAAATTAAGCAAGTGTTAATAGGTACACCACGGCGTATGAATGCACTCAAATGCTCTATTACAGGTCATTACATATATATATATAAACATATGTGTGTATGTACTTCCTACGTTATATACGCTAATATGAATTTTATCTAGTTATTTAGTGCTTTCAGCTTATTTATTGTTGGCTAGGCGTAAATGTTTACTGAGTGGGAACGTCCAATAAAAAAATAAAATCATGTGAAAAAAAAAATTAATTAATTTAAACTAACTAAACTAGCAGCTATAGCAAGTATTGGAAATGAGCAGTTTCTTGGGGAGAAAGGGAACTGTGCGAAATTTCAGAGCAATAATTCAAAAACTATATAAAAATATTATTAATTGGATAGAAGTTGTAAAAGTTTGATTCAATTAGTATCATAAAAAATATATTAAAAAATAATTAAAAACAATAAAATGATAAATAAAAACCTAATATAAATTTCTGATAATATTTTAATAATAAATTAAATTTTTTTATATAATTATATTGATTATAATAAAAATAAAAAAAATTAAAAACAAATATAAAAATGTTCATAATATGTACAACTTTTTAAATATTTTTTATTTTTTTTTTGTAAGTACCGCAGCAACAATAAAAACATATACAAGTCTGCGAAACGCTTACATGCCGCCACCCACGAAGCGCTCATTGCAGCCGGCAGCAGACGCATGGGCGTGCAATCACACATTACGCCTTGTTTTTGTTGACGTCTACCCCTTGTTATTTGTTGTTTTAACTATTGTCTACGGCGGCAGCTGTGCTTGTTTTTTGACTGGAAATTCGATTTTTCACACAATAATTTCTTTTAATGCTTGTTTCGCTTATATGAAACATATGTACATACAAATATGTGTGCTCGTGTGTGTATTTACATATATGCATGTGGCTTTGTGTGTGCATTTACTTTGTTCACGCTATTTCTTTACATACCAGCCGTTTTGTTGTTGTTGTTTTTTGCTATGGTTTCAGCAATTGACTTTGTGTTTACATTGATTTCATAACATTGTAGTAGCGCCACAACTAGAACAATAATACAACAACAACAGCACATAATCTTAAGTAGAATCTCTTTGCCCACGAGACACTCACACGCTCGCTCACGCTCCTCATTAGCTTCATTAGCAAGCGCACACTCATCAATTGTCGCCGAATCAGTGATCAACCTTTGATTTTGCATTGACAATTGTTGCGGCGCTAAATTGCAGTAGAATGGCGTTGCAAGGTGCAATTGAATTTAATTACAATTACAAAAAAATAAAACCAACTTGTGAAAATGTGCCAAAGGGACTTGAAAAAATTGACGGAAATTTTCCGCTGTCAACGTCATCTTGCTGTGCTTCGGTTAAGAGTGAAAATCACTGGTCACAAGCTGGTGCAAACAGCAATGCAAGCTTTCGCTTCAATGTCAGGTGGCCAAACGAAGAAGGCACTAAAAATCTATATGCGTGTACATACATTTGTGTGGCTGGCAATTTTTGCCAAGCAGATAAGCGTATATGTCGCATCTACTCAAAATCGTCTGGCAATATTGGAATCACCCGAAAAATACCAAATTTATTTTTGTATTTCATAATAAATTTCATTTTGCCTGCGGAGCGCTTCGAGACGCTTCTGCTCACTTTGTAGACATTTTATATTTTTGTTATTGTTGATTTCATTTATTATAGTATATAGTATAATAATTTGTTATAATTTTTGTTTATATAAAATTTTTTTGGGTATATTTTTTTGCTCTCTCCTTAATATCGCTGATCATCTCTAGTACGTGCCGCGTCGCTTATGCGTTTTGTTTGCTCTTTGTATTTATATATTTTTATTTATGTACTTGTTTTTGGTTTTCTTTTTGTAGCGTGAACCATTTGTTGATAACATATAATTGTGCAAATTGGCATAATTATTTGTTATTCGCTAGTATTTGTATTCTCAATTTGATTAATCTCAAATTTCGCGAGTACGTGCGTACTATATGCCAAAATATGGGATTTGTTTATCCAGCTTGTTTATGGGTTTATGTGAAGTTCATATTTTTGATTGTTAGATGACAAAAAAATATTTAATGTTAGTAGTACAAGTACATATTTGAGCTGATTTTTGATTTTCTTGGGTTATTAGATAGTAATGCAGAAAAGCGTTAAATTGCGCCTCAATTAATTTTGGTTGTAAAATTGTGTTATGATAATTCCAAAGCTTCAATCGTGAAAAAATATTAACAATAGTTTTTTTTTTTAATTTTAGCTTTGAAAGTAAAGCCATTTGAGACCGATTGATTTAAAAGAAATGCATACAAAATTCTTAAACAATTAAATATGGAGGTTATATAACTCTAGAGCTGCTAGATATATTATATAAACTATAAATACCTACTTATTATATTTTCGAGATTTTTCACTATTTTTGATTATAAATTAATTTTAATATACAATTTTTTTAACAAAATTATTTTTCCCAAAATTTTAAAATTAAAATAGTAGTTTTATAGTTGGAAGAAAAAAGTATATAAATTATAAAAAAAGGGTTTTTGAAAAAAAAAATATTTATTTAGTATAAAACACATGTATAGAACCAAATAGAAGTTAAACATACAATTACAGAATATTTATCTATATAATAAAAATGATATAAAATGTATAAAAGAAATAATTCATTATAATTATTTACTATTTTTCCGACAATTTTTTTTATTTTACTAAAAATTTTCAACCAAAAATTAACTTAAATTTTAATATTAGAAGAAGAAAATATAATAAAAGAATAAAAATTACACAAAAAGGTATTTATAAAAAAGAAAATTGAAAAAAAGAAATATGTCTAAAACAAATATTTTAATAAAAAAATATTAATTCTTATTTAAGAAAAAGTTTAAAAAAGAAAAATGAAGTTTTAAATTATTTTTTAAATATTATTACTTAAAAAAAATACAAAAAAATATTATTTAAAATTTATTTAATTTAAAAAAATAATTTAATAAAAAATCAATCAAACAGGAGTATAAAATAAAAATAGATAATATTTACGTAATAAATTTTTTTTAAAACGTCTGAAAGAAATAATTCTTTAAAACTAAATAATAACTATAAAAAAAATTATAAAAAACTTGAATGTTTAAAAAAAAACAAATTAAAAAAACTGAATATGCCTAAAAAAATAATTTGATAAAAAATCAATATAGGATTTAAATCTAAATTATTTAATATTTTATTTGCTACTTCATATTTTATAAATATTTTTTATAACAAAAAAATAAATATAAAAATTACAATAAAATATTATTTATTAAAAATTTGAATATGTCAAAAAAAAAATAATTTTATAAAAAATCAATATTTTATATTAAAACAGAAATAACAAGTACTAAGTAATTTAATATTTTTTTTCACTTAATATTTTTAATATGTTTTTTGTGTGCCAGCTTCAGAAGTATTTTTAACATTTCTTACGCGCATTTATAATTTTATTTAATATATTTCCATACGCTACTAGAACGTTCCACAATGTGCTAGCAACATTTTTATAATTTTCATTTTTCAAAATACATATTTTTATTTTCGAAAGTGTTGATTTAAATATTTGCGGTGCTTTAATATCAAAAATTGCTTTATGCTTCCCTTTCGCATATAAAATTTTAATCAAATACGTCAAATTGGCGACTAAAATCAGTCAATGTACATGAAGCACATACTTCTATGCGAAAAACACGAGTTTTTTCACAGACATGTCTTTGAAAAACAAAAAGAAAATCAAAAACTCGCGCAACCTGCCAAAGGCGCCTGGCAATATTCCAAGAAGCAATATTTCGCATTTCTTAATTGAGAGCAAACAATAAACGCGCCACCCGCTCGATTGGCTGACAAACAAAAGCCATATACAACCAAATGAGCACTGCTCTTTGCGCTTGAAGATCGCTTGATGGCTCTCATTACGCGCGCCGCTGTTCTAATTTATTATTACTTCAAAAAAAGTAAGAAAAAAGAGAAACACACAAGCAAAGCATTGGACTTCAATTACCAGCATCGAGCCATTTGGTCATACCGCAGATCATCTGCTTAATGAAAGCCAATAGCCGGAGAATTTCGAAACTTTCACAAGGCTGCATTTCGCCAATCGAACGATAACGCCACATACATACATATGTACATAAATACAAACATACATTAATTAAATATTTGCGTGTATTCATTTGTGAGTTGACAATTACTTTATAATGACGAAAGCACTCATTTTCGTCGAATTTTCAAAGGCGTTCACGATATTACCCGAAAATACTGCTACGAGTACGCAAAAATGGACGCATATAACAAATATACACACACATACACATACATATGTATGTACTTATGTGTACTCATCTTGATAGGGTATAGTATATATTGTCAAGACATTTTCTCGCCTCTGCGCTTCAACGAGAATGAACATAATAAGTAGATGATTATTTTAAAAAAATGAAGAGCATCAGTTAGGTTCGTTGTGATCTTTACTTTTCAGTTGCCAATCGATCTTATACATAGAAACATCCTTCGGACAAAAGTGTTCCGCAAAGAAAATTCTCAAATGTTTTACCGTTGCGCTTAAGCTATACTATATATACATACAAAATAATAATATATAACTGTAAATTCTAGTACGGTGAATTAAAAGGTTTTAGCGGCTAATATTAGATGTGCTTCCGTTGGCGGAAGACGCGCCTGTGTTAAAAACGCAAATTGACAAAAAACAATAGAAAATAAAAAAAATAAATTTGCACATTATAAGCACACACATACATAATATACATATGTAAATAAGTACTTATGTGCATACGAAGTGAGCAATAAAGAACAACACATAATAAACTTTTAACTTGTCGTTCGTCCTTGCCGCATTTTCTTGGTGCATTACACTGCGCGTTTGTGCTGTGACGTATAACGGTCGCCGCGATCGTCCGTCACATTGAGCTTTGTCGCGTATACTCGTACGTACGCATTCGTGATTGTTGTGCGCGTGCTACTGCACATAGTACCGTTATAACTACATAGTGTGCTAGATTGTATGTGAACTTTTTCACGGGCGAAACACGCATATTTTTTCACTGGTTAGAGACGTGACGCATGAAGGTTGCCGAAGATGTCATTACACCAAAACTTTTCTTTTTGCTCGATTGGCTCATTCGTTTCAATTGTACGTAAATAAATACAAGAAATTATTGGTTAAGTTAAGTTTATGGTATACCTACATACAAACATACATGTACGTATGCACACAGAAAACACCAGTATGATAAGTAAAGAAATACAGCGGAAAACAGAATTAAAAGCGAAACATTTATACAAATATACAGATGTAAATATTTGTACAGGTGAATTTTGTACGAAAATAAATTGTCGAAAGTCTAAATGGCGTATTGCGACGGCGTTTAGGGTCCTGAACGCGAGGGTACTTGAACTTGTGCAAGGTTTTGAGCAAGAAAACATGCTAAATTAAATACGTGCCATACGAAATGTAGATTTTGTACAAATATATATAATAAAAGGCATATATAACATACATACGAGTATGTGTGCGGGTGTAAATATTTGATAAACAATTAAATGTAAATGAAATGATTGATAACAATAGAGATAAATGTTGGAGTTCATATGAAAGGTGAAAGCAAATATAAAAATAATAAAAGAATTAAATAATAAAAATAATACCAAGCAATAATACTTAAAAAAATTATTTTATAAAAATATTAATAATATCAATAATACTAATAATACTAATAAAAGTAATAAAAATAATAATAATACTACAAGGAACTTTCGTTCTGTTACTAAGTTGTGAATTAAGTTTTCTAAACAGCCTTTTTGCTTTTTTTTTTTTAATTGAGGATGTATAAAAAATTAAGATAAATTGAAAAAATAGTGTTAAATTATTTATTAATTAAATATACATAATTAAAAAAAAAATAAATATACATATAAAAAGAGATGATAAAAAATAATTAACTAATTAATAAAATTAGTAATTAAAATTAATTTTTATCAAAAAAATAAATCGTATGAAATTAAATATTTCATTGTAAATATGCTAAATGTTTTAATTAACAAAAGAATAAATATTTTCTTATGTACATATGTATGTAGGTATTTTAGAAATATTGTTTTTTATAAAAATTTCACAATTTGGTAAATTGGAAAATTTAAGTAATAAAATATAAAAACAAATTTAAAAAAAGTATTATTCTAAGCACAATAATATAGGAAAAAAATTAGAAAATAAATTAATTACATAAATAAAATGAATAAGAAATTAATTAATTATTCAGCAGAGTTAAAAGCAAATCGAGAATTAAAATTATTTAGCACCAAAAATAAATCATACGAAATACAGTATTTGATTTTAAATAAACTAAATGTTTTAATTAATGAGAGAATAAATATTTTAAAATAAAAGCATTTTGAAATTAGTTTTATAAAAATTTCACAATTGGATAAATTGGAAAATTTGGAAGATAAAATATAGGAAAAATTTAGATAAAAAATTAATTGCATGCAAAATAATTTAACATAAAAAAAATTAATTAATTAATCAGCATAATTAAAATGAAATCGCGAATTAAAATTAATTATCGCAAAAAATCCAAAAAAATATTTTAAAAGATATAAAAAATTTAATATTATATATACTAATTATTATATTAAATAGAATAAAAAATATTGGAAAATATAAGAAATATAAATTATTTTTAAATATACATTATTTTACCAAAAAAATTTTAATTAGGGAAATATTTATTTCATAGATTTACCAAATAAAAAAAATTAAATATTTAAAAAATAGAAAAATGCTACTTTAAAAAATTTATAATTAAATTAAAAAATCAAACAGTTGAAACAATTCAATTGAAAATATTTAGAAAATTTAATATAAAATTAGCAATTAAAATTAAAAAAAAAATTAAGAAATATAATTAATTAATTAAACGGACAAATAAAATCAGAATAAAAATTAAAGATGATTAGAAAAAAAATTAAATAAACATAAAATAGTATAAAAAATTAGTAAAAGTTATTAAAATTACTTCATAAAAAATTTCATAATTCGGTAAATCTATAAAATAAAATAAAAAATTAAATATATAAAAATTAAAAAAAAATGTGATTTAAAAAAAAATAAATTCATAAATAAAACAAACAGTTAATTAAATTAAAATTAATTTAAAAAATTTAAAAAAATAGCTACTAAAATTAAAGACAATTAAAAAAAAACTAAAAATTAACTGAAATAAATTAATAAAAACTTAATTAATTAAACATACAAATTAAATCAAAATCAGGAATTAAAATTAAAAAATTAAATAATAAAATTATATAAAAAGCTAAATAAAATAAAAAAGAACAATTCACTAAAAACTAAAATTAAATCAGGATTTAAAATTAATTATTACCAAAAAATGTAATATGTGTACATACACATATAAAAGTAACGTTAATGTATAATTTTATAATAGTAATATATTATTTTTATAATTAAACTAACTTAGGTCAACAGGTACCACATTTTATAGATTAACACACAACTTGGTGCAAATTTTAAGCGAATTTGTTCAAAAAAAATGTAAGCAGAAGGCGTTGGAAAATATTAAATTACAAATTAATAAATTTTAAAATGTATATACATTTTTATAAAAATTATTTTAAATTAAAAGTAATAATTAAAAATATAAAGATCACTATTAATATTATAAATTATATATATATGATAAATATTTTTCCATAAAAAAATAGTAATAAATATAAAAAATGATAAAATAATTTCTGCACATACTATATTTTGGCTAAAGGGCAAAAAGGGCAAAAAGCAGGGCATTTTTGAATTAACTTGCTGTTAACATTTAACCATATAAGTAAAATAAAACAGGTGTTTAAAAGTAGAAAACCCAAAAATATGCGTATAATGGCATATTTCAATGACAGAGGCAAATACCTTAAATAGTAAACAAAGATATAAAATCAAATATGAAAACATGACATCGAAACTATTTTTGCGCCACTTCTTAGCCACACTCACATATTCTACGCTCGAATTAAATATGCCAGAGGATTTTTAATTAGTTTGCATTTGGGTGAAAATGTTTAAAATTTGCGTTCATTATAACATTTGTTTTATTTAGCTTTACTTCTAGCGACACAATACAAGTCGCTTCATAGACGAATGATCGCCAGTCGCGCCAGTATGCAAATCGGGCGATTAATTAATTTTAGTACGCCAGCAACATCAAAAAATAATGAATTTTAGCAAATAATTTTTTTCATTTTTTTTTTTTTTAATAAAGAAGCTGCTAAAAGTTAGTAGAAAAGTCAAGCAAACGCTTTGTCTTAAAAGCGGACTAAGCGTGCGCGGCACCAACAGTGTGCCAACGGACGCGTTAACGATGCTCCTCCTACCGCCGATACAGTTTCACGCGATCCTCATGCGCTTAGTGGGCTACAGGGCACAATTACTGGAAGTTTTGAATGTTTGTCTAATCAAATTTCGCACAATAACGGTTGCATTTGCAATTTTGCATTATTTGTTCAATGCACGATTTATATTTTTTTATTTAACCTAGTTTCAGTTATAATTTACGTATTTATTTACTTATAAGTTTATAAGTTTTTCTAAAAAAAAAAAAAATTATAAATTTACTCTTTTTTTTTTATTTACAGCCAAAAGCTGGTTTTGAGCCAGACACAGCATCACTCAGAGAGAAAGTTATTTTAAATCCGGGCGAAAAATGGCGCATTTTGAAAAATATCACCATCATATCATTTGCATTCATGGTACAATTCACAGCGTTTCAGGTAAGGCCACAGCAAAATGTCATATGAATACCCTACAAACATACACAAAAGCAAAAAGAAAAAAATCCAGCTGTGTATGTGCGTGCATGCGCACCTGTAGTCGCATTGAGTCGTTTCATAGTTAAAAAACAGTAATGAAATAAAATAAAAAGAAATATATACAAGCGCCTATGATTACCATACGCACGCACTGTCCAACACCGCTGAATACATACAAGTTGAAATAAAAACAAAAATACATATAAACGCGCACATGTTTATACTATTAAAACTCACTTTCTCTTTGTTTTCTTATACCATACATACAAACATACATACATACACTATGCAATATTTATACAAATATTTTCTTTCTTCATTCCTTTTTTTATTAACTTAACATATGCTTGTCTTGTTTCCTCCAACCAGGGCACGGCCAATTTACAGTCCTCGATTAATGCCACAGATGGCTTAGGCACTGTGTCGCTGAGCGCCATTTACGCGGCGCTCGTCGTCTCATGCATCTTCCTACCCACACTTATTATACGCAAATTGACTGTGAAATGGACGCTGGTCTTCAGTATGCTGTGCTATGCGCCGTACATTGCCTTCCAATTGTTCCCAAAGTAAGTAGTTTGGGGTTAGTTCAATAGAGTGTTAAAGAGAGAATACAACGAATACTTATATTGGGTAGTCGAAAAAGTCTTTTCGTATCTTTAATTGAACTTCAACTTGTTTTTTTTTATAACGGTATCAAAAATCGGTTTTAGCGATTTTGTATACAATCAGCTGTTTTGTTGACGTCATAATAGCAAGATTTAACGGTAGCAACCGTAATAACGGTATATTATTGATTAAAAAAGAGCGTTTGAAATTTTTACACCAAACATGTTTTAAGGGGTTCCCAAAAAAATGCGTTTTTGTGAAAAAATTTACACTTCAAAAAATTTCAAAACTTAAAAACTCGATTTTTTTTTATCAAAAATCTTTAATTTTCGATATACTGCAAAAATTATCTGACAAAAATAACTAAGCCAAAGATTGTGTGAAAAATTCAAGTCGATCGGTTCAACCATTTTGAGGAAAATTTCCTCACCGACTCTGAGTGTTTTTAGAAAAACGTGTTTACATTTTCTAAAACCGATTTCAATTATTATTTTTCAAAATACAATATACATATTTGCTCGATCAACTTCAAATTCGCGAAGAATATTCTCAAGTATATTTAGATTCAAATGTAAAATGATTTTTTGAGATTCAGAAGTGAATAATTCACTCAAGAAAACCGCTAAACGGACGTCACAAAATATCATTTCAAATATTTTTATTTATTCGTCGCATACTCAAGAACTCTTTCTGCATTTACCATCATATTTTAAATGCTAATAAAATTCTCTTATACTCTATTAATTTGATTAGATTCTACACATTGGTTCCTGCTGGTATTCTAGTCGGTTTGGGTGCCGCGCCTATGTGGGCATCTAAGGCCACCTATTTGACACAGGTCGGTCAAGTTTATGCGAAAATAACCGAACAAGCTGTGGATGCGATTATTGTGCGGTTCTTCGGCTTCTTCTTCTTGGCCTGGCAAACGGCCGAACTGTGGGGAAATCTGATCTCGAGTTTGGGTAAGTAGACGTTGATATTTTTTAAATGTTTCCACAAAATCTTGACGTAATAATTCAAAAGTAATATTTAGGCGACATTAGCGGTTAATTTGAATGATTACCGAACTAAAATATCTTCTATTCCTTCCATTGCAGTGCTTTCAAGCGGTGCTCACGGCAGTAGCGGCGATACCAACACAACCATCACCGAAGATGATCTGCAATACTGTGGTGCCAACTTCTGTGTGCAAGCCACCAATGGACATGGCAACTTGAACCGCCCACCAGATAATGAAATCTTCGAAATCACCATGATCTACTTGTCTTGCATTGTTGCCGCTGTTGCCATTATTGCCATCTTCTTGGATCCACTTAAGCGTTATGGTGAGAAACGTAAGGGCTCACAGTCCGCACAAGAATTGTCCGGCATGGAATTGCTATCGGCTACCTTCCGTCAAATGAAGAAACCCAATCAACAGCTGCTCATACCAATCACCGTTTTCATTGGCATGGAACAGGCTTTCATCGGCGCTGATTTCACACAAGCTTATGTATCGTGCGCTTTGGGTATTCATCAAATTGGTTTCGTGATGATCTGTTTCGGTGTGGTCAATGCCATATGTTCAATTCTCTTCGGTTCGGTGATGAAATATATTGGACGTCTGCCCATTATTATACTCGGCGCAGTCGTGCATTTCACACTTATCTCCGTGGAATTGTTCTGGCGCCCGAGTCCCGAAAATCCACTCATCTTCTACGCTATGTCTGGTTTGTGGGGTGTCGGCGATGCTGTATGGCAGACACAAATTAACGGTCTATACGGTCTACTCTTCCGTCGCAACAAGGAAGCGGCCTTCTCCAACTACCGTCTCTGGGAATCAGCCGGTTTCGTTATCGCCTATGCCTATGCTACAACATTGTGTGCGCGCATGAAGCTTTATGTGCTTTTGGCTGTGTTGGCTTTAGGATGCATCGGCTATACTATTGTCGAGATTCTATACAGAAGAAAGGTAAGTGCTGTTGAGCTCTGTAAGCATTGAAGTTGTAATAATATTTATATTTTTCAATTTTGTAGCAACGCAAGCTGAAGAAACAAGAAAAATTGGAGGCTGCCGCCAAGGAGAAGGAAGCCGCTGCCGCAGCAGCCGCCGCCGAGGCTAATGCCACCGGCGAAGTGGAGGAGACCGACGATGAGTTGGATGATCTCGAAGAGGATATTGTTGTGACGCATTTCTAAGTCTATCACCGCATACATAAACACACACACAAACACATACTCATACATTCACGCATCTGCAAAACAAATACGCCTTCCATAAAGACAAGCATCCAAGCATGTATGTATGTATGCATGTGAAAGTTTGCATCGGTGTTGGCTATAAAAGCTCCTTACTGAAAGCTTGCGAGCACCACAAGTCACACACCCACACACACATTTATAGAGACACTCAAACGATGAAAGCTTTTGTTTTTGTTTGTTAATCTCGTATGAGAGCTTTTAAGTGTTGGCGTGTAAGCGTGTTTGATAACTTTTTTGTTTCTTTATTTAGACTACAAGAAAAGCTCTTTTATAAAAGGGCGCCTAAATGCATGTATAGAGAGACAGGGAAGAGCGCTTGAGACGCCGGCGTGCGGCTTAACACAAAAATGTGCATAAGTCAAAAATTAATTTTTGAATTTCGAAAGTGACTTTTTGCTAGCAAGCACACGTTTCAAGCAGTTTTCCCCTCACCCAGTTGTTACTTTGTTGAATTGTATACAATTTTGCATACAAAAAGACACAAGTTTAAAGTAAATATTAGCAGAAGTAATAACAGTTATTATTATTGAAAGTAATGTGTTATAATGATTAGTAGTTATTTAGTTCAATAAGTACAATAGAAACATTGCGAACACTTACACAAGCACACACATACACACACAACACACGTTAACATAGAAAAAGACCACTCATATCACATGATAATAAGCTTACAAGCCAAGTAAGCGCAAATTGTAAATAACTAAAACCGAAAAGTAATAAACCGAAGTGCGCACAGAAGAACGGAGTTACCAGTAAGAACTGTAGAAAACGATAAAAGACGAAGAGAAATTGTTTAAGAAAAAAAAAATATTTTAAACCAAAACTGTACAAAAACAAAAGCTGCGCAAAATGAGAGATAGATTTTTGAAAAAGAAAGAAGTTATGAACTGTGAGGCTAATGGTGTGTTGTTTAATGCCCAAAGGCACGCACACCAACGGCGCTTACAAAATAAATGAACAAAAACTAAATAAAAACACTGTAAACTGTTAATAGACGTGCCTATCGAAAAGGCGTTACATAATTGCAAAACTAAAATTCGCACAAAAATTTTGTGAAAAAATTTCCTTAAAGAAGACAAAACGAAAATGTAAAAGTATACAAGCTATTGCCCGAAGAAAATGGCAAAAACAAAGTTATAATACACTTACATACATATATATACATACAGATATACATAAATGATAGTTTTAAGGTAACCGTTATGCTCGTAAGAACCCCCTAGTATAAAGTATATAGGTATAAAATGTGAAATCAACGCTCAAACATTAAAAAAATATTTGCAAAAAAAGAGAGGCACAAATTATTAGAAGTGCTATTTAAAGAGAAAAAGAAAACAATATTATATAATGGTAGGCACACATATGTATGTATGTATATTTGTGAGTGTGCGCATAATTAACAAAAATTTAAATTTATGTTGTTTTTATTTGAAATAAATTTAAATTCTGTTTTTATGCGTGCACAAAACAATTTGTTCATAATTTAATTTTTTGTTTTTGTTTTTCGTCACTTCTTTTGAGAAGCCGAATTGTAGTAGAAATAGTAACGTTAGCTTGCGCAACTCAAAAAATATTCCTGAAAATAAAAATTAAATTTAAAAAAATTAATTACACCAATTAAAATTAATTACAATAATTAATTACAGTAATTAAAAAATTAAATACAATCATTGAATATTTAATTACAATAATTGAACAAATTTTAAATACAGTAATAAACAAATTAATTACAATAATTAAAAAAAATTAATTTCACTAATTAAAAAAAAGTTATGGAATAACTGAAAAATTAAGTACAGTAACTGAAAAATTAAAACAATCATTGCAAATTTAATTACAACAATTGAAAAATTGATTACACTTATAAAACAAGTATATGCAATAACTGAAACAGTTATTTACACTAATTGAAAAATTATGTACCATCATTGAAAAAATAAATATAGTAATTGAAAAATTTAATTCAAAAATTTAGTTAAATAATTTAAAAAATTAAATACATTGATTGCAAATTAAATTAATTAAAGAAATAATTACAGTAATGAAAAATTTAAGTATAATGATTGAAAATTAATTAAATTAATTAAAACATTAATTACACATGATTGAAAAATTAATTACAATAATTAATAAGATTAATCACAATAATTAAAAAAATTAAGTACAATAATTCAAAAATTAAAAGCACTAATTAAAAAAAATTAAAATTCATGATCGAAAAATTTTCAATTTCTTTAAAACTATAAAAATTAATTAAAACATAAATTGCTTGCAATTAAGGCATATGCTTGAAGAAAGTTGTTTAAAAAAAAGAAATATACGAGTATGATTCACAATGAGTAACATAAAATGTACTTATATATTTTGCTCAGTATTATAATGTTAATGTTTAAGTGATGCTTTGTTTGGAGAAAATAGCTTATACTTCACTATCACCCTATCCGTGTATTGCTCATTATATTTCTTAACACTCTCTTCGGTGGAAAAGTTAAAAAAAAACTAATTAATTTCTATAAATAATTAATTACTATTTTTTCTTCTTTTTTTTTAATTTTGCTGTCCATATAAAAGTTGAAAATTTTACTGTTTTTACTACACTCAATCTCCGCTTCGTTTCACAAAACTTTCTCAGTCTCATTTTCTTATACATAAAACTTAGTAAAAAAAATAAATTATTTTCTATTTCTTCACTTACTATTTAGTACTTTTTACGCTCATAAATACGTATGCATACTTGTTTTCCCTTTATCGTAAGTGCATATGTATGTAATTACATAACCTGCATTTTTATTATAGTCCTTTAAGTAGTTTTATTGCCACCTTACACTTCCTTTCCTCTTCTTGTTCACATTAACTATGTACATACATACCTGTGTATTATTTGAAGATAATTTGTATCCACATACATACTAACAAGTTTTTGTTGTCTTATATAGCAGCTACCTACACACATACATAGCAGTTATATACATATAAGCATAAACACAGACAATAAGCACGAAAAAAGTGAATAAAATCAAATGTGGACTTCATGCATAATGTATTATGTAATAAATACTATTGCAATAATATGCTAAATATATTTATATTAAAGAAAAAAAATCATATCGTATTAAAAATTGTATGCGTATGTGTATTGTGCGCATATGAAGATAAAATTTTTAAGTATATGCATAGTTATGAAAGGGAAGAGAAGTGGTAAAAGCAATTGTATTGAATAAAGTTATATATAAATATACTATATATACATATGTATATGTTAATAAATACACTATTGAAATATACAATTCGATAGCATGATTTGCTATCTGTAGCATAATGTTTACGTAATATTACAAAATGAATAAATAAATATAATTTTACGATGTAATAAATAAATATATTTTTGTTTTAGTTTAAAGAAAAATTATCTGTAGTTTTTATTTCTGGGACTAAATACTGATAAAAAGAAGATGAATGAAAAAATGTTAACCTATGGCTATGGTACCCTTCACAAATAAAGAAGTTTTCATACAAGAACTTGATTTTCATAGTTGTTGTTGTTGTTGCGGCAGAATTCTGGTGAATTGACAATCCTTAGCCGGATAAAAATCCGGGTCCATTCCGGTTACGAAGATCCGACGGTTGTGGGAACGGTATCTACATAGTTCAGATTGTATGGCAGCTATATGCTATAGTGGTCCGATCTAGGAAATTTCTTGGGATATTATAACGTTACCTTAGGAATTAAATCATGAAAATTTTCGTGAAGATATCATGTCAAATAAAAAAGTGTTCCTCACAGGAATCCGATATCGCCGGTTACGACAAATAAACAGGTTCTGTACGTTTGGAAATTTTCAGAGCGATATCTAAAAAACTGCGGAAAGGACTTCGTCTTTAGTGACGCAGACACCTCTTATCGTGGTTATAGCCGAGTTTACAACAGCGCGCCAGGCGTTCTTCCTTTTCGTTGTTTGCCGCCAACTGGAGATTCCAAGTGTAGCCAGGTCTTTTTCCACTTGGAGTGGAGGTCTTCCTTTTCCTCTGCTTCCCAACGCGGGTTAATTTTATATGGCCATTGTAGTAAATGCCGAAAGGACCAATTGGTCTCAGTCCTTGTCCCGTCCATCACACTTAAAGGACGGCGGTGATGTCAGTCTTTACTCTTATGAGGACATCAAGCAGCTGGGCAGCGGCAGCTTCCCAATCAAGAGATTATTGCTCGCCCTTAAATCGTAATCCGTAATACGTTTGCAGTGGTCGTCATCAAAAGGGGGATCTCTCATCCGAGGCTGTCTTCTGTTTTTCATTGGAGGTGTTTTCTCTTAGTGGTGAGGGATGTTTCGCCTTCTCACTTTAGCTCGCCTTTAAACGGATGCTTTTGGCTACCCAGAGGAAGAAGACTGGAAGTCGTGAGATGCTCCAGCGATACGTAAAGGAATCGTTTCTGACCACTCCCAAATGAACTTTCCTCATTTGCGTGAACTTCTACATATGGCTCCATCCATGACTATACAGATGAACAATGGACATGGTTAAATCACCACAGCTCGTAACCAGGGTCAAAAAAATATGATTGAAAAAACTTCGTCACGAAATTAATATTCGTTCAGGGATAACAAATATAAAATTATGAAAATTAGTTAAAAAGTCGCAGAACTCGAGATCGGCTATAGACGTTTTGGGAATGTTATGCAGAAAATTTAGCTGAAATTGGTGTGAGATATGAAATTTAGATCAAGAAAGAGCAATGTCACCAAAAATCACCTATCCAATATCAATATTAACATCCTGATGATGCCAAAGAATCTAATATTTCATTAATACTGTTATCAATGTAGTTACACCTGTCATCGTGAAGTGATTTAACGATAGATAAAAAGATTCGTCGGGGTCGAAGGACATATTGTTTAAAGTTCGCATGTGGGGTCTCTTTAAATGAAGGACATATGTTTAGTTCGCCAGGTTCTAGATACTACGCTAGATGCTACGGTATTTAGAGCAAAACTGCGAAGGCTCACTCTAGTTTCACGCGGCAACTCTGGCTCAAGGTCTTTGAGGAGTGATGTTTTGACTCCAAGGACGGCTGGTATATTGTCTGTCTTCGTTGGTCCAGTCGGTAAATATGGTCGCTGTGGAAATGAGTGGAAAGGTCAAGGAAAAAAACCTTCACTTTCGAACACATTTCAGCGGTTCCAGTGCCCAACGTCTATATTCAGCAATCATCAGCGTACGAGGTAATAGGAAGTCCTTCTGGTGGAGGTGGAGAAGGGAGTTCCGATCTATAGAAGTTGAACTGTAGTGTAGAAAAGATACATATCGTGATTCAAGTTGGCCATTAATTAAATGGACAGCTGGATATCACTAAAGGAATGTCCCACGATATTCGGGTCTACGTAACTGGAACGGACTCGGATTTTTTATCCGGTCAAGGAATGTCAATTCGGCAGAATTTTACCGCTACAACAACAACAATACAAATATTGCTATTTTTGCCAAAATAACTGTATCTATCCATGTTCCCCTATGTCTATGTATATCGATTATTAAAGTCGTTGTTGTTATAGCAGAAGAAAACAAAAATTCTATTAAAAATCCGATTCCTTTCTGGTTCCAAATGTCGAGGAAACGGATTATTTCTTTACTTTACTTAAATTATTAGACACAAGCGCCAGTTAAATGAAACTATTGTGCCATCAAGGTAATGAATTTTTTAATTAAAAATTGGTTGTTTGTTTAAATGAGATTTACAATTTTGTGATTACAAATTTTCTTTTTCAATTTTGTATTCGTTTTTTTTCAATCCGGTCTTTGAAATTAGATATTTTAAAATTAGTTAGATGTTCGGTTTTGTAAAAAAAGAAATTTTTGCAACCCTGCTCTGTCTATATTATTTCTTAGTTTAATTTGTATGAAAATAAAACACAAATTTTTGGATATTAATAGTCGCCTACAAATATTAATATATTAATTGATTTTATTTTTGTTTTCGCCATATCTTAAACTTTTAACTTCGTTAATAAAGATAATAATAAATTAAGAGCTAAAATGAAATTGTATCTTTAATAAATATTCGAAATGGATATTTTTATGAACTGGGCATTGTCGATAATAAATAAAATAAATTAAATAATTTAAGTTAATGACTTATCTAAATGCATATTTAATTATACATACTATTTTCCGTAAAATATGCGTGTTTTAGCAAACATTTTTGTTTCTTATAAAACAATCGGTTCATCTTCAACGGACTTTTTGTTCTTACGACGACGACTCGATTTGATTTTACTCAGCACATTATAAGCCTGTTGTATCTCAATAAATCGTTGATTTGCAGCCGCTTTCAGTTTCTCATCTTTGACCTTGTCCGGATGGAATTCCTTCGAGAGGCGACGATAAGCTGATGTAATTTCGGCTTGTGAGGCTGTTGCACTCACGCCCAACACCTTGTACGAATTACGTTCGCCATCCACATCCATACTTTCGAAAATTTCCTTCCATGTCTCATACCAGCCATGATGCTGTGCGTATTGATAAGTATCCGATAGGGCTTGTGTGAAATCTGTCCACCAAGCTGATGTAAGGAAATTCTGTAAAGCTTCATGTATCGGCACTTCACCACCATCGTCATCAGTAATCGTGCCATTGAAATAAAGAAAACATCCCCATAAAGAAAAGTAAAGCAGCAAGGCAGCTGTCAATTTTATCGAACGTGCGCCAACGCCATGACGTTTCGGTGGTGTACGCAACCATTGTTTTGAATAAGTGTCGAAAACTAGCGCAGAAACCAGCGCAGTCAGTAGCAATGAATAGGTCTCATCATAAATTAGATAGCGTGCTGGATATATGGCAACGGCGCCGATTAAGCATTGCCACCAAACACCACGTTCGCGTCCGATATTGCCCACAGTCCAGACGCCCAAAGAAACAAATACCGGTATAAGCCAATGAAGAAAGCCCCAATCAATACCAGCGAATATAGTTTCCGGTATGGCCATAAGCAGCACCTGTCCAAAGAGATAGCCAATCATTACTTCGCCCACAAAACGCTTAGCCGAGTAAGGCGGTCGTTGATTTGCTTGCAATTTCGCCACAAATGATTTAATAAATGTTGGATCCTCATTAGCATCACGTACATATTCCGGTATTAAGACTATTTCAGCCAACCAACCGACACCGAAATAACCGCCCAGTGTACACCACCAGATGAAAGCATGTCGATCCCGATGCAAATACAGGTGATGTAGTCCAAAAATACCACCAAAAAGCCAAAGTATATAGGCGATTACAACCGATTTCTTTTGTGGCAAAGTATTTGCTTCGGGTTGTGCATTTTTACCATTAGCAACAGGTTTACCGTTAGCCAATGATTTCCCATTCGCTATTGCAGATGTGGAGTGAGACTCCGTTGTGTTCGCTTTTAACATGGTGACTTCAGAATTCAAATAGAGAAAATTGCATCAAAGAATGCAGTCATTATTTAATAAAGGCAAACATTTGTAAAATATTATTTAATAAGAAAGTAATGCTTTTACACAAGAAATGCAACATTCTAAAAATCTACTCACTTTGTCACTTGATTTGCTGTATTACGTGTACTTCCTTATAGGAGCGGTTTAACAATGTCTTAGCCAACTTTCTCTTTTCACAAATTCCATACACGCTTCACTTCAATTCTACAGGTAGGCTGTCTTTTTACTTCTGCAGCACAAAGTTAGTAAACCAAAACATTCATTCATTCAATATGAACTGAAAATTCTTGCGTTCACATATGAGAAACTTGCTGCTCTCAGTAAATTGTCTTTTTCCACACTATTTAATTTAAAAACCTTTAAAAATGTTTGTTTATTTAAGCGTTTATTTTCGTTTGTCGTGATTTGCTTTCTTCGCTGTTGCTTAAGTGAATTGCTCTGACGTTCGACAACGCACGATTAAATGCGGCTTAAATAGGCCAAATATAGTTGGTGACTGTTTAATTAAAGTTGGTCACTGCTTCAAACCAAAATCACAACTTTAACGCAAACAAATTAATAACACACTACTTTTATTTATTACTTCAACGTTCTTATTAGATTAATTAAGAAAATTCAAATAAGAATTTTAACACCTGAAAGCGCGACGCGATTCGCTAACTCTCTCTTGGTTTTTACAACCGCTCTCATATAAAAGCCAGAGTTACTTTTGAGTGTATTTTAAATTTACTACGATTTTGGGGAATTTTAATATTTTTGCACAAAATGCAACCCTGTCATCTTACACATTTGTTGAACACATTTAATTGGTTGAACATACGTGTTATTGAGGTAAATAATAAAGCGGCAAGATTTAATCCTTAATTTTATATAAATTCATTTTTTTAACAAGTCTTGCACGATTTTAACGAGAAGAGTCAAATGAAATGGTTAACCAATGTCGCGCCTGCCTCAGTTCGAAAGACACCTCCTTTATTCGTATGGAGACGCACATAGGCGATGGTGTCGATTTCTTTACTTGCTTCAGCTTATGCACACAATTGGAAGCGGAACTAGATGACGGTCTGCCAGGAGTTTTGTGCACACATTGTTCTCAAGATCTCGAAATATCTTTTAATTTCTTGCAAAATGCCAGACAGGCTGATGGAATACTGCGTGAAAGCTTTTCACACAAGTACTTGTCCGCCGAAATAGAATCATTGGATAGCGAAATGGGTGATACTATAATGGAGCCATTAGATGTGGTAGAAGGCAGTGAAATGGAAGATTGTGTGGTTGAGGAAATCATAGAACACGTACATGTTCCAGAAGATGTTGCCGAAGATCGGGAAGATAGTAGTGTTGTAGAAATGATGGAGGTAACTTAATATACAACATCTTTACAAGTCCAAAATATAATTTCATATTATTACTATATAGATAGAAAAAAATGATCTGAACATTTGTGAAAGCTCTTTAGATGAGATAGAACTTATCGATAATAGTTATGTGGACCAAACTGTAGAGACGGCGGAGGTTGTGGTGGACGAGGTCCATGAATCACAACCAAAAACAACAGAGTATTATGCAGAAGATGAAGGTGACGAAGAGTACTTAAAAGAGTACAAAGAAGATGTGCAGCAATCGGACGCAGAAAATACTGGATCAAAAGGAGGAAAATGGAAATGCATAGAATGCAAACTTGTTTTGTGTGGCGACGTTTCTTATGAAGGCCATATGAATATGCACCGTTCATTGCGACCATACAAATGTACCATATGCATGTGCGCATTTCGTTGCAAAAATAAACTTGATCACCATATACAACTGCGACATACACAAGAAGTGGAGCATCAAACCACCAACCGTATGTATTTTAAAAGAGTATATTTCTATAATTTTTTGTAATTTTTTTTACTTCCAGTAAACAATTGTAAAAAGTGTACCAAAATCTTCGAAGCACCCGAAGAATTACAAGAACACCAGGAATTAATACATCCCGATAGTTATCCTGTACAATGTAGACGCTGTCTGTTGTTACCACCATTCGCGCGGACAAAATTAGCGGAACATTTTCGTAACGAACATCCAGCAGAACATCGGAAATACTTTCCCACAGTGGGTAGGCCACCAAATGAACCAGCCAAACCAACACCATGGCAATGTGAAGTGTGTAAATGTTATCTGCGTTCAGAAAGTGCATTGCGTGATCACAGGCATACGCACCAGAATGAACGACCGCATGAGTGCCAATTTTGTGCGAAACGCTTTGTTACTACCAGTAATTTACGTCAACATATGCGCGGCGTACACACCGAGGAATATGAGAAGCTAGTTAATGAAGGCGGTGATACGATAGTGCAATGTGAAATGTGTAAAAAGCAATTACTTAGACGAAATCTCGAAAAACATATGGCATTACATGTGAAAAAAGAGCGCGAGGCTAAAGAGACTCAAACGAAATTTCTCTGTGCCTACTGCTGTAAGTATTTAAATATGTTTATTATTAGTTGTAAGTAATTACTGAAATACTAAAACTTATTAGGGGATCTTAGTATTTTTTGTTTCATGTGTGTATGACTGTTTGACTATATAGCGTGAGTTTGTAGCCGGTCCGCGAAAAATGTATTAAATTATCAAATAGCTGTATCGTTTCCATAAAATTCATCAGCCTTACATAGATAAAATTGGTGTAGAGCACTGAAATTAGTCTAAAATCATTAAAACACTTTTTTTGATGTGCTTGTAATCTGTATAATTAGTTGTGTTTATTGTGGTAATCCTGCAGGACAATCAATATATAGTTTTAAAAATTACCCTGTCTGCAGAAAATTTGATTTGTAAATCGTGTCTCTAAAAAATATCAATTAACCGTTAGTTGGTCTATAAATGTCGCCACAACGATTTTACAAATTTACAACAACAAATGCATATATTTCAAACGCCTACTCAATAATACTTGTGTTTCTTTATAATAAATGGTATTAAAATTGATTTCTTGGAGAATTTTATCTAGCGTTAAGATTTTTCTCAAAGCCGAACCTTTTTTTACTGCTAAATTGTTTTAAAAATTAAGCTGTGATTTTTAGTACAATTTCAAAAAGTAAACAACAATATATGAACATGCTAAATATTTTCTCAGCACGCGAGTGTAAAAGTCAAAAATCCCTCAACCAACACGAGAAAATGCATCAGGGCGCATCACCGGACGTTATATATATTTGCTCGGACTGTGATCGTTCCTATGCTACACAGCATTTGTTGCAGCAACATCGCAAACAAGCACACAAAGAACGAGACCACTTTTGTCCAATATGCGGCAATGCTTTTAAACTCAAGAATCAATTGGTTAATCACATGAAATTGCATTTGGAAAAAAATATCAAATGTCCACATTGCGAGAAATGCTATGCGCGTAAATTCGATCTGGATGTGCATTTGCGTAGTCATACCGGAGAGCTGCCGTTCGCCTGTCATCTGTGTGAGAAACGTTTTGCTATAAAAGTGCGTTTAACATACCATCTACAGAAGCACTATGGTATAAAGCATCGTTGCAAGGATTGCGGTGCGGAATTCAATTCGAAACAGAAATTAAAAGCACATAGTTTCAAGCACACAGGCATGCCCTATCGTTGCGAAAGATGTGATGGGCATGGCTTTGCCAATCGGGATGTGTAAGTTTTGACAGAAAAATTACAATTGCAATAATTTATTAATTAAAGTTTGTTTATTGCAGCTTTAAACGCCATTTGCAGCGCGTGCACTGCACGAGTATGAGCGACGAAGAGTTAGTTGCCATGTTCCAGCAAAACACTGGCAAGGCCACCCGCATTAAACAGGTTGAATATTTTGACGAACATTCGCAAGGGGCGGCTTTAAAAACAGCTACGGAAGCGGACAACACTTTGATTAATGCAGATGAAATTGCAATGGAATCGGAAGTGGTGCACAGCTGAAAGGAGTGCCAGTAGAGATTTTGTACTTTAAGTTGTATATACAGTTATATGTACATCTAGCATTTTAGACGAAATTAGATAAAATAAAGAGTAAGCTAAATTTACGAGCATACATGCACACTAGAAAATGTGTATCACTTTCATTTTAAATTTGAACCGAGTAACTTGTTTTACCTTACAATTGACTAAAACTTCAAGACAAAATAATAATAACAAATCTCCAATTCCTGCTTTGTAGCACGTGAATTCTCGAATGCGAAATCGCTCAGTCTGCACGAACAAAACGTGCATCTTGTCAAATTGGAGGAGCCGAAATATGAATGTGGCATTTGTAAGCGCAAATGTTATCAACAGCGTGATCTCAATTGCCATATGCAGCGTGTGCATCTAGCGGAGCGCAAACACTATTGCAATGTGTGCGGCAATGCGTTCAAGAGCGCTTGGCAGCTGACCGCGCACCGGCTATTGCATGCCGAAGATAAGTCTTTTGAGTGCATACACTGTCAACGGCAATACACACGACAAGCGGATTTAATTGTGCATATGCGCACACACACCGGCGAACTGCCATACGCTTGCCACCTGTGTGGTAGACGTTTCGCGATCAAAGTAAGACTCACTTATCACTTGCAACGGCATGAAGGCGTCAAACATTCGTGCACCTATTGTGGAACTGTCTATTACAATCGTAATCAACTAAAGGAGCATCTCTTCAAGCACACTGGCATGCCTTATCGCTGTGAATTGTGTCCAGATGTTGGCTTTACGCGCCGTTTGCGGTAAGCACAAGTGTAATTGAGTGTTTAAAACATTTATGTGTGTAATTATGTCTTTTATTTTATTAATAAATTTACCTTTAGTTTTTCCAATCACATGCAGCGTGTCCATAATAAAATTCTAACAGCTGACGAATTGACTGCTGTTTTTGCGAAATACACGGGAAAGGCGATACATTTCAACACCAGCAACAAAATTCAGGAGAATATGGACTCACAGGAGTTACCTGATTTCATTGTAGATGAAGAGAAAGAAGATGAAGATATGGTAAATGAGTGCTTAAATAATTAAATTTATAGTACAAAAAATGTATGTATGTATGTATGTAGTTAAAACTTTAAATTAAAAATAAAAATATTTATTGAACCTACATATGTATGTAAGCATTAAATAAACAATAAGAAATAATTTATGCAAATGCTATTACTTAATTGCAAATAACATTTTTTTTTTGGAATATTCCCGATTATTTAAAATTTCTTTACTGGTGAGTAATAAGCTTTTCATATAAATATCACCATACAAGTTTAACAAAAGGAAGAATTGAGTATGAAAGTAGATTGTAGGGGCAAGGGAAGAGGTGGTTGATGTTGCATACAAAGCTACTCTTGAAAAGTATGGAGGATTTGAATTGTAAACTACAACATTAGATACTGACCGATTTTAACATTTTTCTGGTTGAAATAAATTTCAATTAAATAAAAAATATTCCATTTCGGTTGATTGGTTGTCGAAAAATGTTAAAATCTAACCAAACAAAAATGCATCAAAAGCGCTAATCAGACATAATTTGGGTTAAAACCACCAGCACAAAGATGATATCATCGCGTTATAGTACTCGTGTACATATTTTATTATGTATTTAGTAATTTTGTATTGTTAATAAACTTTTGATATTTATTCAAGGGATTAAATGCGAGCGCAGCCTCGTGGAAGGATAGTTTAAAAATATAAATCATATTTTTTGTTCGTTGTACGATGTTTTAGTTTGACTGCTCTTGCTCTTGCTCTTGCTCCATACTTTGCGCCTCCGACTGCAATTCCTCCAGAGTCTTCACATGTGGATTACGACCAGTATTCGCTTTGAACATTGCACAATATTCCTCATCAGTCATAGTCATGTCGTGCATACGCAATAAATGCTTTCGAAAACTAAAAAATTGTACAAAAAAACGCATATTAACAATGGCCAACATATCGGCAACTAAAAAGTGCTTACACATCACGTTGCGCACAGCCGTATTCACACACAGAACATCGATATGGCATGCCAGTGTGTTTATATGAATGGATTTTTAACTGTTTAACATGATTGAATTCCTTGCCGCACTCCTGACACTTCCGCTTGATGCCAGCATGACGCTGCAGGTGATAATTAAGGCGCACTTTGATTTTAAATCTACGATCACACAAATGACATTCATATGGCTCTTCGCCTGTGTGTATGCGCATGTGTACTTTCAGATCGGATGAGCGTATAAATTTTTTCTCGCACACGGTGCATGCGAAATTTCGCTCCAAGTGCAAACGTTTATGGCTGTGAAGCAAAACGTAACTCTTGAAAGGATCACCGCAAATATCACAGATAAATTTACGCTCGGACGTGTGCACGTTCTCCATGTGGTTTTTTAAATATTTCGGATCAACTTTTTTCTGGCATATTGGACATTCTTTGGGTTCGGGTTTTTCACACATATGAACCTTCTTTTCGTGCAATTTAACAGAAGCTTCAGAGTTAAATTCACGCGCTATAGCAAAAAGAAAGAGTTATTGCATAAGTTATTGAAATTATTCTTTTTAATACTTACGGCAGAATGCACACAGAAATTTTCTTTTTCGATTCAAGGCATACTTGTGTCGTCTTTCGTGATGCTTAATTTCACTTCTTGGTATATCCTTATGACAAAATGTGCAATTAACAAATTCACTGTTTGCTTTGTCATTCTCCATTTCCACCACCGTAGTATTGATTTCATTATCAGCAACAGGTGTTTGTATTAAATCTCGATGTTTGCGTCTTTTGTGATGATAAAGCGAATTTTGGCTAGCAAAGCGCATAGTGCAAAACGCACATTCAAATAGCTTATCCTCATCGTTTTTTACATTTTGCCGTGTATACTGGTTATGTTTCACTTTCAAATGTCCTTGAAGAGACCGTTTCAATCTGAACTGTCTGGAGCATAAGGAACACTTGTACGGCTTATTTGCTTCGACGTCCTCAACACCAACCGCAACTTTTAAGCTACTTATTGAATGATTATGTATGCGTTTAACATGTGCCCGAAACGTACCATGTTTTCGAAAACTCTTTAGACATAATGGACATTCAAATTTGTGTTCCTTTACATGATAGGCTAACTCAAGTATGGATGAAAAATGCAGTTGGCAGTCATCACATTCAAAACTATTATTCTCATCATTATTATTGCAACGCCTTTTCGTACGCGGAAAATATTTGGAATATGAAATCTTATGCGTCATCTGAATATGTTTAGGTAGATCTTCACGTTGTAAGGATTCATTACACCATGTACATTGAAATGGTGATTCCGTGCCATGCACAAGAGATTCATGAAGTTGTAATTCCGTGGGAAGCTCATAAACTTTTGGACATTTCATGCAGATGATGTGAGCTAAAAATATAAATTTACTTAAATAAGCAACGAAAACATTTGAAGGTGAAAAGTCCTACATTTGTGTACATCAAATATATGATCTTTCAGTTCCTTTTGCGTTAAATATGAGCAATCGCATATTTCACAAGAATGTGACACACCCGGCTTGATAACGTCACCGCTGTCATCATCACTGTTACCCTGCAGCGAAGATTCGGAATCACTTTTCACAACATGATCCTCCATTATTTTTTCAAAATCTTCAGGAATATCTAACTCTAACTCTACTTTTATTTCTGGCACAGGTATAGCCACTTCAGCATCGTTAGCAGGGTTTGAAGTTTCAGTTACGACAATTAGTTGTTCTGGCGTAGATAATGGATCATTTGTACATTCAACTGCATACTAATGAAAACAGATATTATTCTTTACACTTATCATCATCAAAATCTATCAAAAGTCTTCCTGTACCTGTGTAGTTTGGGTAGTAGTATAAATGTCTACGCCATCTTTTTGGATTGTCAAAATCTTTTTGAGTTCTCCATCGGACTTACGTGCCTTTTTTATAAAATTATAGGCATCATGTAATTCTTCTGTGCAAGTTGTACATAATATTTGTGGAAGTTCATCATTCGCTGTTGCTTGCAGTTGAGTGCATTCATTAAAGTAGTCGTATAGTGTTTTACCATCCTCCGGAGTTCCGACACAATTCATATCCACAACTGTATGACAATCCACTTGCATACAAGCACGGCAGTGCATTTTTTAAGCTTTGTTTTCGTTATAATTATACTTTGTTTGCGATACAAAATATGGTTATTTTACAATTTATTTATGCTAATTAGTGATGATAGAACAATCAATAGAATTTTATCGATGTTCTTGCTTTGTTCGATTGCCTTGCACTAATATCGATAGAAACACCATCAAAACGACAAAATATTAACAGCCCCGCAAAAAACGTTTAAAAAATAAAATACAATAAAACGAAATAAATTTATAAAAAAAAACAAATTTATAGAAATGAAAATAATGGCAAATATTTAATAGATAATTTAAATTGTTAGTGGTGTTCAATAAGTTTCGATATATCAGAAAAGTATCATCAATGGCTATAAGTAATTAGAATATATCGAGGACACAGCAAAACTAAACATCAACTGTGCATCTACTATAGTAATAGCCGTATTTTTATCCGGCCAATGACTGTCAAACCGGCAGAACTCCTTCAATTACTTCAAGAATGTTTTCGGCCGCTACAAGAACAAGATAAAGCATATCGTTCCCACGACAGTCGGATCTACGAAACTAGAACTGACTTCAGGATTATTTTCTGCAGCTAAAATAACAGTAAGACATGAGAGTTGAGGCAATGTTACAATTTATTACGAAATGCGTTTGGTAACTTAAAACTAATAAACACATAAATTAAAAAAAGAAATAATAAATCTGTACATTAATTTGAATTATCTGACGTTTGTAAATTTTCAGTCAACTTTTTCAGGTATTCAACATTTTTTACGCGAGGCGATTTACCGGTATTCGTTTTAAACATTAAATATAATTCTTCGTCAGTAATTTGTATGTCATGTTTTCGGAGCATATGTGTCGTTATACTGCAATAAAAATGAACATATACATTTTTTCATTTTCGTTATTTCAAACATTTTAAATTCAACAAAACTTACTATTCACGTTTGGCAGTTTGATAATGGCAAGCAGTGCATCTATATGGCATTTTTCCATTATGTTCGAACGAGTGTCTTCGCAGTGTTGTGCCATCTTTGAATTCCTTGCCACAAACTTTGCATATTTTCTTTATATTAGCATGGTGTTCTAAATGATAGGTAAGGTGTACACGGATACGGAATTGACGATCACACAAATGACAAGCATATGGCAATTCGCCCGTGTGACTGCGCATATGTACTTTGAGGGCAGATGTTTCCGTAAATTTCCTATCACATACACTGCATGGCAAATGACGGTCTGGCATATGCAACAGCTTGTGCCGTTTAAGTTGACTAGGACTCTTATAGGCACCACCACAAATATCGCAAATGTTATTACGTTCCCCTATGTGTACAATTTTAATATGATTTCTTATATAATCCGACTTCAATTTTTCTGACATATTGGACACTCCTTAATATCTGTTTTTGAATTGAGATGCTGACTTCTTTCGTGCGACGCCAGCGACACGTTTGAACATAACACACGTGCTGGAATATTATATATATTTTTTTTTATATACGCATTTATTTAGTAACAAAACAAAAATCAATACTTACGACAATATGAACAGAGAAATCTCTTTTTTTCCTTTATTTGTGGTACATTTTTCTTTTTTCTTTGTTCCTTTTTAACCGATTTATTTAGAGCTTGAACGGCATCTTCGTCTTCATTTTCAAAAGCTTCGCCCTCTGCAATAGTGGCATCTGTGGTGGTATCCCTGTCTTCGTCTTCCGCAATCGAAGCTTCCTTTGCTTCATATTCTGTCGTTTTTTGTTTAGCTTTTGATCTTGTTCCTTTATTATGCTTTTCTTTTAGATGCTTATTGTAGGAGGCTAAATTTGTATAGCTTTTGTTACAAGCTTTGCATCGAATCGGCTTATCTTTGCTATCTCCCGCTAATGGTATAGCCGGGAATTGGCTTGCTGAACTGTTATGCAAACGTTTAACATGTAAGTAATATGTACGCATTCTGTGAAAATTTTTCAAACAGAATGGACATTTAAAGAGGTGGGATCTAATATGTTCTGTCAAATCAATAACCGTTGTGAAAATTTTTTGGCAATATTTACATGTGTATTTTATGGCCGAACGAACCTCCGTATCATTTGCATGTCGTTTTTGTACGTGTGGGAAATACCAATAGTAGCGAGAATTATGAGTTGTTTGAAAGTGTTTGACAAGCTCATTACGAGGCAATAGGGGCTTTTCACTGCAGAAATTACATTGTACTGGTGAATCGGTTCCGTGTACAAGTTGGTTGTGAATTCTCAACTCAATAGGCATATCAAATACCTTTGGACAACTTAAACAAATTACTTCAGCTAAAATATATGTATAAATATTTTTAGTTGGTAAAAATATTGTACCAATGGACTTACATTTATGCTGTTGGGATATATGTTTTTCAAGTTCATTTTTGTTTGTATATGTACTACTACATATCTCACAATCGTAATCCACTTTTTTTACGGGCTCCGTTTCACTCTCATATTCGTCCTGCCGAAATGAATTACGTGTTTCAATTTCATTCTCCATGATTACTTGCGACTGTTCATCATTATCATGCAATGCCGTATTGTCCACCGGTGTGCTTTCCCTTACGATTTCTATATGTGTTTCCTCGTAAGATTGATTTGAGGATTCCTCTAAGCAAGACTTTTCCGTTGGGAATTCTTCAAAATGTTCCTCGGAAGATGGACTCGGAACTACTTCTAAGCACGACTTTTCCGTGGAAAATTCCATCAAGTCTTCTTCCAAAGGTCGATTCGCAGCTACTTCTAAGTTTGACTTTTCCGTTGGAAATTCGATCAAACCTTCCTCCAAGGATCGATTTGGTGATTTCTTTAAGCAAAACTGTTCTGTTGGAAATTCCACCAAAGATTCCTCCAATCGATTTGGAGCTTCTTCTAAGCACGACTTTTCCATTGGAAATTCCATTAAACGTTCCTCCAAAGACTGATCCGGATCTTCCTCTAAACAAAACTCTTCCGTTGTCAATTCCTCCGAAGGTTTCTTAAGAGCCTTTAATGCTTCATGAAAACTCATATCTAATGGATCATCTGTACTTTCTTCGGTATCCTAAGATACAAATTTGAATATTTCTCTCCATTTCTAGATTTAACATTTATTTACCTCAAGCGCACACAATTCCTCTGGTGAACTATCAACCGAATCAGTTTCCAATTTTTGAGATATTAAAAGTTTCTTAAATTCCTCATTTGACTGTCGTGCATTTCTTCTAAAGTTATACGCTATTTGAAGTTTTTGTGCACATAGTTTACATAGCGTTTTGGGCAGATGGTCCTTTGCTGATGCATCTAGTTGTGTACATTCATTGAAGCATTCGTAAAGGTTCTTGCCGTCATCCGTTCCAAGTATATTCATCTCGAACAATATTTGGCATTTACTTTGCATACACACGCGACATTGCATTTTTGTACTTAATTTAAGATGTAGGATTATTAAAAGGAATTAAATTTAAGCAAAATGTAAATAAATGTTTGTTTATACTACCACCTGACATACAATTGCTTGGATTATCTCATTAGTAATGAAATTGTTGTAATAAATTTATCGATAACAAATCGATATAAAGAACACTTGTATTGCAATGTTTTAACTAAAATAAATTAAAATGACTTAAATGTATGTACATAATGGTATTACATTTTTTTCGAATACGTACGATAAATATGGTATGATGAGAAGACCTGAAGTCAGTTTACATAAATCGGAAAGCTTTGTTATGTATTTCGAAAGTTCAAATGATCAACGGTTACTTTACATATATCCTGAAAAGTTTACCACAAAATTTTTAACACCCAGGTGGAAATGTCGGAGATCTGAGTCGTATCTGAGTACATTTGACCATGTCTGTCTATCTGTATATAAGCAAATTCAATGAGCTATCCCTCTGAAATTTTGTCGGAACCGACGATATCGTACCAACTAAACTACTACTAAATTAAAAACTTTATGTGTGTTGGGACAATATTTTTATTATTGTTTTTGTAATTGATAAGGGCTTAGTAAAATAAATCAAATCCATTTCTATCCACCATTTCCATCACTCAAGTCAAGGACATAGTACGATAGCTCATCGTTCACATCAATGTCGTCAACTACCTTCACATAGGGAGATCTGCCAGTATTCGCTTGGAATATTGCAAATAACTCATCAACAGTCATGTTTTTATCATGCTTATTCGACATATGCTTGACGAAACTATGAAAAGTAAAGAAAGTAACAATGACATATTCCGTAAAAATTATTTGCAAATTTACGTACTAATCACGTTTCACAGAGCCGTACCCACAAACAGAACATGTATATGGCATAACGTTGGTATCTAGATAGAAATTAACGATTTGGCATGCTTGAACTCCTTTCCACAAACTTTGCATTTGTGTTTAATACGAGCATGTTGTTGCAAGTGATATGTGAGATGAACTTTTATGCGAAAGCGCCGATCACATAAATGACAGACAAATGGCTTTTCACCTGTGTGAAGCCGCATGTGAACTTTGAGTTCAGATTTTTCAGTAAACCTTTTATCACATACTGTACATGGATGATTGCGTTCGTTTCTTGGTGTGTAGAGGCCTGTGTCGCATAACGTTATCATTAGTTTTATACATGTTGCCGCAAATATCGCACTTGAATTTTCGCTCGCCAATGTGCACATTTTCGATATGTTTTCTTAAATATGCCCTATCAAATTTCTTTTGGCAAAATGAACATTCCTTAAGATCAGGTTCAATGTGTAAATGCTGTTTCCTTTCATGAATCTGCACGGCACGTTTAGTTGACAAGACACGGCTGTAAAAAATGTATACTGTACATTGAGAATTCCGTTTTGAAAAAATATAGTACATTTTAATGATGATTTTCACTTACGACAATGTGAGCAAAGGAACTTTTTCTTCGCTTTTAGATTATGTTTATCTACGGCTGTTTGCAGATTTTCCTTAGAAGATTCCTCTGCATTAGGTTCACATTCGGTATATATGTTTCCATATAAACTATTTTCAGGCGTTGCATTGGCTCTAGTTTTATAATCGGTTTCTAGGTTGGATTCAACGTCTTCTTGCACGTAAGTATCAGTTCCATGAGAAATATTAAGTTTGTTTGTCTCACTATTGTCACATGGTATTTCTTCATTGCTTTTTTCAGAGTCATATTTTCGGTGAGTGTGTTTGCCGTATGCAGCTATAGTTGCAGAGCTTACATTGCAAATTTCGCAGTTTATACTTCCATCTTCTATTATTTCAACTCATTCCATAAAAGCCTGCAAAGCGGGGACTTCAGTTTCTGCGCAGTTATGTATCCGTTTAATATGTCTGTAGTACCTGCTCACATCAGTCCAAATCTTCGAGCAGAAGTGACATTTAAATAAATGTTTTTTACGTGATGCTGAAGTTCCAAATCGGACGAATATATTTGTTTACAATATAGACACTGTAATCTAGTAGTATCGATTTCTATTTCTAGATGATCCGTTTCTCCTACGTTTAAACTTGAACTATCTTCTTTCGTTTCAGTACCAGTCTCATATGTCTCTATATCCGGACATGTATTTTCATCATAACAATGTTCTTCGTACCAATCTTCTTTCTTATCCGCTTGAGACGGATTATTGTTGCTGCAGGAGCTGACTTGTGACTGTTCGATAATGACGGTTTCGTTTATTAACGCAGAATCGCACGAATAATCATTGATCGGTTGATTCCAGCCTTCCTCTTTCATAGGAGATTCGCTATCAGTTTGCTTTACAGCTTTCCGAGATTCACACAATTCTATCTCCAAAGGATCGTTTGAGTAATCTTCCGTATCCTATTAAAAAATCTTTATCGAATTATGTTATTGCATAAAATAATACATATATTTGTGTATAATTACCACAATTAAGTTGGCTGGAGATTGTGTATTAATTTTTTGTAATGTTAGAAACTTTTCAAACATATCATTAGACTCCAGAGCACATTTTCTAAAGCTATATGCTATGCGTAGCTTTTTAGTACAAGTTTTGCATAGTTTTTTAGGAAAACTATCGCTGGCAGTTGCACGTAGCTGCGTACAATCATTGTAGTAGTCGAAAAGCGTTTGTCCTCCATCTGCTCCAGCAACACTCATGTCAACTAAGTTGTTACAATTCGCTTTCATACACGCTCGACATTTCATTGTTATGCAGTTTTAGATAGGACTTTAATAATTTATAATACTTAATTATCACTTTTATTTACTTATTTACCGCACTATATTTTCCAAAATAATTCAGTTATAAAGTAGCAGATGATTTGTGAAGAAGAAATTAAACTTTGCATATTTAACGTCTATCAACAGCTGATCACTGATAAGAGAACTCTCTCTCTAATCATGTAGAGATGTGTTGATTCTCGATTAATATACAGTTATCAATAACATCCCAGGAAATCACGGCTATCGAAATTTCTATAGAACGCCTTGCGTAAGAAAAGGATCAATGATCAGCATTCCTTATTGTTTTCAGTTACGCTAACAGTAACTAATGACAAACATTTTTTAACGACATATTTATTTGTAAAATAAATTTAGTGTATTTGATCTTCAGTCAAAAAAAGTTAATAATTTGACACAATAGCTTATTATTAATATTTAAAGTAGTTAAAATTTGATTACGAAATATTTTGTTGTACTCATCTAATAATACATAATCAATTAGCGAAGTATAGAAATTAAATATAAAGAAATATATTAAAAAACCAAAATGCGTTAAATACATAATAATTATATTGTAAGGGGGACAATGGCAATGGAATTGAACTCGCTTGAAATTAAGAAGGTGAGTGTACTATCAATACATACTATACAATTATAAATGATAAATAACGTGATTTATATGAAAAATGAATATAAGTTTACGATAAACATAATTAATATTATCCGTTCAGGTCTAGTTAATTAATACATTTATAAGTTGTTGTAAATTTATCTGATAATTGGTGTGTAAAATTAAAATACACAATTTAAGTACTATTTCTTAAGCATTAACGCTTCATAATAAATACTTGTAATACATATGCTGCTTTTATTGTAGTCATTGTTGGCACTAGCTAATTTTTGCTCTGATCTACTTTTATTGTATTGGAGAAGCTCAATTTTTTACTTATTGCAAAAATTTTCCATAGTGAAACATTTAGTTGTTTTTCTTTTTCGGTTTCTTCGGATTACGCGAGCGAGACTTTGCTTTGCATAATGGGCAAATGGGAGCGTTACGATGTATTTGTTGGTGGCAAGATAGACATGACTTCATAGGTGGGGGTTGTTGACGTAGGTTCACATTAAAATCTGAACGAAATGAAGGATGATGCCCAATACCAATAGCCGGTGACTGCTGTAAGCGAGATGATGGTGGAGGAGGTGGCGGTGGAGCAGAAAAATCGCTTTTACCCAAACGTACTGCTGCAGCAGCAGCGACAGCATTGCCCGTGCCGGGTGGGGCGGGTGGCATAAAAGCATGACCACCAGTGGGTCCAGTACCACCGCCCGTTGGTGGTAATGCAGTGACGGTAGCTTCCGGAAGAAGTGGGTGTCGGGGATGGGGTCGTGCCAACGATGTAGGCTGTGCAGCAGCAACAGCAGCCGCAGCGGCGGCGCTCACCTTTAAAAAGTTTGTTTGAAAACGATCTTTTGATATTGGACTACCTTCTTCTTCATGTAAATCACGTAGAGGGCTTAAGCCTAAATAGTCGCGACGCATATGATCAATTTGATATTTGAGTGCCAGATAATCTTCATATACCCGATTTGCCATGTCAACGGAACGTGTTTGATTTTCCTTTGTTTGTTTTATAATATTTTCCATATCGTTTATATCGGCATGTATTTGCCTTAACTCTTCGACATGTGACATTTTTTCTTCCAACAAATGTTCCATTTCTTTACGGTATTCATCCAGACATTTTTCTTCATCATCACTTATTTTCACTTCTTTGATAATTTTCAATTTCAATTTTTCTAAAGCAATTGTTTTATCACGTATATCCTTGATGGCTTCAAGCTTGGCATAATAGTGGCGCTCATTGGAGCTGGAGATATCGCTGGTGGCCATTTTTTCTTATTAACCCCCTTCTGTTAGTGTTTGCGTTGGTCGATGGGTAGGGGATTTCTTCACAGGAGTTCCGTCACGTCACAAAAGATGTTGTAGGCTTTGTAAAACACTCACACAAATTAGATACAATAATTGTATTGCATATTATCAGTATAATGATATTAAATGAGTGATATTATATAAAATTCACTTATTAAAAGTAATTTCCAAAATGTTAAACTTCTCAATGTTGTGTACAAAACTAAGTTCTTCTTCTTCTTTAGATAAAACTAATTCACAATAGTACACCAAAAGATTCGTGTTTTGATTACCATGGCTATCATTATCATTATCGGTAAATTTGTACGCTGAATATCTATTATTATTAAAATTTAATTAAAAATCGAGATAAAAAATGCAAGCTTTCATTTATTTGGAGAAGACTCAAGTAAAGGCTGTCTCCAATTCATACAGTACTCATGGGCCGGATTTCGGTACATATAATAGATTTCAAAATATGTAAAATAAAATTTTGTGGTAACATTGGTTTATTGTTGTCATGGCAATGGTGTCTGGGAAGATTAAAAAGGACTGAAAGATTTTATTAGATGTGTTTCTTTTGAAAAGGAATTGAAAGGTTTTATTAGATGTATTCGTCTCAAAAAAAGGAATCTGCTTGCTAACAAACATGAATTCGCCCAGTCGCGCTGAAATCCACTTTGAAGACATGCGATGCTGTCGTTCCTGCCTGTCCGTGGCTTCAGAAGATGAGCTTGAGGATTATATTGATCTGCTGGAGACTTTTACTTTTGATTGTGCAACTACTACTTTACTAGAGGCTTTCAATAAATGCACTTCATTAAATGTGCTGATAACAGATTTTATTATTGAAGGATATCCGCCATGTCATTACATATGTGGACGTTGTCGTTTAGAACTCTCGCAAGCTAATGAGTTTATAACTCGAGCACAACTAAATAATCAGTTATTAAGAGAACAATATAACCGTGCCAAATCAGTACATTCACCAATAAGTGATATTGAAATACATGAAATCGAAATTAAAAATGAGTCCCTTGCTCAAAAATCAGAGCATGATGAAGAAGAAGAGGAAATGAAAACTGAGGTAAAAAAGGAATACTATAAAATTAATAAAACTTTACTAAAATATGAATAATTTTTAGAGTTTTTCAGTTGTCGAGTTTGACAACCAGAATTCTCCCGAGCCGGCTGCTAGTGAGATCCTTGAGCCGCCGGATGACGACATTCATGAAGATAACGAAATCATGCCACCAACACTAATAAGTGTTGAGCGCGTAATTTGCAACGATGATAAAAATACTGTAAATAATGCGCAGACATCGATAGGTAGTAACGAATCTGTACAAAGTGCTAACATCTCTCGAAATGAAGACGACACAAATATTGAAGAAACAGATAAGACATATTTTGAATTCAAATGTGAGTTTTGTACTTGCATATTCGAGTTTCAAAGAGATTTACTGCAACATTATGAAATTGACCACGGTACGTAAAATATCTTTTTGAATGGCTTTAAGTTTTAATGTTATGCAATGTTTCCTTATGTTTTAAAGCGGACAAAACACTTAATTTTCCCTGCGACATTTGCCAAAATCGATTTGTAACGAAAAATGCTCTGCGTTTGCATCGACGTCAGGTGCATCAGAAAGATGAATATCTGGATTGTGAGCATTGTGGACGTACCGTATTGAAAACATTCTATAACGTACACTTGAGACGCCACAAACAACTTAAATTCTTATGTAGCAAATGCCGTAAGTTGCCAATAATATTTTGCACGCTTCTAAAATAATTACAAATTTTATTTCTTCTCAGCAAAAAGATGTGTTTCGCGTTATACACTCAAAAAACATATGGAATTGCACTCCGAGGAGCGTGATCGCAATATTGAATGCGATTGTGGCAAACGTTTCTATTCACTTGAACATCTGCAATTACATCAAACCATTCACATTTCACCCGAAGATAGAGCAGTATTCGAATGTACTGTTTGCTCAAAAACATTCTTACGCAAAGCGAATCTTGGTTTACATATGCAAATGCATCGCGGCGAGACTATGGATTGTCCATATTGCGATAAGAAATTTGTAAGGCGTAAAGATCTGGAAATACATATACGTTTCCATACTGGCGATTTTCCATACTCTTGTTCGATGTGTGACCGAAAGTTCGCAATTAAAGGACATCTTAATTACCATGAGAAACGTCATCTGGGTGTGCGTTACAAATGTGACGAATGCGAGAAAACATTTATAAATATGGCCGGTTTGCGACAACATCAGTATGAGCATACGGGTATGCCATTAATGTGTAGTGTTTGTCAGCGTGGCTTTCCAACTAAATTCAAGTAAGTAAAAACACTGTTTTTATACCCTGAACAGGGTATACTAAGTTTATCCACGAAACCTCCGATATCGGATCACTACACTAAAATATAGTTTTTGTATGTAATCTTGTATTTGTGAACGGTATTATAGCTTCGATGCAACAAAAGTTAACGTTTTTTCTTGTGTTTTGTATCTATATACATACACATTCGTATGTATAGCATTTTCTTAACACATTAGAAGCATCACATTGTTTGATTTTCTGCATAGTCATCTTGAATTAGTTGCGTGTTTAAGTATACTTCTCTTTTGCTTTTTTCAGGATTCGCCGCCATTTGCGCAACGTACATAAACACCTCTTTAAGAAAACTGACTACTCAGATGCATTAGCAGAAGAGTATATAATCGCAACGACAAATTCAAATCAAGCAATAAATAAAGAAGCAGAGTTAGTAGATGTACTGGAAGACTCAATCGAGATGCTTGAAGAGCATGCTGAAGACATTCCATAAAATATGCTGTCCGTTTAAGATGACAATTTTCGATTAAATATTATGGAATATTACTAGTCACAAATAGAATATTTGAAAATGTAGCCAAATTTTAGTAAATAATATTTATTAAATACCTAAATACAGTATTTAACAGTAATAAAAAAACATCATAATTGATGCCATATACATTAAGCTACTTATGAAATATAATTAAGAATATTTTCGGGTGTATTGCACTGCTCAACAGCCCTCCAACTCGGGTGGTATTGGAATGTCATTATGTGCTGCAAATTGCAGCAAGGCCTTGTATTTGTTCTTCCAGTTGGTTATGTCCTTGCGACATTGTTCATTATCTTCGTGCATGGTTTCCAGTTCAACCCATTCATGCGATTTTTCTGTCTCCAAGACATCCTTCTGTTCAATACGCTTGATACGGCAACTAGCCGCATAGCCACGATTTTTTAGCGTACGGCGCCGTTGTTTCATACGCACAACTTCCTCACGATTGAGCCCGCGTGACTTCAACGTGCGATTAAGGTCCCGCACGGATATGGAGACCAGTTCATCGTCGCTTATGTCGGGTATAGGACAGGGCGAAAGTGGTGCCTTTGTATAATAAACAAAATAAAAGATGTTAGTAACTCCCTCTCATTCCTTGTTTTCACATAATTTGTGAGATTTTCTTGATAATTCATTGCATTTACGTAAATTTGATGTGTTACCATTGATGACTTTCGTTCACGTCGGTGCTGTCCATCCATTTTGTTTGCGCAGTAGACAAATTAGTTGACGTAGAAAAATAGCAAGTTGTTTTGATTAGATTCGCCTTGAATTTAACAAATTACAGCACTTACACCACAGATAAAACTTGCACACTTCGAAATAAATATAAATACCTGAATAATAACTGCAAATGCAATTACAATTTAGAAACTTCTCCAACAATACAAATACGAAATTTACTATTAAAGCAGGTGAAAAATATATATGAGACCTTTTCACTTTTCTTTAACAACAATGGCTGCAGGGTTACTTCGATAGGCGTATAATGTGGTGAAGTTATGAAAAACTCACCTTTTAATATTGCCATATCATAAGTTTTGACAATTATAAATGATACAGTGGTGGATAATAATTTATTACAAAAATAAAAAAAATTGGTGTACCTTTATAAGTAATGCTGAAAACATAACTGGAGAACAGTTGTTATGGAGCCTTGTCATGGACGACCTACTAGTATTGCTAACAGACAATGGATAAATTCTGGGGCTGCAAGTCAAGGATTGTTAGGTAGTTGTACACCATGTTCGTGCGACCGATAATCACGTATGTATGTGGCGGTGGCCTGGGTCTTAAAAGCTTCACATACTTCGATAGGGGAAGCTGCAACGACTTGCATGAATCTGCATGTCGGGTGCAATGCGTACTTGTCCGACGGCAGCACTTGCGAGTCATGCTGAGCTTACGCCTGTTCAACTTGCGATCGGTCAGGAATTCAAGCACACACTTCTACAAATGTCAGCAGAAGGGTGTGACAGATGTAAAGTAATCTCGTCCCAGTGGGTAAAATAGTTGAGTGGTACTACACCATTAGCTCTTCTCCCAAGGGCAGCATTACTAAAAGTGTTAACTTCACCAAGAAGTTGAATTTTATCCTTGGCAGCAAGGCCGAGTGGAAGGATTCCACTCTCGAGCTACTGCTTATTGATAGTACGATCAAGTGGTACGCTGATGGCTCGAAAACGCCAGAGGGAATCGGTGCAAGGATTCCAGGACCCCGCACCAGTCTCATCCTATGAGATCAAATCGCTACTGGTGCAGGAGTGTAGAGAACGGCTGAATAGCTTATCAGAACGTAACCATGTGCACCTCATCTGTGTGCCCGGTCACAAAAGTATAGCAGGGAACGAACTGGCTTATGAGGTCGCCCGCTCCACAGCATTCACTAACTCTTCACTGGTGTGGGTCCCCATACCATAAAGAAGTTGCTCCGCAAGGAAGAAGAAGTAGGCAGAGAGAGACATTGGCAACAACTACAGGGCATGCGGCATGTCAAGTTTCTTAAGGGGGGGTAGGACCTCAGCAGTTTGAAGTTTTCAATCAACCACCCTTGGGATAACCTCAGACTACTGGTCGCATTTTACACTGGCCACTGCAAGCTGAAAACGCATGTGACGTTAGTACCCAGCAGAATATTGGACTATTAGGAGAGGGCACAATAGACCTAAGGGTACGGTACATTCCTCGTTTATCAATCAATCAGCAGTTAGCATTCAACGGAAAACGTTTTGCTGGATCTTTCAAGTACATTGTTTCGTTTAAACTACAGTCAAGTCAAATTAAAAATATTTGATAAGGAAAATACATCGTTTATGAAGGTCTATGATATATTAATCCAATCTGAACATTTTTTTTGCAGTTTGTAGAGATTTGGAATGGGTTGGTGTGATCGAACGGCAGCTCTGCTATAGTAATCCTATTCGAAAATTTTGTTCGGAGATTGTAAGATTACCTTGGACAATAATCTATGGCAAATTTAATGAAGATCTTTGGCAGAAAAAAATCTTTCTATACAAAGACTTGAGTTTAGTCGGTTGGTTTGTATGGCAACTACATCCTATTTATGTATATTGGTCCGATAACAGCGGTTCCGACAAATGTGCAGCTTCTTGAGGAGAAAAGGACTGTGTGATATTTCCGATCGATATCTCAAAAACTGAGTTTGCACATATACAGACAGACATGGGGCTTGCTAAAGAGATCTCATATCAAAAATGACAGACATGTGGACCTTGCTAAAGATTTTACCGATTTGACATACTATAATATTTTTAACATGTTTTAACCCCGAAACAAAAGTGATCGAAATCGGTCCATATCTTCGCACCCATTGATCAAATACCAGGATAACCGATCTTCAGGTTATATTCATATATATTATATATATATCGATCAGTGAGCGGTATTTGACTCGAACGAAGACCGATTTCATACCTGAATACATAAAGCTTCAAGGAATGACTTGATAAAACTTTTGACAGTACCTCATCTTCATCTCTTATTTGATACAATTTATTTAAAAATTTTCTTAAAGTTAGCTTTCTATACACTATAAGGAATAGAAAGCATATTTAGGTATATATACTATACTTAAAAATTATATATCACAGTTAAGTTTCTAACGGTAAATATTAAAAAAAACGAGTCTTAGCCAAATGCCATGCGGAAGAAGGCGCCCATAGGCATATCGAACTCTGGTGCAAAATCCAAAATCGAAGCACCGCCACAGTTTAGTTGATAAGGATTACTGGCAGGTCGTATCTCCGATTGATGCGTCGGATAATCACATTGTAAACTGTACAGTATGAAAATTATGCCGGCAATTGCCGCGGGGAAGTATCCGCCGAACGTGTTAGACATGATGCGTTGTTGTTGGGTAAATAAACGTTTCAAATAAGCGCTGTTTGTTGTTTTGCCGGTTCCGCGTACGCTGGAAGTACTAGTACGCTCCGAAATGAGAAACATCAATTGTTGTCGTTCGTATTTATAGTTATGGCGGAGAACGCGCGAAAGTAATACTTGCGTGCTGATGAAGCTTTCGTATTTTCAAAATGTAATGTAAAGTCGATATGTATGTTACTGTGAATTTAAGCTCACTGCCATATATGTATGCATAGGTTCATAGATATGTATATACGTTTGGTACATATGTACATATGTATATATTCATGCTCATGAAGCTTATGCATACGCGTATTTCGTATTTATGCAGAGGTAAGAATTTCGTCAGTTGGCGTATGGGAAATACGCACAAGATTTGGAAGCTTCTTTTATTTTATGCTTTTTAGGAACACTATAGATCCATTAATGGGTTTGAAATTAACTAAGAATTCTTAATTAGAAAGCGTAGATTAAAAGTGGGAGACGAAAAGAGGTTGAAGGAATTCGACCATGAAGCAGCGAAAGTTTGGTCCTAACCAAACAAAACTGCAAGGTATTCTGAGTTAATAGAGAAAGTACGAGTGTCACAAGTAATTCGGATTCTTTTCTCGAAAAATCTATTGAAATTTATGTTTAATGAATATCCACATATTATATATAAAATATTTTTCAAAAAATTTCATGTTTTCAAATATTTGTATATACCATCTGATCAAATTTGACCCGGACTGGTCCATTTAAACGGCGCACGCGCACGGAATCAATAAAAGTTGGCTTAAAATTTTGTGTTTCCAATGGTATCATGGCCACGGAAGCAATAAAAATGTTGCGGAAGGGTTTTGGGGAGTCTACTGTATTACGAGCGTAATTACATACATACACGTGTACATATGTATGTACATATGTATATAGTGGCACATATTATACGTGAAGGTCGTGCAGTCATCGAAAACTTGCCTCATCCGAGTCTTCCATCCACCGTAATAAAGGTGTGCATTAAATTACTTGAAATGTATTTTTTGTCAGTCCGGGTCAAATTTGATCATACGGTGTATTTGATAAAAAAATAGCTAGTATAATGTATGGATAGATTTTTATTTGTTTTCTATTGTTTGCTTTAGTTGTCAGGCATTTTTGTCAGTCCGGGTCATATTTGATCATACGGTGTATTTGATAAAAAAAATGGCTAGTATAATGTGTGGATAGATTTTTATATGTTTTCTATTGTTTGCTTTAGTTGTCAGGCATTTTTGTCAGTCCGAGTCAAATTTGATCATATGGTGTATTTGATAAAAAATTGCTAATATAATGTATAGTTAGATTTCGAGTATATTTGGAGCGGTTTTCACAAAAATACTATTTGTGTTCTAATTGTTTGCTTCGGTAGTCAGACCATGCCCACTTTTCAGTCATTTTCAAACTGATGAAATATGCCTTTCATCGCCGTAATTCACCTTAATAATTATAATTTTTGTTGTTGCTATGAGCTCTTTATGTAGCTCTATATAACGGTTATTGTCTTAACACTAATTTGTGGGTGTGGCAATGATCAGACTCTGCGCGAATGCAATAATAACTGTATTAGCAAAGAACTCCACATATGCAACAGGGCCACAGATAGACTGGCTAAATCAATTAGTCTATTTTACCTGAGCATTTTTATATAATACATACATACATCTCTCGTGCTATAAGGTGTTACAAAGAACCGCTAGATGATTAAGATCAGTTTACATATGTATGTATGTATGTAAATACACTCGTACATATTTTCATATATAAAACAATCGCTCGCACTGGACAAACATGCCTACACAAGATTTAGAGCAAAGCAAAAAATTGTTCGTATACTTCATGCCTGCATGTACAGGAATACTCGTGCAAACAGACATACACTCATACTTACATACATACAAGTATGTAAATTTGCTATTGTGTTTAATTAGTACCAGACTTTGTTTGGAGCACTCATCTGGCGAAACTTATGACGTATGTACATACATATGTATTTGTGTATGCATTTTTAAACAATTTCATTGCAAATTAGCAGCAGCACTTGCAAGTTCATTCGTGCTCAATATCGCTATAACTGAAATAATAATGAATGAAAATGAATTTGCGATTGTTTACTAGGAATTTTTAATATGAAACTGTAAAAGCCATGTTTGTAAACAGCTTTGCCATGTTATCAATATACGAGAGTATATGCATTATAACTGTTATGTATAAATAATTTATAAATAAGCAAAAATAATTACTTATTGTGTTAAGGACATGCAGATAGCATGGCGTATGAGTGACTTTTGACCACTAAGTTTAGGGCTGAATGAAAAATTGCCTTCTAATTTGTTAGTCTTTAATTTAACATTTTTCGCTTCACTTTGTAGAGAATACAGATTTTTCATTCAAATGGTTGAGATGGACATTTATACGGATGGCTCGATGGAGAACCGAATCGGTGCGGGGATATGTTTTCCAGAGTTAAGCTTAAGGCAGCCTTTTAAGCTGCTGGACCACTGCAGTATACAATATTTCAAGCAGAGGTTTTTGCTATTTGGAAAGCGTCGAAGCTAGTCTCTCCAGGGTTAACATCTACGTGGACAGCCAAGCAGCAATCGAAGCTTTAACTTCGTCGATTGCCAAGCGTGGAGTATGCTTGTCATCCGAAAATGTGATCAACATTAGAAAACCAATGCTTTGTCTATACGACGAGGCTGACAGATCGAGAAGACTGCAAAGAAGTTAAGAGCAAGGTACAGATCAACAATGGATTACTTGTCCCGCATTGACAAGGCATGAGATGGTATGAGACACTGGCAGAGGTATCTATAGTGAAGCCAAAGATCAATTGCATTTTTCGTACAGTGCAGGCATCATAAAGGATGACTACTTTTCATGGACTTATCTGTATCACAAAGAATCAAAACTGGTCTAGCTAACTTATACAGTGACCTATACAGCAATACAAATTACTATCAATTAACCTATAAAATAACCTATACAGTAATAAAAATTACTACCAATTAACCTGTAATATAACCTATACAGTCATAAAAATTACTAATAATTCCCAAAATTTGTAATGTTTTCGGTTGCTAGATTAGGTGTGCTCTTTAATACCGTGAACCTGTGAAACTTGTTAACATTTTCTATGCCGACCGTACTTCGATTCTAAAAATCTATGTTGTTGCCTTCCCAATTAACAAGTACACTCTACTCAGGAGATTTCACGTTTGACAAATAAGAAATGGGTTTTTCCAAAACAGTATTTCGCTTTGAATCACTTCAAAGTTATAATAAGCACAAAGTTTTACACAATTATTTATTGCAAAATATTTTATATGGAGTTAAGTGTTATGCGCTGTCACCAACCCTACCGCCCAAGCAATTAAATATGCAATTCAATGGTAATGGCTTTTATACCTGCTGATTCATAATAAAATAAACTTGTTTTAAGCAAGTTTTCGTATTCTCGCGACCACAACATATTAAATATTAAATAATTTTTTACCGGAAAAGCGCGGGTTTTAGCCAAACGATTTCTAAGAATCTGTTTTACATAAAATTGCGGAAATATGTATGTGTAGATACATATCTATCTGTGGGCGTAGGAGTAGGAGCGAAATGTGTATAAATATGTAACTATTTTGATTACAACTATTTCAATTGAAAGAATGTTATTCATTGCCTTATACGAAGAATTTTTATAGAGAGCCTGGTCCCCCTCTGATCAATATTTTAGATAAATGTGAAACTTCATTTAAGTTGAAAAACCGAAACAAACCAGAGCTTGCAATCCCTCACTACTTTGACGCTGTTTAATACTTCAACTTTTGATTTTTCGGAATTTTCTTCCAATACCAAGCAGATGATGTGATATATTCAAAAATCTTATTCCACTGTGTGAAAATTACTTCGCAATACTAAAAATGCATTCAAAGCAGAAAAATACCTACTCGGACTAAATATTGCCTCCATAAACCCACATCTGATTTCTTATTATGAATAAAGTAGGGTATTGAATGAGCTTGGCCTTCAGGTCACACATAACAGGCCACGTCGTAGTTGTAGGCAATTTAGTAAATAAGTAAATAAGGTTCTTTTTCGATGATTAAAATTGACATATTATTAGTTTTTCAAAATATCTATACCATCTCACATTTATCGCAGGAATGTAGCTGTTTAAATGAGTTAAGCCTCCCCCCTCACTCAACCTGGGAAAAACTGGCGCACCCTACTACGACAGCGCAATTCCCCACAGTTGATGACACTACATCACACCACAGTTGAGAACATCACCACACCAGCAAGCAGTCATCACAACAAAAAAAAGGATTTGAACGATGCCCTGACGATCATCGCCCGTCAACATTCGAACATACACTTTCGCCTTCAATTTTTCGTCCTCGAATGATCCTCCGCGCTGCAACGTATCGATCTTACGCGGCGCCACGTCGATATCTCCTGCTATCACTCGGTTTGGGAACTATATCCACACCGTTCAACATATATAACTTTGTATTTAATACTTGCGCTAAATAAACCTTTTAAATAAAATTATTGTACATTTTAAAATAAAGCATTTTTTATTTAACGAGTGTGAAAGTGGTCGGTAATTCTTTTTGAAAAATTGGACAGCAATTTATTCAGTAGCCAATAACTATGTCGATCAAGTGGTTTTTCTCGGGTATTCAGACACATTTAGGTGCCGAATTGCATGCTATTAATGGAGGCCTTCACCACGTTGGAAAGATGAAATAGAGTAAAGTAGCTTTGATTGATTGGATGAAAATACGATCGACACACATCACATCTTCGTCAATTTTAAAGCTGCTTTTCGCCCTATGTTTGAATTTGGTATCCCCGCAACTCTAATACAGCTGTGTAAACTAACATTGAGCAATACTAACAGCTCTGTCAGGATCGGCAAGGACCTCCTCGAACCGCTCGATACCAAACGAGGTTTCTTTCGTGTGACTTCTTCAATCTACTCTTAGAGAAAATATTTCGAGCTGTAGAACTAAATAGAGAAGTGTACAGCTGCTGGCGTACGCCGATGATATTGATATCATTGACCTCAACAATCCCGCCGTTGGTCCTGTTTTCTTCAGAATGGATAAGGAAGCAAAGCAATTGGGTCAGGTAGTAATCGAGGACAATATGAAATTTGTCTTGTCATCAAACAAACAGTCATCGTACTCGCGCCTAGGCTCCCATGTCACTGTCATAACTTCGAAGTTGTAGATAATTTCGTCTACCTTGGAATCAGCATCAACGTCAGCCTCGAAATCTAACGCAGAATAACTGTTGCCAACAGGTGATACTTCTAACCGTGTAGGCAATTGAGAAGTAAAGTCCTCTCTCGACGAACATAAACCAAACTCTATAAATCACTCATCATCCAGGCCCTGCTATTATATATGGTGCAGAGGCATGGACAACATCTGATGAGTCGACGTTACGAGTTTTCGAGAGAAAGGTTCTGTGAAAGATTTATGGTCCTTTGCACGTTGGCCATGGCGAATATCGCATTCGATGGAACGATGAGCTATATGAGATATACGAAGACATTGACATAGTTCAGCGAATTAAAAGACAGCGGCTATGCTGTCTAGGTTATGTTGTCCGGATTTACGAAAAAACTTCTGCTCTGAAAGTATTCGACGCAGTACCCGCCGTGGGAAGCAGAGGAAGAGGAAAATATCCACTCCTTTGGAAAGACCAGGTGGAGATGGAGGCCCTTCGGTTGGAATCTCGAAGAAACGACTGGAAGCGGCGTCCACGCCAGTAAAGAAGAAGAAGATATGCAAATATGTATGCACAATATAATTGAAATATTTTATAAAAGGGCAAATACTAGGGCTACCGAACTCGTGTTGCTCGTGTGAACACTATGAACCACAGCAAAAGAGAATTTTCCAGTAAAGTGCGGCAAAACAGTGCGTGTTTAAACTCAGTCTGAGTCGTTAGAATTAAGTACAGGAGGAAGAGTTTCATTTGTCTAATACATTGCAAGCTTATTCATAGTCTTTATCTGGCCCTCGGTATTGCGCAGGATTCCCTCTGAAGTTTTCTTTACATGGCGACCAGGAAAAGTCTCTGCTTTCTAAATTTTTTCCATCCTTAACTTCTGTTGTTAAGTATTAATTAATTCTAGGTTTAGCTTTTTACACCCCTATATCTCGCTTTAACTTAAATTTCAGAAATCACTTCACTTCTTCGAATTTCGAGTACTGTCGGTCGGTCTAAACCAATAAAGGTTTTACTCTGCGTAATCATACCATTCTAAGGGGGTTAATCTCCGTTGGTATCGACAATGTTTTGATTTTTCTTTCTGGCAAAAAGCCAAACGATCGATTGGTAATTGTGGCCTGATTACTAAGCAAATTTCTAGGTGTATATGTACATATTTGGAAGGCATGAGCTTTCTCTTTTCTTATCACAAAATTGTCTTATCTTGAATTCACAAAGAACGGCTAAACAGATGTATGTATGTTGTTTGTGGTTAGCATGACGTCAAATGAGTAATGATAGTGGTTCCCGTTATCACTATAACTTAATTATATCAAATGATGAAATACACTGAACTTTTGTTTGTTACAAATATTTTTTTCTTTTATTTTACTTAAAAATTACTTTTGTATAAATAAGTTAGTTCACTTAATTCTAATATCACAGTGCATAATTCGCTTTGAATATTTTTGTTATTGTTATTGTTTACATTCTTAACACAACAAATTCACATTATCACCGGCTGTCGCACATATTTCAGCTGCATCATGGTGAAAATGATTTCGTATAGACCCATTAAATTCCAATCGAAGTTGAAAAGTGATTCGGGTTGCACCGTTAGGCTGGACAATTTGACAATATCCGATTCGAGTTCGAGTGATTTCAGCGCCTCGCAGACGCTGTCACAACTTCGGAAGTCTTTCTGCGTCGTCGGCAGAGCAGACAGTTCGGTGTGATTGTGCGCCACAATTTGTATATCAAGAACTCGTGGATAAACCGCTGCGCTGGGCGTTACTAGCAATCCTCCGAGGAGTATGAACAAAATGCTGAGCATTTGATATAGAGATTCCCTTGTTGTTTGGTAAAAATTACGTTTCGTGTTCACTTTCACGTGCTTCCTGTTATCGGCGCTTGTGTTTCACAACTAAATGATTGAAATAGCGGCACCGTTGGTTTTATTGGCAGTGCTACCTTATTTCCCACATTTATGTATGTGTGTATGTGTTCTGTCATTTCCATGAAAAAGCTGCTTTCACGCTCTTTCTTGTTCGTGCTTGCAAACGCGAAATGCTCACTTGTTGCTTTTGATTATTTTTGTTTACACCGGTCGGCATGCCAAAGTTTTGCGCGCTGTTATGAAATTGAAACGAACGCTATGTATTTATATGTGAAGGTGTGTGGGTGTAAACATACATATGTAAATGTGCTTGTAGAACCGCTAAATGTGCGTAAGTGTGTGAGAAAAGCTCAAAGTTCAACGGATGAAAGCACATTTCTGGCATGAGCTTTCGATGCTTTCAATTTAACAAGACAGGGTGACTACTTTAAAATTTTTGCGAGCTTCCTGTTCTACTTTGAAATATTTTTTAGCTGAAAGAAAGATTTATATAGATATTACGGTATAAACTATCAAATAAAATCGTTGTTCATTGTTTTCCAGGGTAAAAATCGCCCGACATCCTTTTTAGGTCACAAAAGTGGCTAACACACAAAAACTAACACACGGAGATAAAATTTCACATGAAGTGGAGAGCGGATAGGACCGAACCAGTAGCGGACAGTGAAATCCGAACAATTGTTCGTTTGTATTTAAAGCGCGATTGTCACCGACAAGCGTAATTTACTGCCGAAACGCTCATTCTATCTCGTACTTCGTTGAAGCTTAAATATAGCGAGTAAAAAAATCCGCAAAGAAAGAGAGTAATATTTTGATTTTGCTAAAATCTGGCCACTCGGGAAATTAGTAATACAGTTGGATTTAACAAGTCTCCAACGGAGAGTCTCTAAAAAATTTAATTGAGAGGATCGGGTGGTAGACCATAACAGCTTGCGGGGTCGCTTCAAAAGTGCAAAAAATTTTAAAGTGCTGCAGTTAATGCAAGAACCGTTCATCAAAGCCTTCAAGAGTTTGGTTTGAAAGCTCGTCGGGCCGTCTAAAGGCCACTTTTACTTCAAATTTAAACTTGTTTGAAGCGACGGTATGTCCTACATAAAAAGGAGAAACAGTAAATAGGAGGGACAGTTAAGAAGGAAAGCAGCCGAAAAGTCTGGAATTGCTTTTCTTACCATGGCCTTGGACAACTAGCCCTAATAGATCAATGGAACTTATCATGAGGAGACACATACTTAAGACAAATTTAACATCCTTATAGAGAACCACTTTCAAGAGTCTTTATTTTTTGTACAACTGGAAATGTTATACTTGTCCTTTCTTCTTTTTATCAGGTGAAGAATTATTTATCAAAAATCGGATTCTCGTCTTCAAAGTGGTCAGGTAAAAGTCCGGATTTCAGTCCCATTGTGAACTTTTGGTTTATAATGAAGGCGCAGGTGGCACAAAAATACCAAAAACTTTAGCAGAGTTGGAGAGAATTCTCGAAGAGGTGTTGTATAACGGTATCGCAGCAGGAACATTAGATAATCTCATAAACTCAAAGCCCGAGCATATGAAAGTCGTTGTTAAAAGCAGAGGAGATTCAAAAAAGTACTAATGAGATTGTTTTTGAATCGATTTTTTAGGCAACACTATAAAATCATTTCTCTAATCAAAAACTGGTCACACAATCTGCTTGAAATTTACTCTGTCTAAGGTCCATTTGATCAGGGGCCGTCGTGACCTTTTCATTGGGAGTGTTTCTCTGGGGAGAGATACTTCGCCTTCTCACCTTAGCTAACCTTTAGATGGATGTTTTTTGGCTACAAAGAGGATACTTGGTTTAAAGGCGGAAGTCGTGAGCTGCTTGACGATAGATACTTCTTCAGAATGAGTAGGCAATTGAGAAGTAAAGTCCTTTCTCGATGAACATCTGATGAGTCGGTGTTACGAGTTTCCGAGAGAAAGGTTCAGCAAAGCCGAATATTGCAGTCGATGGAACGATGAGCTGAACAAGATATACGACGACATTGACGTAGTTCAGCGAATTAAGAGATATCGGCTACGCTGACCTGATGGGAGGGATATATGTATGTCTTTCCTATTTATCTTTATATGTTAATTTGTTTTTTTTTTTTACACAAAGGCAATTTCTTAAATCTGCCACTAGCACACAAGTACCTAAGCAATCCCATAAATCGTACCTGCGATTCTATTCTATTCATGCCATAATTTTCTTTACATCATTCAAAGTGGCTGTTAACTACTGTCAATGAATTTAAATATTATATTTCATTTAAGTAAAAAACAAAACACAATCATTAAAATTTCGTCGCTTATGAATAGTTGAACAACCTCTAAATGGCGGAGTGCTCTTTACGGTGGCACACAGCTATCACAATTGTTTGCATTGCCAATTTAATTTGCAAAGAACAAGGAATACTTTTCGCATTCATAAAACTTTATGGAACATAGGTATGTATTAGTTTTGAAACAGCTTTGTTTACTTTTCACACAACGAATGGATGTTTTTGGGTGGTAAACTTAAAGGACATTGATCTTTCTAATATAGTGAGGTTACGTATACGCCCTGTATATGTACATAAGTAATAATGATTATAAGATATGGTAAATGACAGCTTTTAAAGAGAGATATGTCGTTCATAATAATTCATTACAACATGAGGTCAAGAACTTGAAGCAGTTTAGAACTTTGATTGCCATTCAAATAAATTGCTTTTTAACTTGTCTGCACATCGTCTGCATCCTTTTTTCCATAATTATGATATTTCTCTCAAATAATTAATAAAAATACAAACATTTTTCTGTCGGTATGTATGTCACTGACATTAATCCCAATCTGATTTTGTTTTTGCCATTAATTTTATTTAATCCCACGCGCTCCATGCACGTAGGAAAACAAATCCCAAGGCATCTGCTACCTCAAGGACAAATGAAGGCAAGGAAAGTATTTTTTTCTGAGATTAAGTTTAGGCTTTTCGAAAACTGAATATTAAATGTAAAGTATATAACCAAACACATTTCAACATACATACAAACACTCATAAGATGAGTACTGAGTTCCCTCAAGGCGACCGCAAAAGGTGTCACAAGTCAGTGACAGCGAATGTCTTCAAATGCCAAATGATGACAAAATTGACAGCTGTTATTTTCATTTATCTACGCAACAAATTTTACCTGGTGTGTTAGTGTCAAGGTGTTGGCTGTCGAACGTACGTAAACCTTTAGATATATTTTATTTGTACATATGTATATCTGCTTAAAAGTGATGAGTTTGTGGTTTTAAGACTTTTTTCGAACAGTATTAGCCTTAATATAAATTTACTGCTTACAAAAAATAAACAGTTACGAGGGTAGTTTAAAAAGTCAGTGATATGTCAAATGTATACTTATAAGCCGAAAAGTGTTGACTGCTCTCCTCACAAAATCTTTATTCCACAATCATTCCAAATGTTTGCTTGTTTTAAAATTCCATACGGACTCTTAAGGGGTTACATGGGTTTACGGGTTTCAAAAAAATCGATTTTTTATTGTCTTATTTAATACCACCACACCTCCAGAATATTGTCCAACATTTTCAAGTTGACCCGAGTAATAGTTTCGGAGATAGAGCCATGAGAACTTGTGTGCTCGAGGCCAGCTAGACTAAGTGCGCCGTCTTCAAACGCGTTTTTCTCGAAACTGTGTTTTTGAAGTCGGTTTGCAAGATTTCTCGAGAACTAATCAACCAATCTTCATGAAATTTATGCAGGTCTTTGAGATTTAATTCTTAACCACTTAGACGAAGAATTTTTTTCGATTAAAACTATTAAAAAAAATAAATTAGCGAAATTTTAACTTTTTTTGTAAAAATGTCTGTAAAAAATCCAACTTTCTGTTTTTTTCTTCGTCCAAGTTCTAAGTTTTGTCCGAAACACGTATTTTTTCACTGCAGATGATCCTATAAGGTGTAATTCTGCCAACGCGGACGCATCTTTTTCCCAAGGGTCAACGGAAATGGCGTCGCAACGGCCGAGCTTAAAATATTTTTTTTTCACAAATTTCAGAATGTTTTTGTAAATAGTGTATGTTTCTAACAATAAAAAATGTAATAAGATATTTCATTTGTTATATGAGAAAAAAATTGTTGAAAAATACTGTTTTTTACCTGAGGAAACCCTAACTCTTTAAAGAGATGGGACCCTAACGTAATCCTTGAAGGTTGTCACATGATTAGGTTTGTGGATTGCTACGCTTCAAGTTGTCAAGATGAACAGTTTTCCATATAAAAATGTAGACTTAGTCCACTTAGAATTCAAAAAACGATGGAAAAATATTTTTAAAATAGGGTTGCCAATTTTTCGAAATTTTTGGTATTAAATTATAAATGTTTAAGAGGGAGCTTTTGGTAGGAAAGCAAATATTTTTAGGAACTGTTACCTGCTTTTCAATTTTTAGCTATTTAAATTGATAAAGTAGATAAAATATTACAGCTTGGGTTTTGAAAGAGGTTGCCACCTATTTTAAATTTTAAGAAAATAAATTAATAGTAACTTGACGCGCTGGAATATGAGCATCAAAATGAAGGATATTGAGAGAGCTTATAATAAATTATAATATGTTTTATGTAGAGAGTTGCCACCTGTTAAAATATTTTTAAAATAAATTTGATAAAATCATGGTACTACTTAATATGGGTATCAAATTAAAAAGGTTCAAGAAGACTTACGGCAAAAAATTTTTTTGACAAGGGTTGCCACATACCCAAATAAGTTCTGCTTTGTTCATGGCAGTATCGAAAATAATTTTTTTTGGCTATGAAACCCATAAAAGGAAAAGGCAAAAATTCCTCTAATTTCTTTTTGTATTATGTAGAGAGTTGCCAGCAGATCAAAATTTGTTTTCAAAAAAAATTAATAAGAATTAAAATTGTTTTAATGCAAGTTATTTCTGCTTTTTTATATAGAGAGTTGCCACGTGTTATTTTGGTTTTCAATAAAATCGGTAATTTGTCAGAACTTCAGTATTGGATTCTAAATACAAAGGTTTAAAGTGGCTTCCGGCAGATAATATATAATATGTGAATATAGTTCCCACAGACTCAAGTAGGTTCTTTTTGAACCATAAATAAAAAGTGAAAATAATTTTATTGCATCAAAAACTACAAAAGTTGCTGCCTTATTAAACACTTATATCCGCTTATTTTATATAGAGAGTTGCCACCTGTTAAATTTGTTCAAAACAAGTTAATAAGACCACAAATAATAATATCAATATGGGTATCTAAATACAAAGGATTAAGAAGATTTACGGCATAAAATAGTTTTGAAAAGGATTACCACAGACCCAAATAAGTGCTGCTTTGTTCATAGTAGTATCGAAAATAATATTAATGCCTCGAAACCCGTAAAAGTCAATGATTTATTAAACACTACCTTTATATTAATAATACTGTTGGAGACATTTGCTGCGGTTAGCGCCAAAATTTATTTGAACTCTAGACAATGGGTCATGGTAATAATTTATACTCATATGAGTATGAGTATTATTCATTATATGTAAAATACTTATGTATGTCCAGACAGAAAGTAAAATGCCAAATCACAAAAGAGATAAGAAATATAAAGCATCAAAACACATGAAAGCATATTACATATTTCCCTTAAAGTTGTTATTTTTATGTACGAAAAGTAGGCAGCGCTGACTGATGTTGGCAACAAGACACCCTGGAAGTCAATGAAATGTAAAACTTCGCAGACTGCGTCTTTGCTTACCTTCCCACGATGTGGGAATGTTCGTAAATGTAAATTTAATTTATTGAATTTCAGCTAAGCCAAATTTGCAGAGTTGATGTGTCTGACAAACAGTTATGGATAACACAAATGCTGCTGCGTAATAAGTTGTAATAATAATAACGACAAAAACAACAATGTGTTATGGAGTAAAATGAATAAATGTTGTTTTTGTATGCATTGAAACGTGATGTGTTATATAAGCAGAGTCAGACGCCTGAAATTCGTCACATATTTAGGTGTAATAATTTCGATTTATTCAATTTTTTGCATATAAATCACATTGATAAGAGGGAAGTCGAATATTCGAATATTAAACACACCATTATTTTATTAAAGAATTAATGTGCTCTTGTCAACAGAACAACCGTGTATTTATATTCACTTAAATTTAAATATACGAAAGTATTAATATAATGTATTAGGTTGATATGTATTCTTTGAGTACTAAAAAATATGGGTTAAATTCCAAATTTGCCACCCTTCATTGTAATTTAAATGTTCATGAACAATTTCTCGAAATAAAAATAAAATTATTTTCTAAAATACAGTCATTTTAGAGTTGTGGCAATTCCGCCAGTTTAGTCAGTCTTTTAAAAGCATTTTGCTTCCAAGCAACTCTTCTTCAAGCATTTGTAAAAAAATCTAAATTTATAATAAACTGATTTACTTAAAGTTTGCCGTGAATCTTCTTTATACACATTATATTTTTTTAATGTTCAAAATTAAAATAATTTTTATTTTTACTATTTTTAAAAAAAATCAGAAAAGTTAAAAAATCTTGAGAACACATTCATATATATAAGTAGTCGTCATTTTAAGAGAAAATAAGCAGTGAACTTTGTGATGATTGAGAATTTAACCTTTTTATACCCTCAATAAGGTATATTAAGTTTGCCACGTTTGTTTGTAAAACCCAAATGGAAACGTCAGAGATCCTACAAAGTATACTACTATGAGAAAAAAATAGTAAGATTTCATTCATAATTTTTAAAATTCTTAATTTATTCTTTTTATCTACTTTGTCCTTTGAAGTAATTTCCTTTAAAATGTTTTGCGACATTTAAAAAAAAACAGTTTTAAACAGTCAATTAAAATAGCCTTCAATGCGTTTAGTGATTCGCGCTTAATGTTTTCAATTGACTCAAAACGGTCAGTTGATTCGGAGCGGTCGTTTACTGAATAACCAAAAGTCACGCGGAGCTAACTAAGGTGAACACGATGGTTGCGGCACGATATTGTTTGAAAATTTGGCAAAAAACTCACGAAAAATCTCTCCTCTTTTTTAAATAATAGCTTCGCGCAAACGGCGCAAAACACTCAAATAGCATTCCTGCATATTGGAAGAAAACTGTCAACATAACCTTGCTTTTTTACCTACTTTGACGTGCTTTCTTCAGTTTTGAATCAACTTTGCATTCGGCCGATTGATCGTCAGTAATAATGCGTTACATGACATCCTAATAGTCGGAAAGTATTGTTTTACAGCCCTTAACGCGACGCGACGCTGTTTTTCGAAAAAAATTAGTGATTTTGAACCCAGTCGTGCCTTTACTTTTCTTAGGCCCAAATTATCTTTTAAAATGGTTTTCAATGATCCTTTTGATATTCCAACGATACCAGTAAGATTTCTGACTGTTAATCGTCGATTCGTCGAAGCACCAATTCTTTTATTTTATTGACGTGATGGTTATCAGTTGATGTTGAGGGCCGTTCTGGATGTGGTTTGTCGTCGTCAAGATCCTCTTTGAACAATTTGTACCAATCAAAGACACTTGCTCGCGACAAACAATTATCACCGAAGGACTTTTCCAACATTCTGAACGTTTCGGTACCAGAAATTTGATTCCGCACACAAAATTTAATGGAACTTCTTGTTGAATAATTTCACTCACTTTCTGTACTTCCGAAAAACAAACGTATAAAAAATACTAAAGATTATTTTGATGTGACATTTGACACAGATGTCACTGACAGTCAACCAACATAGAAAAAAAATATTTCGACGCAAGGGATTTGTGAAATTTAATTACCAAAGTCTTACTAGTACCCAGTACCATGACCAAAATTTTTTACTTTTACTATTTAAAAAAAATTCAGAAAAGTTAACAAAATTCTGAAAAAGTTCATATATTTATATATATATATATATATGTATATATTTATTTTGAGAGAAAATAAGCAGCGCACTTTGTGCTAATTGAGGATTTGGATGTGCTTTGTTAGTCGATTCGGATTCGATTCGATTCGGACCAATATACCATATATGTAGGTGGAATTAAACGATCAGTAAAAAGTGCTTGTATGAAAAACTTATTAATTTGAGGAGATATTTTCATGAAATTTGGCATGGGTTATTGTACAAGGCAATGATGCAATCTTTGAAGCTGACATACAAACTGGAAAATCGGAATTAAAGCAAAAATTTATTCACTGTTCGGAGATATAGATATTTTGCTGACCCGGCATTCTAGTTGGTGCTGCCAGTTCGCGAAACTTTGAAGGCGATTTTCTCGAAACTGTCTACTGAAACGATTTACTCAAAATTTTTAGGAAGTTTAGGAATTTTTTATAAACTTGTCTATGTCTGGAACTAGACCCCGAATTAAAATGTTTAAAATATTTAAAAAGATCGAAACAGTCATTAAAGTGGTACAGTCCCAGTCTATTGTTGGATTTGTTTTATTATATAAAACCATTCTTATTGAGAGACATATATTTCATAGCTCTTCGGAATAATATTTTTAAACAGATTACATAGCGATTGTATTAAATTTCGTTATAAGGTTTGTCAAAAATTTAATACGTCAATGATTACATAAATAATTTCAAAAAAAAAAAAATGTTCTTTATACTCACAACCAGTCTCTGATGCTATATTTTCTGCATATTCTTTGTTACTAAACAAAAATCAGTCCACCCTAATGTGCACAAAATATCAATAAGTCGGTTTGTTGCTTCATCAATCAATCAACGGGGCAATATTGCGTTAGAACAACCGCACATAATGGTGTATACATACATATGTACGTATTATGTATGGCTGTGTGTGCTAATATTAAAATATGTCAATCAGAAAATGCGAAAAACGTTTCGCCCGTCTTGTCGCTAGTTAAATATTAAATTTAATTTCGCTAAGCAGCATATTCAAACAAAGAAAAAACGAGAAATGCTTGTGCAATCAGCGACTGCTTGTAATGCGTCGCGGTACACACAACGCTGCACACTTTTAATATCACCTCTTATTTTCAGTTGACATTCACGGCATCGTGTGCATTCGCGCCAGCTGTTTAAATCAATTACATCGTGCAGGGGTGTGAGGGGATTTATTTAAATTCATAACGCTATGTTGTTTTGACGCTTCGCTGAATTATTATAAGTAACGGAATATTTAATGCTTGTAAAAGTTTTACACACATACATCTGTATAAAAAAGTATATAAATACTTATGCTCAGACAAAAAAGTGCATTTGTAAATTTACTTACTTATATACTACTGTGGGCAAGAAATAGTAATAGTATTGATTTAAATTTGGGGCGAAAACTCATTTGTCGAAATATTTTTTTTCTAGGCTGGTATGACTGTCAGTTTTTACGATCAGTGAAATTATTCAACAAAAACGTTTCATTATATTTTGTGTGCGAAATCAAATTCCTGATGCCGGAACGCTGATTATGTTGAAAAAGGCCTTCGGTGATAATTGTTTGTCGCGAGCGTGTTTTTGATTGGTACAAGCTATTCAAAGAGGGTCGAGAACGCGTTGTCGATGAACCACGTCCAGGACGGCCGTCGCAGTTAACTGATGATCAACATGCAATAGTGCTTGAGAATCGGCGATTAGTAGTCAGACAAAACCATTTTCAAAGGTCATTAGGACTGAAGAAAAGTGAAAGCACAATTGGTTCTAAAATCACTAAATTTTTTCGAAAAACAACGTCGTGTTAACAGGGGGCTCAACAGTTCCCGGCTTGACACAAATATTGCGTTTTGAAGGGAAAAATACAGTTCAAGCAAAAACTTGGCTTGATGATGTTTTTCCGACACTGTCCTAGCAGCCAACAAGGATCGGTATGCTAAGTTTAGACGTAGGGAAGTGAGCAGCGAAGACGGTGAACGCAGTAGACTCCCAAAATAGGTTGTCACCGACGAAAACATCAAAAAAGTTCACAAAATAATTTTGGATGACTATAGAATGAAGTTTTTCGAGATAGCAGACACTTTAAAGATATCAACTGAGAGGGAGCTCTGTACAAAATAGATGCATCGCGAGTTCATTTTTCACCAAAAACAACGAAAAATTGATGATTCGGAGCAGTGTTTGGAGATGTTTTGGCATAATAAACCCGACTTCTTGCGTCGATATGTAACAATGAGTGTGACATGACGTCATAATTCACACCGGAGTTCAATTGACAGTCATTCGAGTGGACTGCACACAATAAACCCGCTCCAAAGCGTGGAAAAATACAACAGTCGGCTGGCAAGGTTAAGCTCCGATTTTTCACTCCGAAGTCCAATCGACAGTCATCCGAGTGACCTGCACACTATGAACCCGCTAGAAAAAAAAACAACTGTTAAAAAAGCAACAGTTGTTTTGCACGGTTGTGGCGGTTGTATTTTGGAGTGCGCATGGAATAATTTTTATTGACTACCTTGAAAAAGGAGGACCATCAACAGCGACTATTACATAGCGTTAATGGGCCGTTTGAAGAACGAAATCGCCGAAAACTGGCCGCATTTGAAGAAGAGAAAAGTGCTTTTTCATTAATACACTGCATGAATTGAACTTCAACTTGCTTCCGCATCCACCGTATTCTCCAGATCTGACCCCCAAATGTACTATTTCTGAAGACTGAAACGTGTTAAAATAATTCCTGTTCTCAGACCTTAAAAAAAAGTTCACTGAAAAGAAATTTTCGTTGAATAAAGAGGTGACCGCCGAAACTGAGGCCTAATTTGAAGCAAAGGACAAATCATACTACAAAAATGATATCGAAAAGTTGAAGGGTTACTATAATCAGTGTATTACATTTAAAAGGAACTAGGCTGAATAAAAAATAACGAATTTTGTCAAAAAATGTGTATTGCTGTGATAAGCCAGGGACTGTTCAATTGACTTGTTATTAATAGTTATTTCTATCAAGACATCATATATCTTTTACATAGGCAAAGCAGAATGAATAAAGTATACATTAAGGAAGCACAGAGTAGTTACCCATGAAAAATTTCAATAGCAAAGAAGAGAGAAATCTACTATAGTTGTACAGTATATAGTTACTGTAGTTGAATATATATGACCACATAACTACAGTAGAGAGAGAAACGTGCTAGAGACTGGAATAAGATTTAATTATACAATACTTCCTCAATTGAAAACTGTAAACTGGTACAATACTGGTGCTTACACCTTAGTTTAAAATTTGGCGAACACTTCTCCACTTATTGATTTAGTCAGACAACTTACATATAAATATATTTAGGCACAGCTGATGAAAATAGCAAAGAGTTTTCGGGTAAGAAATAGCCTCACTGATTGAAAATTGCTTTCTTTTAAGGGTCACCATTCAAAAGCCGTTCATAATTTCTAACTTTTCTACGTCCAAAGTTTGAACCAACGGCCACAAGGGAGTAACGCACTGACCTACATAGATAAAATAACTGCTATTGTGGTGCTGTGAGTACCTAAATTAAATTCAACTTGTATTATTATTATTCGTAAACTTGTGTAAGTAATAATTAGGCCTTTGCTTTCCTGTTAACTTTCTCACCACAATAATTATATGTCCCGAAACCGAAGTGTATTTAATAATTGCGCAATAAATACATTCTTCTGTGTTGATAATTGTGTAATTTTTACACTTTTAAACTTGGAAAACAACAAAGAAAGTTTGAAAGTTAAGAACTCATAAATTGTTTTTGACAATTAAGAGCCTCTACAGAACGTTAATAAGAGTAGGTGAACTGTGAGACAAGTAAATTGAAGAAATATATGTACATACAAGTGTATAGAATATATGAACCCGAAACTACTTCAACATTTTTTTGATAAATTTCAGGATAATTTACAGAAACCCAAAGGATCTTTTTGTGAACTGTAACTCCGCTAGATGGCGCTGGAGTTTGATTATGAAGAAAAAATGAATAATACGATTTCGAAATAAACAGTAGGGATGAGGAAAGGTACATGAAAAATCTTTCACTACTGGTGTCACAGCCGATTTATTACAACAATCTGGTTAATAATACGATCCGGGGAATATTATAAAGACGCTAGGTGGCGCTAGTGTCGTAAAAAAAGTAATAAATAAGACTGTTTTGAAAACTGACGAATAAATTTATGAAAAAAAATGATAAACAAGCAGAAAAGTAAGGGGTTTCTGATTGTAAACTTACATCAAAGCTTCAACTTTTTGTAGCTCATGTAACGATTCGTAAATGCCGAAATATTTCGAATCAGAACTTACGCAATTGGTATAAGGAAATTTGTCGTGAAAAACTCATATAAATACTTGCTCAACACAAAGGTCAACTTTATTTCCGGTTGAAACCTTGATCCTTAAGCTCAAAGTTTGTAAACTCCACGTAAGCAGAATGCCTGAGGCACGCACTTTCAGCGAATTCATACGCATACCCATCAGATTTTACCAGACAATCGGTGAGGATCTCTATGAGCATCGCTCACCACATCGCATACGACGACTGTTGCTCAAGTCGCTGCTCTATCTTGGTTTCCTCAATTTCAACATACTCGTTGTCGGTGAGATTATTTACTTCGTAAAAGCTTTAAACTCATTCGCCACCGTTTTGGAGGCAACCGGTGTGGCGCCTTGTATTGGTTTCTCGTTTGTAGCGGATTTTAAACAGATCGCCTTGACAGTGCACCGTCGAACCTTGCGTGAGCATTTGGATCAGATGGAAGAGTCATTTCCGAAAACCGCTATGCAGCAAGTTGAATACAAATTGCCACAGCGCGAACGTGTTATGCGACGTGTGATGGGCATTTTCGCATTGCTCTGCTTGGCGTACACATCCACGTTCAGTCTTTATCCGGCGCTTAAGGCTGCCGTGCAATACTGGCTCTTGGGTGCGCCCGTGTTTGAGCGTAATTTCGGCTTTGCCATATGGTATCCATATAACGCCACCGAAAAGACTTGGGTCTACTGGCTCACGTATATGGGTCAAGTGCATGGCGCATATTTGGCTGGTGTGGCCTTTCTCTCGGCCGATCTGGTATTGGTGGCCTCGGTGACACAGCTTTGTATGCACTTCGATTACATTTCACGTTGCCTGGAAGAATTTGCTGGCCGCTCGGAGAAGAGCAGTGCGCAAGAGGATTTACAATCTTTGCAAGCGTTAGTGGTGAAACATGCCAAGTGCTTGGAGTGAGTGTCGGGCGGTGAATAATGCTTGGGTGGATGATGTTGCTGGTGGCATGTCAATATGCTAAGAATAAGTATTATTTGCTTTGTTTTGTTGCAGGTTGAGCGAACATGTCAACAGCATTTTCAGTTTCTCTTTACTACTGAATTTCCTAACCGCTTCGCTGACCATCTGTTTTATTGGATTTCAAGTGACTGCTTCGTCTACAGAAGATATTGTAAAATATATTATTTTTCTTACAACCATGCTGGTGCAAGTGTTTGTAATCTGCTATTATGGTGATGAACTGATGACGGCTGTAAGTGAAGATATTATTTTTACACAATTTTATTAGTTTGTGTGTAGCTTAAGTTTATTGTTCCAGCCTCTTCCTCTCATAAGTACTTCCAAATAATAAGATAATTTCTTCTCCGCAATTTCTTTTTCCTTCCGTGAGTTTTTGACGAGCTTCGCCAATATTTGGGAGCGCTTTCGATTTTTGGTTTGGAACTTGGCGTAATAGAGAACTTATTCAAGTTAAGTTTAAGTTGGTATTACCAATACGGAGTAACTCCCTTGTATTATTTCTATCCTTAGCGAGTTTCTTAATGATCGTGCTGGGCGTCAGAAAGTTTTTTTTATTTCATTTCTATTGCATTCTCTGTGAATTTCATGAATAATTCGCAGAATATTTCTCCGGAACACACCAAGCGTCAACTCATCGTATGCTATCATATCTTCCGTTTCAACATCACATTCTGAACGTGTATGATGAAGTACTTTTGCAGTACCACATAAGAGACTTAAGTTTTTGGAAGAGTTATTTCAAGTTGTATTTCAAATATGACATTGCGTCTGGTCAGAATTATCCAACCAGACCAGTCCAGACTTTAAGCAGTTCCATGAAAGCTGTACCCGAATTCAACATAATGTATTTTCTTTCGGAAAATATTTCGTTTTGTCCGTGTGCACAGCTTCTTTCTACTCTATTTTTATCTAATCCAGAGGAAATGAATTTAAAGGCCGGTGAGTGAAGGCATACTTAATTTTCAGCGGCTCAGAGCGGTTTCCAACAATTCTGACTGTGCTGACGACGTTTAGTGAAATATCATAGAGAGATACTTCATTTAAATATCTTTTCCTATTATGTTTAACTTAACCAGTTGTGGTAATTGCCTTAATATTAGCGACAGTCAAAAGGTGTATAGAGAAACCCCTTTTCAATATACATATATATCTACATATTATCACAGAAGTCCGGTATTGTAATGAGTTTTTTATCATATACTTTTTGAAGTGTCTTTCTTATCGTTCGTATGGGAATATAATAGAAATATATGTATATATAATTCATATTTTTCAGAGCCAACGCATTGGCGATGCGGCCTATAACCAGAACTGGTTCGATTGCGACAAACATTATAAACAGCTTTTAGCTATAATCATAATGCGTAGTCAAAAGCCTGCTTCGATTCGTGCACCCACATTTCCACCAATCTCATTTCGAACTTATATGAAGGTGAGTTTAGTATGAAATTTTTTTTTGTTTCAAATAAAAATATGTAAATAAAAGACCTCGATTCCTAATATTCCCAATTAAGAGCTCAAATGCCTCAATTACTTATGAATACCTTTTTGCAATCCAAGATACTAGAATATCATATAGAGTGATCCTTTTTGAGGTTCCCTAACTTTAAATTTAATGGGAAAAATGTTAATTATTGCCCGAAAGCACATTCTTTGGCATTTATTTTTTGGATGTTATCTCTTTCAAATGTCAGCCGCGGCTACGTCTCAGATGGTCCATCCGTTGAGTCCAATTCACGACTACTCGTTCGAGTCGAAATGACTGGTAACTGGCGATGACACGCGTGATGCTTCAAAGTCTGAATCGAAGCGGGATTATCCGCATGGACTTTAGGCTTTACATATTTTTACAGAAAAAAATCCTACGGTGTTATTCACTCCATAATTCCGTTGATTGATGCGATGTGTGGGAATTGGTGCCGTCTTGCTGAAACCAAACCAACCGCCGAGATCACGAACCTCAATTTCAGGCATCAAATAGTCGGTTATGTATTATGACGGTTATATTCTCACCGGCAAAATTTTTGAAGAAATATGGACCGATGATTCCACCGGCCCACAAACAACACCAAACCGTTGTTTTTTTTAGATATAATATCAGCTCCTTCAACTCTGAAGGTTGCTATTGTCCCAAATACGGTAATTTTGCTTGTTTAAATACCCATTGATCCAGAAATAGGCCTCATCGCTGAACCAAATTTGGCTCGAAAACATCGGATCATTCTGGAATTTTTCAAGCGCCCATAGAGCGAAGCGATGTCGCCTGGGAAGGTTGAGGTCGGCTTCAGTTCTTGCACAAGCTGTATTTTGAACGCTTTCAATTTAAGATCTCGACGTTAAATGCGCCAGTCGTCCCATACGTCAATCCGAGTTGCTGCGAACGGCGCCAAATACTTGTAGACTCGGCTGCTATATTTTCTTCACTGCGTGATGGATGTGATCTATTCAGTCGAATGTAATCCAATTATGAACGCTGCGTCTCAAGATGGGTGATGGTGTTGCGTATAGTACGCTCAGTAGGCCGATTATGTTATTATTAAAATTCATTAAGTCAGTTTTCGATACCCCGTGAGTGAGTGCATTCTTTATCGACCTTGACAAATGGTAGTCAGAAGAACAAGGTGTGGGCTATATCCACATTCTGCATCTTTCATGCAATATTCACCACCTTTGGCACGTTCTCTCAGCTAGAGCATGTTCACCCTAAACCACCACATAAATACCATGATAGTTCTTCATAGGATATAAATGAAAAACAACTCCCCATAAAAACACTTCTTCAGGCGAAAAGTTCGATAAATTTAAGGGAAAACAATTATTGTTCTTTTCACTTTAAATAAGTGACATACTACTGTGGGCAAAAAATAGTAAGACTTTTTAATTAAAATTTCGTTCGAAACCCAATTCGTCGAAATATCAAAGTTGGTATGACTGTCAGTGATATCTGTGCCAAATGCCACATTAAAATATTCATTCGTGTTTAGTATAGTAGTATACAGAAAGGACTTACAAGGTCAGTACAAGGTCAGTAGCATTCCCACGTCTATTATAGATCATTATAGATCTAAAATTTAAACCACCAACATCCAATTTACTTGTACCAGACTAAATTATTTTCTCTGATCTTTCTCATAGGTTATCAGCATGTCTTATCAATTTTTCGCGCTTTTGCGTACAACCTACAGCGGCAAAGGAAACTAGATGCTCACTAAAGCTGTGCTATATAATTCAAAAAACATAAAAATATTTATAAGAAACTCATGATTGTTTAAACATTATAAAAATAATTGAATTAAACAAATTGCTAATAAAAAAGTCGACATATGAATTTTGTCAGCAACAAGATTCAGCTCATCCGCATCCAGATAGATATTGCGCGTACACATATTTGAAAAATCGAGGTCTCTCAGAGGATATTGCCATGGACAATGAGTCGCTGGTTGGCCATGAGCAAACAACAAACCGTCCTTATGTCTATAGTAAGGAGCATAGAAGCAAAAGATGCAATACGCATTGTCATATCTGTATTGAAAATAAAATTATTTAAGTGAAAAAGTAATATTTTTTTTGTTTCGGTGCACTTTAACCTGGCAACGCTGCAACCAATGCGCCTAATTCGTGGATGGGCTAAATGCGTAAAATTATTTTCACCACTAAGCAGAGCTAACGCTTGATTTTGAAAGTTTATTTTCTTGGGCGCCTGCATGTGATCCTTTTCGAAGTACCACCGACTGAAAGCCATTTGCAGTAGTTCACGCGGCAAATAAAGCGATGTGAAACAAAAGCGGTTCATTGCAACGAACATTTCCTGTTGATTTGCTTGTGACATATTGAGTAAAGTTCGCATATTCATTGGCAATGACGTGTGCGCGCATTCATCATCCTCATATGGGCGACACTGCAGCGCCCAATTTTCGGCCATTGTCGCCAATTGTTTGCTCCATTTGCTCAGCACCATATCAGCGACATGCATGCGGCTGGCAATACGTTGGCGTAGGCCATTGTGCGCTATAATGAGCTGATTCCGCAGATCCAAGTCTTCCAGTTCGGCGCTACGGTAAATGTGATATGACTTGTAGCTGCAGTTATGAGCTTTCACCTGACAGTCGATGGGGTTGTATTAGTAAGCAAGAGGATTCTTAAAGATTTAGTGTGTAGTGGTAAATACCAACCTGGTTGCAGAGCGTATGCCGGCGGGTGCCGCATTTCATTTTACAGAAATCTTTTGTGAAAGCACTTGAGGCGTTTCGACACAAAACAATTGAGAGTGAATAGACGACAGCCAGAAGCGAGGAGTGCATTTTGAGCGAGTGAGCTTGTCGATTTCACACGACGTTTGATGGAACTTTTTGGCTATATTTGTTATTGAGAAAAATGATTGTTTTGACTGATTTTAAATTTGTTATTTCACAAAACAAAAAAGTAAGGGGTCGTTAATGTCGAGGAAAAATTTTACATTCTGATAATTTATAGGAATTAAAGGTGTCAAAAATATTTGTTGGAAGCCATGTATAGAAGTTCAGGCAAGTGATGAAAGTTCTCTAATCGCCATTCATTTGAGAGTGTCCAGAAACTGATCCTTTTACACATGGCTCAAACAGCTCACGACTTTCGGTCTTCGACCAAGTATCCTCTGGGTAGCTAAAAAAATCCGTTTGAAGGCGAGCTAAAGTGAGAAGGCGAAAACATCTTTACCCAGGGTTGTGAGCTGGGTTTGAGATCCGCCGCGTAAAAACCGCGACTATGGAAAGGAATCAATAGCCTCGGATGAGAGACCCCATTTTGATGACGTCTATGGCAAACGAAATAAGGACTACGAATTGAGGGCATGCACTTGGAACGACCGGTCCCTTAGTTGGGAAGGTGCCGCTGCCTAGCTAGTTAATGCCCTCATAAAAGTAAAGGTGTACATAACCGCCGTTCAAGAAATGCGTTAGATAAGACAAGGACTGAGGCGAGTATATCCTTGTGGGTGGCATTTTCTACAGTGGCCATATAAAGCAGCGCAAATTTGGTGTGGGATTCTTGGTGGGAGAGAGACTCCGTCGCTGAGTCCCAGCATTCACCCCGATGGATGAACGTCTAGCCACAATCCGCATCAAAGCGACGTTATTCAACAAATCGCTGATTTGTGCCCATGCTCCGACGGAAGAGAAGGACGATTGACCAAAGATGCCTTCTATGAGCGCTTGGAGCGCACCTATGAGAGCTGCCCCGGTGGGCAAAGAAGATATCTTTAGCATAACGGCCGGTAAATTCAGCCTCCATGACGAAACATTCCCAAATGGATTGAGGCTGATTGCCTTCACCGGGGCCCGAAATATGTTTATCTGTAGTACTAAATTCTAGCATAGGAAAATTCATCAAGCTACCTGGCTCCCACCGGATCGAAAAGCCACCAACCAGATCGATCATGTTGTGATAGACGAAAGATACGTCTCTAGTGTTTTCGACTTGTACCACTATTTTGTTGCAGCCAAGATACACACCTACCTCTGTGCAGCAAAAAACTTACGTCAACACCCACAAGGAAAGTTCAATGTCAAGAGCTGCAATCACAACAGAGAGCCGAACGATTTTCTACTCGACTTGCACTCATGCTCTACCTAATTTATGTCGTTTTTTTTTACCAGTCAAATATATACAAATTAACGATGCATAGGCATCGCATATCGCATATCGCATGTCAATTGTCAATTTCATGTCATTCAATTTGATTTATTATCAATGTGTAGCTGACTAATTTTAGTAATATTAGACACCAAAGCATTACAACAATACTTTCATGTACAAAGTTAGTTAAAGGTCACAAAAGCTAAATTATACACACAATCATAATACACGTAGGCAGTATGAACCCAGCAGAGCATGCTCGGAAGTTAAAGGCAATTTCAAGTAACACTTTGTTTAAGTACCGTTAGTCACATAAACACTGCGAAAAACTTTAAAACTTTTTGTTGATTTAATTTTTAGCTAATAAACATTTTTTTTTTTTAAGAAAAACTATTCTTTTTCTAATATTTAAGGGGAACACCTAGTGAGGCAGCCTAAGAAGGCGATTTTTGGGAATACAACAAAATACTAGTTATGTGTTCAATTCTGAAATTTTAAGGGTATATTTTACGAATTCACAGTAAAATTTTTGATTCATAATTTTTTTTTAATAATTTTCGATCTCTGACAGCTCAAATAAAGTCAACAACCTTCGGCGTTTAAAAAAAAATAATTTTATCCACAATTTTGGCCGATTTAAAATTCAGTTATTGAACTGATCAGAAAATGTATGGAATATAAATAAGAATATGCAATTTGTTAAATTGATATTGATTTCGATTTCTTGCTTGGCATTTTCATAAGGTTATTGCTATGCTTGTCAACGCATTGTTCTTGTTGTAGTTGTTTACTCTATTGGCATTAACCTTATATAATATTAAAGACATTGGTGTGAATGTCGAGTATATAAGGGTAACTCCAAGAGCTTACTATGTGGAGGCTATAGGAATATACAATATAAACAATTTTCAATAATTATGTTTTTAAAGATATTACTATGATATATGTTTTAAGTTTGCTTCGACACTGTATATTAATGTTATGGAATGTGTATGCTATACAAAAAAGGAAGCTAACTAGTCTAAAGTTTTTGATACCCTATTCTGCTGTGAACCGTATTCCAGTGAAAGTGTTCTGCATTTGCGTTTAGTATTTACGTAATAGATTCATTCCTCATCACAAGTCACAATCCGAAGCGGCAACGACTTTTTTATAGCGTTAAAGCAGTATTTCTGATATGCAAAATCGTTTTTCCACGCCTCTTGGCTTCGATTCATTTGGCATCCAATAACATTGCTTTTGAGTGTATTCATATATTTTTAAACGCTTTGTTGCCTTATTAATGATAGCTTCGTTGTTGATAGATAACTCTCTGAGATGATAATAATCGCCTTACTTATTACCATTTACATTTTACATTTAGCTAAGACAATACCTTTTGTTTACATTTAGCTAAGTCAACAACCTTTGATGCTTCCATGCTTTATTAACAATCACAAGCCGATGTAAAAACGACGTCTCTTTGTAGCGCTTCTGATATACAACATCGTCTTTCAACGTCTATTGGCTTCAATTCACTTGGCATGCAATAGCCTTGCTTGTATCGGCTACTTTTAAACGTTTTGAAATTATTACTTGAGGACTCCAAAAAATTTTGCAAGCTTTTTTTTCGGCTGAGGTTTTTTCACATCAAAGTAATGACGAAGAACTGTCTACAAAAATTGTTTTTGAAGCAGAAAATTCGACATATTTGAGTGAAAAAAATTGTGGTTATTTACAACTCAAATTATTGACATATGTATACTTAAAAAGACGCACAAGGACAGTAACTTTCCAACGCCTCTTTGCAATATTGAAACAGTGTAATAATACGCAGGTTATGAAATCATTCGGTAAACCGCACGAATATGGTTATAGATCCAATACCATGTCCATCCATACATCTAATTTTTGTACTCAGTGTTCTTGGGAATTATCAGTATTCAATTTAATTTAATTTTTTTATGAACTTTATTGTTTGTTCAATTATAGCATTTCTCTTGTGAATAATATTAATTTGTAAGCTCTGCAGGCTAACCTTGTACCAAATGTTAATATTATTTTTTTTCTTAATCGATTTCAAAGTTAAATATCTTACTCTTAGGCTATCTAGAAACTATGTTTAGCAATTTACGCAATAAAATCAAATTCCTTCATACCTTTTACTGGAAATACCCAAACGCTTTGCATGTCTATGCACACGCATGTCTCCAGAAGTGCGCATGTATGCATAATTTATGGCTTGCTAAAACTAAATTAATTAAGTTAACATCATTTGCAAATACCTAATCAATTTATAGTCCTCTATTGTCTAATGCACTTAGGTATGCACTAAGGCCATTTATGTATGTGTGTGTGTTAAGCACAATTGCAGTGTAAAATTTGTTAATGATGCCGCATATTATTCAAATTTAGGTGTTTAAATTGCAATATTCAGGGATTTTGTCGTTTAAATAGTTTCAGATAAATAAAGAGTGTGACTAGGTCAGGTTGTCCTTTGCGCACAAAAACTCAAAATTCACACAAAGGTTAGGAGAGAATTGTCTACTCGTATACACAGTTTTCTTGCAAACTTTTTCGGGACGTCGTAAGATGGGGAAGGTGTGTTCGTTGATTGATAATCGAAGGCATTTTTATATGCTTTGTAATATATTAGAGTATAGCTTAGGGCTTTTATATTCTTATATCAAACACTGTTTGCTATCGGCAAGTATACATTTTCTAAATTGCGAAATAACTAAGTCAATTAATTACTTAATTTAGTCAATGAGCACTCTGTCAACTGTCCGAATAAATTACGACTTGTTTTAAAGACCAATACGTAGGTTGCTTTTATATTTCGGTATTCTGACAACTCAGTGTTGCAATCTGGCAACACACAACTTTACCGTAAAGTTTGACATTTTTCATGTTCTATATACTCAGAACATTTTGACATACGAGCGGTATTTGTGTTGTTTATAGTGACTTGAAATATTCATCTCGGCCAAAAAATGGAATTAAACCGCAAATATTTTTTACAAATTCTGACGTGGATTAACTCAGCAACAGTGCATCGATGAGCTTAATTAAATTTTTGGAGATAAAGCTTCTTCAAGGGCCACTGTTTGTCAATGGTACGATAAATTCAATCCAGGTCGAAGATCACTCCAAGACGAATTTTAGAAACGTCGTCTAAAAGCAGTGGTTATTCCGGAAAGTATTGATGCTGTGCGCCAACTATTATTGCAAGAGCGTCATGTGAGCTTTTGTGCGATCGAGACAACTATAAACATTTGTGGGATTAGCACACATTTTTTTTGACTTGGGAGCTCACATAATATTTTGAAAACTCCTGCAAATATTGTAAATTTTCTTCTAAACTAAAACCGCGAAATTTTTTCCCACAAAACTCCAAAAAGAAATTTCCCAGATGTGCCCATAATATGATATTTTTTTCATAAAATCATCTATAAAGCATTTTCCAAATATACATACAAAGTTCATGATGCTGCATAGTACACGCGCAGGCGCTCGGTTTTGATCTCAACACAATCACTGAGAACGAAAGTTGGTCTACAAGGTGCATTCCAAAGTAAACCGGACTTTAAAACAAAAAAACAGTACAAATGGTTTCATCGGCAGAATCAGTTTATTTTTTTCAAAACAGTCTCCTTCTGCTTCAATACAGCTTTTTGCATGGTCCAAAAGCATGTCGAACGAGTGTTTTAGCTCGTTGGCCGGTATGGCCGCCAGTAAGCCGGTGCAAGCCTTTTGAATGGCCTCTACGTCTGCATAACGCTCTCCTTTCATGGTCAAATGCATTTTTCCGAAAAGGAAGAAGTCGCACGGTGCCATATCAGGTGAATACGGGGAGTGGTTAATGGTTAAAATGTGATTTTTGGTCAAATAATCGTCCTTCGAATGTTGGATTCTGAGCAATTTTTGGTCGTCAGTCAATTTGTGCGGAACAAACCGTGCACATACCTTTCGTAAGCCCAAATGTTCGGTGAAAATGCGATAAATCGACTTTTGATGAATTCACGCACAGTGTGGATGGAATTTCCGGTGATCACAGATTTTGATTGGCCCACATATGTATGTTCTCACGACCACTTTGAAAACGTTGAAACCACTCATGTACTCTGCTACGGAATAGGCAGTCATCGCCATGAATTTGTTTTATCAATTGAAACGTTTTTAAAAGTTTAAAAGTTTTACCAATTTTAAAACAAAATTCGAAGCTCATTTTCTCTCTTCGAAGCTCATTTTCGCACCGATAACACAAACATACTGACACTTAAAACACAATAACTTCACTTCCAATCAATGAAATGTCATGAAATTCTCACTGGACAATCGGATAATCGATAAAGATAGCAGATTCTAACGCACCACAATCGACATATAGATGGCGCCACCAGGGGACGCTAGATTCAAAAAGTCTTGTTTACTTTGGAAAGCACCTTGTACATAGAATTAGGCTTGTGTGCTTGAATGTTGCATACCACATGCATAACAAAGTTACTCAACGAGCTGCATAACAATTGCCTTCGATTTGGTAATGCAAGTAGAAAGCCTGCCACGCAAAATGGTTGGTATTGTATTAGATGGCGTTGCAGCAGCAGCAGCAGCATTGTCATGCATTTGACAATAAGCATGTTGCGGGGTTGCAATTGTGGCACGAAGAGCGCAGTATGATGGCTGAAGACATCTGGCATATCATTATCAGATAGCTGAAAATGTAGGGAAATGATTTCATTTTCAGCTTTAAATACATAAATGAGTAGCTGGGATATCATGCAAAATTCGTTGTATAAATCCACACAGACAAATATACTTTTCCTAGTAAATGCCATAAAATGTTAGTGAAATTTTAATAGGCAATTAGGTGTCGGTGAATTTATGCATGCGGAAATATTTTCAATTAAAATTTTGAGGTTTTTTTAAGAACTGTATATGCAGTGCGACGGGACGTATACGTAATGTGAGAATCTAAAATTCATAAGAACTTTGCAGACGCTTTCGGAAATGGAGATTTTCGAGAAATTTAATCATTTTTAAAAGGAAAATTTGAAAAATTATTGTAAATTTTTAAATTTAGAAATAAATGATTGGTTAGAGAAATATTTGTGTTAAGAGCATATATTGTATTGGGTATTCGAAAAACTCTTTTCGTATTTCTAATCAAACTTCAACTTAGTTTTTCATATACACATATATATACATATGTAATATTAAATAAAAAAATATTTACCATTTTCTCATTTTCCCCTTTTTTATAAAAAAAATTTCAAAATATAGCGAAGTTCTTCATTATTTTCAATAATTTTTGAACAGCTGTAACTTTTGTTCAACTTCCCAGAATTTAATTTATTTTTTGGTTAAATAAAGCTTAAAATCTCACCTTTCCAACATGGTATGACACATTGTGATTGGTGATTGGTAGCATCGGTGATTTACTACTGCAACGACATTTATTGACAAAATACGAACAGACTTTTTCGACAACCCAATATATAATTGTTTCTATAAAGGCGCGTAGATATTTTAATATTTATTTTAAACTCCATTTCACACTATCCTCTTACTAATTTTTTCTGATTTTTCCCTGCAATATTCTCAAATTTACTTGCACTTTCCGCCACTTCCACCAATTTGTTACCAATTAATGTCACTTTAGGACTTGTAAATGGCATAGCACTCACAATAGTTGGCTATGGGTGAGGCGAGAAAAAATTGAATTCCCACTTGTCGCCAATTTCAGTCACTTTGCGACATGGCAGACAACTCGGTCGCGCTTAAAAGGCGTATAAACAAAAAATGTGCTCCATACCTACAAGCGTGCAATCACGCGCGCATTTGCGCCTTCATCACCTGTTGCCGTTTTGCATACCTCAGCCCGCTACGTATTGCGCACCCAATATCTACACCACACATATATAATAGCCAGTGGCTGCCGTCACCGTTATTGCTGACGCTAATTTTTTGAACTTTTTTTTCGTGTCGCCGTTATAACCTCACAACGCAATTATAGTGCCGACGCCGCTACGAGGCTACAGTGTCCATCGTAGAAGGTATTGGCCTGTGCGTGGGGTTGTGGCTGATTGAAAAGAGTCTATAGGTGTGCGTGTGTGTTTTTACACAGAATTGGTGACAGGCGCTGTGGGCGCCAAGGGCGTAGGCGCAAATGCAATTAGCTCAAATGTCGAGGACTCACGCCAAAATGTATGAAAGTGCGAAATATGTAAATCTATGTGTAGACGAGTGCCGGACTTTGGATTCAGTTGTTATAAAAGTGGAAAATTATTGAAATTTTGAATTCGAAGTATCAGTCGTATTTACTGAAAATATTGAACGGAGCACCTCTTGGTATATTATATGCGTTTAAAAGCAGAAGAATCGATTGCCGGTAGCGTGGATGACGAAGTTAGGCCCTAGGCTAGTTTCTACTATGAGAAAGATTTAGAGTCATGCCATCTAGAGTACATCCCAATGGATCTTCTGTTCACACAGTTTTCTAACCATTTTTTAGCCGTCTCGATGGTGTCCATTGATCTCCATATGGTTGCATTATAATCGTTTTAAACAAATTTTGGAAGGAGTTTATGAGGGTGCACCATGAAGAAGCAATGCATGTAAGTAATCGATAAAAGCTTTGGGTACTTGCAATAATTAATAAATAAGATAGAAGCAGGCATTGTCAGTAGAGGGTTATATATATAATATACGGCATGCCATAATCTATTTTTAAATCTTAGTGAGTACAGAAATCGCGACACAAAATTATACTTTCAAATACAAAAGCTGGATATTTTACACAAACTTATATAAATATGTCACCAACAGCTGACAATCTAGTCATGCTCAATAATATCTTTAGACTAAATTTTGACTAATAAGTTCTCATATGTTAATTTTTAACTTCAGCACTTTTTGGTAGGCCTTTAATGTAGTCCGAAAAGAGACTTCTCGTTTATTTTCTGTGATTTAATATTTTCATAGATAAATTTGGACTTCTCTACTCCTTAAACGATTTCCTACTGATAATTAATTCAAGATATATTTTTTTGGGTATGGTTAACTTGGAAATACAGTTTCGAATCGAGTTCCAGAGACAGTTTTCACTGAGGCTTCAAAAAGAAAAGTTTTAGGATATTTAATGTCCAGTGACTTGAAAGAAGTATGAATGATATTCTTATACAGAACACTACTTTGCATGGGCACCAAGATTTAATAGGATATTCAGGTGAGGGTCAAATCAGTTTGACTAAATTGTACATTGTCTAAATAATATTACAAAAGAATGTATTTTGCTAAGGGGGTGTCCTTAATTACTATGTCAAATATGAGCGCGATCTGTCAAACCAGTTTGTTTACAGCAGCTGCTTAAGTCGGTACACCTCAGTAGTGCTTTGCTATGTTTACGATGGATAAAAATATCGAACGAAGAATTTGTCTCAAATCTATTTGTATTTCTAACCAAATTTCGTGTGGGAATCGTTGGGAGTCTTGGAAAAAGATTACAGTGATTTAGTTGTATCGAAAACACAAGCTTACAAAAGTCAACTGGTCGACAGATCGTTAAAGACATGTCTCGTTCTGGACGATCTTTGAGCTCTTCAACTAATGAAAATATTAAAAAAAGATATGAGGGATATGGTGCTTGAAAATCGTGAGGCAAGCGTTAGAGAGATGTCAGAGAGCTCGACATCTTTCGGGAATCCGTTCGAATGATTCTGGTGGATATTTTGTGTATACAACACGTTCTTGGTCGACTCGTCCCGATAAAGCTGAATTTTTATCAAAAAGAGTACCGTAAACAAGTCTCACATTCCACATTCATGGGGAGCATTATAACTACCAATGAGGCATGGGTTTGTGAGTTTAACATGCAAACAAGTCAGCAATCATCGGAATAGAGGAAAAAAACGAGTCGAAACCAAGAAAACCACGCCAAAGGCGCTCAAAAATCAAGGTGATGCTCAATGTTTTTTTGATAATCGTGGTTTGGTGTATCATGAATTTGTTCCGGAAGGACAGACGGTCGATAAGGAGTTCTATTACAATATCTGTCGAAAACGCCTGGAATTGTGAAGGAACAATTTATGAATTTTACATGATGATAATGCACCATCACATCGAGCCACTGAATTTAAAACCAAATAGGCAATGAATATCATCGATCAACCACCGTAAACTGAAATTTCCGCCCCGTGGAATCGATTTTCTGTCAATCGAAAAGATAATTAGGTATTTTTCGCTTTATTTACAATTTCCGGGTACTTTTTTACACTCAATCTTTTTATCTGCTTTTTAACAAATATGCTTGGTGAATCTTCGACAAATGTCATGTCATTCGACTTCCGTGGTTGTGGAAGCGTAGTGGTCAAAACTAAGACCATAATAGAACCCTGCTTTCAGGTTATTACAATTTAATAAAATAAATTGCTTTTGCTTTGTTTTGCGTTAGATGATTTGAGGATGAGGATTATTTTACAATTTTCTGGATTTATCCTTAGTTCTGTGACTCAGCCATTTTATGTATTCAGCCGATTGTGAAAATTGAATGGTCATTTTATCTATCACTTTCACAGGGTCTTACTGACGTTAAAGTGTAGCAAATCTGTCAAGAAGAAAACATTGCGATATTGAGGGCCCGATGAAAAAAAAAATTCAAGCTCTCTTACACGCCTTGACTGCCATGTAGAAAAATATCATTTTATTAAAATTGACCAGGACAGACAAAAGCATGTTAAGGGGTTAAATCGGTGTACAGGTTTCAAAAATCGCATTTTTTATTGTATTATTAAATTCTAAGATACCTCCAGAATATGGTAAAAAAAATTTAAGTTGATCCGAGTAATAGTTTCGGACGTACAGCCTTGAGAACTTATGGGCTCGAGGCTAGCTAGGCTAGGGATCACCGAAAATGGCGTCGTAATGGCCGAGTTTAAAATATTTTTTTTTTAAATATCAGATTTGCTTTGTTAATAGGGTATGTTTGAAACAATAAAAAATTTTAAAAAAATATTTAATTTTTTATATAAGAAAATAATTGTTGAAAAAAGTTTTTTTTTACCCGAAGAAACCCTTGTAGGCCCTTAAGCATGTTAACCCTTAATCTAATTTTCCATGAACAGAAATAACTTTTAATGGCTTCAATGAGCTCCTGCCGCCTAACCCGAAGTGTATTTTTAAGCTTAGAAAACAAAAAATAGTCACAGGGTCCTGGCGATGATGACTCTCATTTCGTGTATGGCCAAAAAGTCAGCCACAATGTTGCTGAAATGTGATGGCGCATTATGTCTCGTCACCAGTAATTATGCATTTGATGAATGTAGGGTTCTCAGGTATGTTTTGGTCTTTTGTTACGAGCTTAGCAATAACAAAAAGTAAATAATAAATTATCCATTCGGTTTGGGCCCGCAGTTAAATAGACAAATTTGAACATCAGATGTCATGCACTTGTTTATAAATGTTGTTAAGATACTTAATGCAAATTGTTAACCGATATCATTTGAATTGAACTAATTTTCCGGTCTATTTTGCGGAAACCCAATTAAATTTTACTTTTACCAAAAGGAAAACAGCCCAAAGAAGAACTCACTGGATACGTGCATACATTTAATATTGCACTTTCTCCGAAAAACCTATTTGCATTTGTGGCCCAAAGAAGGCAACCGCAAAGAGGAGGGAAATCAAAGAATATCGTAGCAAAGCTAATCGCATATGAAATTTTAATTTTTCATTTAACTGTTCGCCATTTGCGATTCGCTGCTCAGTGCTCCCTCCGAGTAAACAGAATCGGCAGCTGTGCTGATGTGCTGCAGCCGCAAAGAAAGAAAAGAGAATCAAGTATTAAGCGCCGAAAATAAATGCATTGGTGGCAAAGGACATTTTGGGATATGCTTTGCATATGAGAAACCCTTCTGCGCTGATGGAAAACGGGAAAAGCAATGAAAAGCATTTATGCAAAGAGCAACTGGAATAGAAATTGAAAGCGAAGCAGTAGAAGATGGGTATACACATACACATATATGGTATCGTTTTTGTTGTTTTGGCAGATATTACGATTATTCATAGAAATGGAGGTAAACCTGGTAAGTTGCAGTTCCATTGAGAGATTAGGCGATTCAACAAGTGGAATAAATAGTGAAATAATTGATATATTCTTTCGGCGGATATATAATCGGATTATTCTTAATTTAAATGTACTAAATTTCATACAGGTAACCGATGAGATGGGTAGAGGGACTCGCTGTTCTTCGAATAACAAGAGCGCTAAGTACCACTCTAACGGCGGCATTAGAAAGGTTACTCAAACTACCGCCAATTGACATTATGTGGAAAGCTCTGCGACAAAATCAGCTTCAAGATTGGCGGCATCAGGTGAATTCTCTGCAAGAATCTTCGGGCATAGCCCAATAAGCATAGCCTTGGTGGACAAATTAGACCACATACCCATACATTTTATTTGGGAGAGAAGGTTCCAAGCCACACTAAAAGATAGTGCACGGGGCAGAAGCCTGCGACACACCACTGGAACTACAAAATCTATACAGACGGATCCAAAATGACTAATGAAGTAGGAGCTGGATCTCAGGTAATCCTTCAAGCTTCCGGAATAAGTATTTTCCAGGTGGAAGTTTTTGCAGTTGGGAAAGCGGACGAAATATCTAACAACGCAGAAAACAACATAAAATATATATACGCCGAAAGCCTGGTAGAATCTAAGACAATAATCTCACATCGCATCACGTCAGAGAATGTTCTTAAAAACAGGGAAGCAGTAGATGTAGCGGCTGCCGGAAAGCGCCTGCATGTGTGTATACTGGATTTCTGGTGACAAAAGAGTTCCGGGAAAATGAAACATCTGATGAGATTGCCAAAAGTATCGTCCATCTGGCTATCGAACAAGTATAGGAAATACGAAAGTCACTAAAAATGATGTACAGAGAAGTTTCCGTAAAAACTGACAGGTGGGTCAGTGCGAGATGGAATGCCTTAAGCACAAGCAGGATCGCCAAGATCATGTGCGAGAGCCCATTCAGAGCACTTGCTTGTTTCTTACCCACACGGTCTTGGAAAGACTGTCGGACGGCTGTTGGCCTTTTGATAGGTCACAACCTACTGGCATCACATTCGAACCGGATAGGCATACGTGTTGACAATACATACAGAAAGTGCAGAGAAGTTGAGATGAGAAAGACGCTAGAATACCTCTTATGCCTGTGTTCAGCACTATCTAGAACTCGTCTTAAGTATCTAGGATTTTCGCAGTTCAAGAGAATAAACGAAGTATCAAACGTTTGATATCAATCGACGGTTTTTTTATTTGACACAAAAGTTCAACCTTCAATAGCTCCAATAATTACAGCTTCTAATGTCATTATTACCAGTCAAACGAAGATTATACCACAAGCTTTCTCTATTAACTTATCTAGCCTTGTTTATAACGAAGCAAATGCAATTACAGCGAAGTTCCCTTCTCAGAATGCCGCAATGCCAAGCTTCTGGAATCAGCAGCAATTAGTATTCACCGATAACTTACCGATTGGGTTATGAACTGTTCATAGTGCAGCATACACTTCAATAATTGATCCATAATTTTATTTCTAACGCTACTTTGCTTTTTACTATGATGATATCCATGCATCCCTTAGGACATGAACCACTGCGACGCGGAACCTACTTCTAGCGGCAACTTTTCCGCGCACACAGCTCCGATGGATGGAACGAACAGCGGTCAGTACGCATTCGTGCGCTTGATCTATGATCTTCGCTTCTCAGCAAGCGTTGGTCAGGAATCAGCACTTGTGAGGTTAACAAAGCCTTCTGGCTGAGAGTGCAATATAAAAGGTACATTGAACTGCTATATTCTAGCAAAGCTCACAGGGCCGCATTGATAGGCGTTTTAACTGAATACTGACTCATTGGAACTCATTCGATGAGGCCAAAAATTTTGGAGGACTCAACTTGTCAAAGTTGCAATGAAGAAGGTGAGGTGGAAACATGTAGACTCTTTCGCCTTTAATTCATGTAAGCCATCTCAATAAATTTGTGACAGACTCTGAGCGTTTTGTCGATTTTTGATCCATACCAAGGAGTTCTGCGGATCATAATGGACCATCGCTTATAGCAGTTCAAGTGGGAATAATCTTGGCCTTAAGAGTAATCAGACTATTTACCTAAGCTAACTTCACCAAAGTCTTAGCTTGCTATTTTGAGATTTCAATTCAAATAATTTACTTCAAGAATATCCAAGAAGGTATATAATATATATATTTGTAATGTGGAAGATAATATATGTATGTATGTATGTATCATTGCAGCTGCCTCTAAAAGCGACGACAGACAGGCGCAACTGTCCTGGTGGTCAAGAAAACTCGCAGATCTAAGAAAAAAGGTACGAAGGCTGTTTAATAAAGCGAAACGTACGGGGGGCTGGGAGGAATATAGGGGCAACCTCACCTTATACATATAATAAGAAGATTAAGTCTGCAAAGCAGGCAAGCTTCAGGAGATTCTGTGAAAAGGTCACCTCCATACCAGAAGCAGCTCGCCTGCAGAAGGCACTGGCCAGAGAAGCAATTGGACATTTACGACCAGCGCAGAAGACAGAGCTACGGAGCTTCTGCGGACGAACTTCCCGGAAACAATTCGGGAAGACCAGTGTCTACCCGTGGTCGAACACAGGCCATCCCGCTCGGATTGGATATGGGAAGCTTTCCGAGCATTTTCCAGGCAGAGGTCTTTGCCATAAGTCGGTGTATATAGATAAACCTCCATCGCAACTATTGCAGTGAGTGGATAACCATACTTGTCGATAGTCAAGCGGCACTAAGAGCGATCTCCTTCCTACGAGATCAAATCGCTACTGGTGCAGGAGTGCAGAGAACGGCTGAACAGCCTTGCGGAACGTAACCAGGTGCACCTAATCTGGATGCCCGGTCACAGAGGTATAGCCGGTAACGAACTGGCTGACGAGCTAGCCCGCTCCGCAGCTTCCACCAACACGGTAGGACTCGAACCCTTCACTGGAATGGGTCTCCATACCATGAAGCAGTTGCTCCGCAAGGAAGAAGGAGTAGGCAAGTTGCTAATTGAGGGGTACAACCACAGCAGGTTTAAATTTGTAATTAACCTCCCTAGGGACTAACTCAGGACGCGTTTTACACCGGTCACTGCAAGCTGAATAGGCATCTATATAACATGGGCCTATCCTCCCTTCTGCGACAGGGAGCCTGAAACACCAGAACACCTGCTAGACGCAGGATTAAGGCCGTTGGTTCCATGTTTCTGAATAGGGATCGCATTGTCTCACTAGTACCCAGTAGAATATTGGACTTTATCAATATGCTGGGGCTAAGTGAGTCCTTGTGATTTAGGAGAGGGCACAATAGACCTAAGGTCGCGGTGCATTCCTCTATTATTAATCTTATCATATTTGGTTAGGAGAAATGTGGCCTTTCCATTATGTAAATTTGAATCTAACAACGCCGGATTAATAAATGTATCTGTGCCTTGTAATCAGAACATGCAAACCTTCCATCTGCTTATACTTTCAGATATATTTAGAACACATAAAAGCACATATGCACCAAAGTAGATAATGATATGTAATACAAATTTTAGAAAAATTCTTTGGGTATTGATACACACCCGTATTGTGGTCCGATTTCAGCATGGACTCTGTGTGTACACACACAACTGTACATATGTGCAAGGAAACCAGATTTATCCTGAGCAACAAGCATACCACACAGATTGCAAATAACGGTTATTTATATGTGGGTGTGAGCATAACGCACACAAGTAAGTAAATACTAACTGCTACAGCTGCTACCGCTAGCTTACTAAGGTCTTTGGTACGAAATAAATTTAAGATTTTGGCATAAACTCAAGGTGGTGGTGGTCAATGAATGCGAAACGCACACAAATGCAACAAAGCACTTGCCTACATACATATGTATTGGAAGTGTAGATAAACAAGAATTACAAATATATGAATGTATGTAAGAGCATAAATGCCATTTGCAAGCAGATGTGTGTGTGTCTGTGTGCATATATATTTGTGTGTGTGTGTGAATATGTCTAGTATATGAAATGCATAAAACCACAAACCCCCGTATAATGTCGCTTTGTTTTTGTTGTTGTTCGTACGCTTGTTTTGCATGTTTTGCACCCGCTCACTGCCCCCAAATGTATGCTAATAAATCTTATGTTGAATTATTGGCCAAACATTTATTAAAACGTTTAATAGGCAAAAGCAATAGCATAACACCAATACATCGATACACACATATACACATTAGGGTGGGTAAAAAAAAATCAAATATTTCTTTTTCTCTTGATACTCGGAAAATTAGGTTCTTAGATACCTCTATGAAAGTCTATCCAAGAATAAGGTACTTCGCCTTATACACATTAGGGTGAGTAAAAAAGAAACAAATATATTTTATTTGCTTGATACTTGGAAAAATGGGTACTTAGACACCTCTATGGAGTTCTTGCCAGTTGTCTATTTTTTTCTTATTATCAGATACAAGAAAAATTCAAATCTCGCTTCCTACTACTTAAAAAATATTTCGTTTAATAGGTTTTGTAGAAAATTAAATGCTCTTCAAAAAAGGTCAATTTAGATTTTTCCTGCAAACCCGATCATATAAAAAATATTAACCGGTAAGTTTGATTATTCCAAGGCAATTTTTTTATTTCTTGTAAATTGTTTAACTCAATGAAAGAAATTCATTTTAAATTGCAATATTTACAGTTTTGTAGGAAATTTACGTTCCAAAAATTAAAAGATTTTACTTGGAGAGACTTTCATAGAATTAGTTGTAGAACTTATTTTTCAGTGCACCAAACGAAAAAAAATATTCGTGTTTTTGACCCACCCTAATACACCTACCTAAATGTACACGCATCGACAGGCATACTCCTACCATGCCAGCTACAGCTTCCCTCTCAAGCATCCACAAACGTTAGCTCACCCCATTTGCTCTGAAATGCATTGCGTCTGCATCTGATAGGAGTTATTCAAGTGTAGCTCAAGGCAATTACATGAATTATGATTGTCTGGGCAGGTTTGCAGGAATACTCAAACACATACAAGTATACAAATGCATAAATTTATCAATGTATCTATATATGTACATATCTATTTATTTTCTTTAGGTGCTAACAGTTCTGTCACACACACCTTTATACGTATATGCATATACAACCATATTAGGGTGTTTGTTATCTCCAAAAAATAATTGTTTTTAATAATATAGAATTTTTCATATTTCAGTACAAAAATTTTCAGCTCTACAAAAAGTGATGCGTCATTTTTCCATCGAACCACTCCTTTAAGAGTAATACGCAGTTAAAGTTAAATATCAACTGACCTAGGCCTTCATACAAACTATTGATACATTCCGAGTTACTCATACGACATGGTGTACTGAGCGATCACTTATACAAGCGGTTTATACATTTAGTGTTACTCATACGACATGGTGTATTGACCTGAGCATTCATAGACACGATTTAGTGTTGCTCATACGACATGGTGTACTGGTATATTAAAACCATTTTGGTATATCGTAAAAAAAGTTTTATCTGTAGACCGTAAAAAATTTATGCAAAAGATCGCAAGAACCCATGCAAAATTCATGCGAAAAATAAAAGGTTTTAAACACGGTTTAAATTGAAAATAAAGAAATTTTTTACATTGAATAATTTGTTTAGACAAAAACTGAAACTTCAAGTTCCGCCAAAAATAAGTTAACTTGAAAAAATAACGGAGACCCTAATATATATATGTTTATACAAAAAGGTATATAAATTACACAGCAGCTTCAGTTCAAAACTCTCTTTCCCGTTTTCCTTACAATTAACACGTTTGTCCACCTATTTCACACTCTCACTGACCACTCTCCCTTTACCGCATATTAAGACAGCATTTCATGGACTATGCCATTGATTTTTCTTCGCCACAAATGAACACATATCACATAACACACATACACACACCTATTTGATATTGTCATTGTATAACTGTGCTTTGTGCAGTGTAGTTTTGATGCCACTGCACTATGTCGAATGACCACAATGATAATTGCTTCAATTATTGTGGTTAAGACGCCTGAGCGCAAGCGTAAACAAAACCTCTGCATATAAATATTGCATGGTTGGCAAGATTTTTACCAATTATTTGTGGTTTTCGTTTATTTATAGATAAACACTCAGCCATGCAATAAATTGATATGTAACTTAAAGTTGTATAACTCAATTAAGCGCAAATTGTTGGATCAGTTGAGAGTGCTGCAAAGTGATTTAGTTGATTTAATTAAATAAGACAACGATTTGAAGCGATGCGTAATTCAAAACAAATATGCTTAATCAAAGATTTTATTTAATGTAATATTTAATAGGAGATAATATGAAAAACTGACGAGTAATATGTTTGAGTATTTTGCCATTTCCAGAAGAATATTTTAAGTTACTGTAAAAATGACACTTTTGAACTGATAATTTTTGAAATCTTGCACGACTACAACGAAAATGTGTAGTACGCCAGAATTCCGTCACGCCTGAAGTAGGCTGAGTGCCAAAATAGTGAAGACTGAATATATTTTATATTTTTATGGGCTGTTCATTTTAACACTCGGATTATTCAAAAGAAAAAACCAAGAGAGTTAAAGTTTAAAAATAAAAACATTTACTGGTTTTATATAGCAATACATACTTAAATATACGCAACAAACTTTATATAATTGAGAAAGTCTGCAGCTTAATATATTTTTGTGGAATGTGTCTAGCTACAATTTTTGTCAATACTGGCATTGATCTATTGGAATTTATGAAGGCTTTAAAGAAAATATGTAATATTGAAGACTTTTTAGAATTAAAAATTTATAGTAATGGGGATATAACAATTGCTTCATTTATCAGATATGTCAAAGAATGTATATAATTTGATATTTCGTATGAAAGACTTGCATTTTTTGACTGTTTGTGAGAAATATTTTTTATGTCAGCACTATATCGAATTAAAGATTTTCATCTGACGACATAACTTCTCAAATCGAGTACTGGAGAGTTAATGAACTATGCCCTTGGATCTTCATTAGAGAACAAATAGAAGTGGTAGTCATAGAAGGTATATAAATCTAAAATATAAGTTCTATGACACCTTATCTTAGTCAGGAAAGTACGAGATACTATATAACCTTTCTCAAGTTAAGGTAATTAATTTTTTTTAATACAGTTTTCGTTCCAAAAAAGACGTTGTTTCATATTTTCTTGGTATTAAATTTCAGCCAAGGGCACATCTAGTGTGACAAACAAAAAATCGAATTTTCGAAATTAAAAAAAAGTAAACACAGTTGTTATTTTCAAAATATTTTAAGTATATATTTTTCGAGTTACAAGCAATCTAAGAAGGCGCTAAATCAAAGATCCTTCACCTCTGCAGTGATATCGGCTTTTTCGGCTATTGTTCGTCTACCACATTACGGTCGAAAAAACTTCAAACATTTATAAAATGATGGTGTTACATGGGTTTTCTAGGGTAAAAGGGGCCCTTTTTCAACAATTTTTTCTCATATAACAGAACAAAGAAGTTCTTAAATTTTTGGAAAAAAATATTCCGATGACCCCTCGGGAAAAAATTATGGCCGCGTTGGCAAGATAACTCCTTACAGCATCATCTAAAGTGAAAAAATAATATGTGTTTTAGTTAAAACCTTAACTTAGAACTTGGACGAAGGAAACAAATTCAAAATTGGATTTCTGCAGAAATTTTTACAAAAAAAAATCAAAATTTCAGTGAAAATTTCGCGAATTTTGTTTCAAATAATTGCAATCTAATAATAAATCCTTCGTCCAAGCCTTTAAGAATTGAAGGTGTTGTAAAATTTAATAAGACAATAGCTTAGTCGAACTGTTTTAATCAATCGATTTGCTTAAGAAAGTTAGCGCTTCATGCAATAAGTGCTCCAATACGAAATTAACAGGTATCAAATTTCCTCAAGTTGCATAAGCCAAGTAGGGTTTTTAATCAGTTTTAGTTCCAAACAAAAACTGTTAACATTTGTGTGGCTGGGAATAGCATTCCGAGCAAATTAATGAGCACCGAAAACTGAAAACCGAAAACTGGAGAATTTGGAGGCAAAAAACCTTAGTATGTATCAATTATTTTAAAGCTTTAGGCATTTACAAATTTTTATAAATGGTTCAACAATACATAGTAAAATTTTTAAAAGAAAACACTAAATATTTTTCGAAATTAACGTGATCTCCGACGTCACTGAAAAAGGTCCTCCAATGCCGCCGTGATTCCCTTCTTCTTGGTTGACGAAACTTTAAAAAAATTACCACTAGAAGATATTGTCTGTACAATGATCTATGGTCAAAACAATAAAAAAATACCAAATTGTGGCGCTTAAAAAAATAAATTTTAGCCAAAAGTTTGGTCGTTTTCCTCCTGCCGAAATTCGATTTTTCATCGGATGAAAACATTGTATGAATAACTAAATATAAAAAGTAAAGAAAATAGATATAGAAATTGATAGTGATTGGATTGCTTGTCTCCAAGTAATCCGTCAACCAAATTCGAAAAATTCTGTTTAAAGATGAACTGATGGAGCTCACATAAAATTTTAGTATTTTTATTTTGAAGGTATAAGCAATTAAAGGGCTACATGGGTTTACGGGTTTAAAAAAATTGAGTTTTTTATTAATATATTAAGTTCTAAAATACCTCTAGAATATTGTCCTAAATTTTCAAGTATATCCGAGTAATAGTTTCAGAGATACAGCCTTGAGAACTTGTGCGCTCGAGGCTAGCTAGGCTAAGTGCGCCGTCTTTAAACATGTTTTTCTCTAAACTGTGTTTTTGTAGTCGCTTGGCAAAGTTTCTCCGAAACTACTCAACCTGCTTTTATGAAGTTTTACACAGATCTTTGAGATAAAATTCTTAAAGACTTAGACGAAGGGGTTCTTTTCGATTACAACTATGTGTTTCAAAAAACTGTCGCGAATTTTAATTTTTTTTTTGTAAAAATATCTGGCAAAAATCCAATTTTCAGTTTATTTCCTTCGTCCAAGTTCTAAGTTAAGATTTAACAAAAACACGTATTTTTTTTTACTTTAAATGCTCCTGTAAGAAGTTATCCTGCTAAAGCGGTCGCATGTTTTTTTCGAGAGGTCACCGGAAATGTCGTTGCAATGGCCGAGTTTAAAATATTTTTTACAAAAATTTCAGACTTTCTATGTTAATAGTGTACGTTTGTGACAATAAAAAATTTTAATAAAATATTTAATTTTGTAAAAGAGAAAAAATTGTTAAAAATGGATGTTTTTCACCAAAGGAAACTCATGTTAACACTTAAAATATTCGAGAAGAATAATATGTTCCGATTTTGTCTCTGAATGCCTATTTTTATACACTCGCAACAAAGCTGCTAAGGAAAGTTTAATAGTTTTGTTCACATAACGGTTGTTTGTAAGTCCTAAAACTAAAAGAGTCAGATATAGGTTTATATATACCAAAGTGATCAGGGTGACGAGTAGACTTGAAATCCGGATGTCTGTCTGTCCGGCCGTCCGTCCGTGCAAGCTGTAACTTGAGTAAAAATTGAGATATCATGATAAAACTTGGTACACGTATTTCCTGGCTCCATAAGAAGGTTAAGTTCGAAGATGGCAAAATCGGCCCACTGCCACGCCCACAAAATGGTGAAAACCGAAAACCTATAAAGTGTCATAACTAAGCCATAAATAAAGATATTAAAGTGAACTTTGGCACAAAGGATCGCATTAGGGAGGGGCATATTTGGACGTAATTTTTTTGGAAAAGTGGGCGTGGCCCCGCCCCCTACTAAGTTTTTTGTACATACCTCGGAAACTACTATAGCTATGTCAACCATACTCTACAGAGTCGTTTCCTTCAGGCATTTCCATATACAGTTCAAAAATGGAAGAAATCGGATAATAACCACGCCCACCTCCCATACAAAGGTTATGTTGAAAATCACTAAAAGTGCGTTAACCGACTAACACAAAACGTCAGGAACACTAAATTTTACTGAAGAAATGGCAGAAGGAAGCTGCACCCAAGCTTTTTTTAAAGATTGAAAATGGGCGTGGCGTCGCCCACTTATGGACCAAAAACCATATCTCAAGAACTACTCCACCGATTTCAATGAAATTCGGTATATAATATTTTCTTAATACCTCGATGACATGTACGAAATATGGGTGAAATCGGTTAACAACCAATATAACGCTATTTTGAATTCCATCTGATGCCTTCTCTACATAATACGAGTATATACATTAGGAACCAAGGATGATAGCGGAATAAAACTTTACAATAATACGGTATTTGAAAAATATGTAAATGACGTATAATGAAATCTCGATTATCGCTTTATTGTGCGAGAGTATAGAATGTTCGGTGACACCCGAACTTAATTACTTGTTACTTTTAAATTTTTAATCCTGCTGACCTTTGCTGACCCCTAAGAAAAGTACACTTTCAAGAAAGAATACTGAAAAATAAAATTTGTGTATCTGTCTGTCAAAAGATTTGTCCTACCTAGACCCAAATAGAATATTTTTTTGTTCATCAGTTTTAGAAAGATATACCGAAAGTATTTTGATGTCTTGTTCAAGTTCTGAAAACAAACCAAACCAGTGAATTAATGTTAGAGAGGTGATCAACAAGTGCCTCTGGTTTAGTAATATCCACCATTGATACGACTAGTATACCACATACGAATTAGATGGCCAGTTTAAGAGTACAGACCTAATATTGAACTATAATGATAGTGCTTTTTCTATCTCTTTTAGAGATCTGTATAGTAAAAATCAATTTTAATGAATTATTTATTTTTCCTATTACCGACCCGGCTACTGTGAGAGCTAATATAAAAATTTGCTCTATAAACATTACAAAATTTTAGTATCATAATCACTATGTGAATAATTGCTCAACACAATTACTTTTAGCTGAACCGAGAAGAAATTTTATGCTAAAAAAAAACAACAAATTTGTGTTCGTGAGATAAAAATCAGTTTATAATGCTGCATGCAATTCGACAGGTATGGACCGCACTTCTTTAGTGTTGGCATAGAGCCTCTATTTTGAAGTCGTCCCTCAAAAGCAATTGAATTTTTAAGTGATTTTCGAAATATGTTCGGTAGAAAGCTGTTTGATGATGCAATAAAGTTCACCTTAGATTTGTACCAACAACCCACATTATATCAACTGCGCAGAAACTTCCGCTATCTTTAAGGTCACCAATGATATTGATACTGCCATTCTGTGTGGCATTGGCGAAGCATGGAATGTAGAAAGTTTACGCCGAGAAATAATAATAAAGCATGTAACACGCCAACAGGTAGCAGTGTGAATGCAAAGTGCCAAGTCAGGCGGCAAGGACGCGTGTTTCCATGTTGTGCGCTCAGTTGTAAGAATGCGCCTGCTAACTACAGCCAACAATTTCCATAATAACAACCACGGCTCATTCGCACAACTTCAGCGCCATTTACAAACGCACACAACCTTACCGACACACTTAGTGAAATATATAGAAGCTTCTCACGGTCCCATCTCTCTCTGCAGTACGCTGCACACTGCTCGCGCTCGCGAATCACATTTAGAATGCGAAAACTTTTGTTTACACAAATCCTGTGAAACTTTACAAGTGAATAATTTTTATTATGATTTTCATGGGATGGACGCGAATGTGTGTGTGTGGCACAGTGTTTTGTTTACGAAATAATGTGCCTGGTGTGCATAAATTTAGTTGTGTGTGTGCCTACTAAGTGCGCGCTGACTTCCGTGGGCGGCACAAAAAATGCAGTTCGCTTGACATTAAATTTTAATTTGCAGCTCATTTTGCTTTTCCTCACAGCGCTTGTGCGCCGCAGCCAGCAAATTTGTTGGTGCAGCGAGCACAAGGCGAGCACGCGTCTTTATTGTGCTAAATAACAACAACAAGCATTAGCAACAATAAGAATTAACCGCAACAACAATGGAAACTATTATGCGGAAATGAGTGTGAAAAAGTATGAAGGCGAGAAAGGGCAGTAAAAAAGAAAATAACAATAATAATAACATAAGCAAGTCACGATTAGATTAGAGGCGGCAGCGCTGCGCCATGGCACATAAAAAACAAAAGTAAGAAAAAATGGCAACTTCCTTTGTACCGAAGCTATGATACCCTTTATAGGTACAGTTCTTATAGCAAAAAGGTGTATAAAATAATCTTTATCTTGATTTTGATCGGACCGTTTGTATGGCAGCTAAATGCTATTGTAGCCCGATCTGAATGATTTATTCGGAGATTGCGGTACTGATTTTGAAAATATTCCATAAGAAATTTCGTGCAGATATCTTGTAAAATAAAGAAGTTTTCCATACCAAAACTTAATTTGGATCGGCCAGTTTGTATAGCAGCCATATGATATAGTAATCCGATCTGAACTTTATTTTCAACAGTTGTAGTTCTGCCTTAGAAAATAATTTGTGCCAAAATTCGTTAAGATACCTTGTCAAATAAAAGAGTTCTCCATATAAGGACTTGATTTTGATCGGTCATTATCTATGGCAGGTATAAGTTATAGCTGTCCGATTTGAACAATATTTTCGAAAGTTGTAGCGCTGCCTTAGAAAATAATGTATGCTAAATTTCGTGAAGATACCTTGGCAAATAAAAAAGTTCTCCATACAAAGACTTGACTTCAATTGGTTAATTTGTATGTCAGCTATACCTTATAATGATCCAATATCAGCGGCTCCCAACAATGACTAGTTTCTTGGAGAGAAAAGTCAATGTACAAAATTTCAGATCTATGTATCAAAAACTGAGAGACTAGCTCGCGTATATACAGCTCCAGCGTATGGACTGACATGGCTCAATTCACTCAGCTCGTCACGCTGATCATTTACCAGGCCTATATACCTGGTACAAGGTATAAAAACTTAACTTCCGTTAGGATAGTTGCAACATGAGCAGTGGTGATGGAAACCTGTGCAAATGCTGGTGAATACAGAGTCAGCTTAAGCGAGAAAAGAAAAACAAGAAGGTGGAAGCAAAAAATATTTTCCTTTGCGGCTATAAATTCGATTAAAATGGCACTTCGCACATACCAACTCACACTTACTAACACACATGCACACACACAAGTGTGTACGGTCCAATAGGTCAGCTAGTGCTCTGTGTGGCAATTCATGCGCCTAAAAGCACACTTTAAGAAGTTTCGCAATCTGGCCATAAACAATCTGGCGCGCTCACAAATTGCACGCCTACACAATCTTTTTGTTTTTTATGTCTTCCTTCAACTCTTCGCTCTCGTTTATTACACTCGGCTCGGCCGCTTTGTTTATGGCAGACCGCAATTTCCTTGAATATTTATGCATTAACTTGTGCGGCGTTTGGTGTAGCAACATTGAATTGAAATTTATTTAGTAGGCGCGTTGAATTACAGGGATAACGGTATTTAACTTTTTGCTACCATAAACTGTTGGCAAGTTTTTGGGTAACTGTGTTAGCGAGAACTGAGCGAACAGGCCTCTGAACACGAGTTTTTAGTGTAAAATCGTTATATAGTGTATGGGTATTTGAAAATATACTTAAATTAATTTATTTATGCGAGGATTTTAATCAAAATTTATTTGATTTTGAAATACCGGAATGGCAGTGAGTCATAATAGCGGTGTATACTATATAGAGGAGCAATGACCTCGGGCAAGGTATAGTGAGTGATGGAGCGGGCATTGTAGTAGTAATAATATTTATAATAAACCCTACTGGAGCCGGAAAACAGTCTACAGTCTTCGCCAATGATGGAGATATAATATACAATGTATATTGCATAGAAAATTCCATAACGGTTATTATCAAAAAAATTATTCAAAAAATGTTCCTAACGACATTAGATAAACCTTAGATCAGATGAACAATAAAAAATTGTGCACCGCTGCCTTACTCTTGCGTTAGTAAGATCCTTTCCAATGACAGATTACAAATTTGTTCAAAGTATAAAATGATAAAATTTGCGGCCATAAATTCTAAGGAAAGTCTAATTGACGAATATCATATCCGATATGCGAATACCCGAATCTTTTCCAAAATGATCAATGCACACCTTCAGCTCACGAATGCTGGAATCAATATCGATATTGAGTTCATGTGATGACCTGGATTCGAGTATTAAATTCCAACCAACGCGAACTAGTATCAACTCTCTCTCTCTGTGGTTTTGATCCTGTGTTGGCATTATTACGAAAACCTCAACATACATATGCACGTCATCCTCTCGATGAGTTGTCACAGTTTCGTTTTCAATCGCTTCGTCAGTTGTATAAAAAAGATATTCAGAAACTGAAATCCGAATTAACTTTAATCCAATACGCCCTGCAATTCAGTTCAAATAAACTCAACAACTCATCATGCTGTTAAGTCATAAGGCTCAAGTCTTGTCGGATCAAGTCCAGGTGTTTCTTAAAACAAACATTAGTTCTTCCAGATAAGAAATTATCCAAAAGTTTTCCTAAAAAGAAATGTGGGATATTTTTTTTGGAACTGGGGTATTAAAGCTATCACGGTACTTTCTGATGAACTTTACTTTGGTAAGTGTGATTTCGCAGATATCCTCATACTGTGATTTAATAATTAAAGACTATTTTACCCTAGCCTATTGGACCTAGGCAAATACTACGGATGCACGTCAGTCGGGCTTTTCAGCTCTTTGAGTAGGTAGGTTACCTTTCATATTTCGGGATTTGGCAACCCCAGTGCTGCTGCAACTGACAACTTGACCGTAAACAATTTTGATATTATAGCGCTACTTTTGATGCTTACAGTAACTTCAAATATTCATCTCGGTCAAAATGTGGACTTGAATCGCGAAAACTTTCTCGTGATTATTTTTCACAACATTTGAAGAGGAATATCTCAGCAATAGTTCATGGATTAACTTAATTCAAGTTTTGACGATGAAACTCCATAAAAGAGCAGTGTTTATTGATGATATGGTTCTATCGACGTCGAAAATCACTCCAAGAGGAATCTCGAGAAAGCCGTCCAAAATCAGTTGTTGTTCCGGAAACTATTGAAGCTGTGAGAATACTAATATTGCCAGATCGTCATGTGGTCTATCGTGAGATGGAAACAACTATAGGCATTGGAGGGACCAGCATACAATCCATATTGCATGCATATTTAACTGTAAAAAATATTTCTTCACGTTGGTACCCTCAAAGTTTGTCAATCGCTCAAAAAACAGGCGTGTGTCGATCGACCGCGAGAAGTGTACGAATATACGATAGCGGTGCTTCGAAATACGTCTATTAACCATGACAGTTGATGAATAGTGGATTTACGCGTATGCGCTCAAAAGTAAACAGCAGAAAACTGTATGCGTGTTTCAAGATGAGTCGAATCCAACAAAAGCTGTTCCACGAAGTCTTTCCAAGCAAATAGTTGTCTGTTTTCTTGGAACAGCTGGACATATCTCAACCATATCACTAAAACAACGAATAGCAGTAAATTTTGAGTAGTACATAATCATATCTTTACCAGTTGTCTTTGAAGAAATAAGAAAACCAACCGCCGAAGATGGATCAAAACAATTGCATTTTTGAGCACTCAAACCTTCAATTCGATGATCCACCCAACAGTCCTGACTTCGTACAGAATGACTTCTATTTAGTACAATACGTAGCAAATAAACTGAGAAGTCATCTTTTTCAACACCAAAAGAGGCCTCTATGAGGGTGAAAAAAGTGCTTCGAAAAATGGTTCAAACGCATGCAAAAGTATATAGATCTTATTAGAAAATATTTGAAAAATAATAAAGCGATTTTCCTTGATTAAAATTTGCTTTTGTTCACTAATCCCGAAATATAAAAGCCATCCTATGTAGCCTATTAACATTCATCAAGTGAGGAATGACTAATGAGAAAGACTTTGAAACGCTTCGAAATATTTATAAAAAGAGAAGAGATGCTTGTCATGAATTTACATTTTACTTCAGTGTTTCTTTAAAACAATTCGTTGAATATGACAAATTTTCGTTCAAACTGTTTTAAAATTCATCTATAATTTTTCTTTCACGGCATCCTCTTTTATCTTTCACGAGGTAAAAATATCCAACATTATTCAGTGGATTGATTCTTTCTGCAAATGACTTAACCTTCTTCCAGGCTTATGACGCAGCATACGAGTAAAGCGAAAAAGCATCAACGATATCCATAATTATGGTCAGAATTTCCTTAATTCATTAAGCCTATATGTTAGGGCCAGACGTTTGGAAAATAGACATTTGATAATGGGTCTGTATGGAACGAAGTGCTTCTTCGTCAATAATTCGTACATTGAAACCAGCAATTGCTGCGATCGATAGACTAAGCAGTAACATACCTCTTCGGCTCTAGGAAAGTAGTTGATACATTCTCAGTAGTCGTGATAAAAGGTACAACACCCATAATGGCTTATCCAAAAACTATTTCCGCTTTTATATATAAATTGGCTATTTCTTATTTCTTTTCAGGGCTGCAATAATCCATTGAAAAACTATGTTAGAAATCGGTACATAAGTAAACAAAATCTACACTGTCCATGTGGGTTCAAATTTATGCACTATTGTGGGTTCAAACCTTAACTTCGTAGTAGTTACCTTTCGGTAGACAGTTTTACATTTTTAGGGGACTAAAACCTCAAATATCCAAACATCTAGCGTTGCGATAAGTCTCAATTATATCCCATGATTATTAGCCTTAATACAACTTTATTGTATTTAAACTTATGAGCTGTTCACCACTGAGCTGAATTATTTGCGAGTGGCTCTTATTAATATTACATACTTTTCAGCGTCAATAAAAACTTGCTCCTTTGCCATGCCGAATTTCCATGCATACATATCTGACTACTTGCTCAGCTTCCGCTAGTTAACAAATTGCACGTGGAAATTTTTCGCACCATCACTTCCATGCGATCCTTAGTCTCGCTGGTGAGAACTTCTGAACTTGTAATAATTTATTTTAATTTGTTCTGAAGAAATTAATGCGATAGCAACGTAATTCAGCCATTCAAGCAGAAGAGCAGTCAAGCAAGCTGAGAAGAAGGAGCAACGGCGACTGAGCACTACCAAATTTTCTTCCTTTCTCACCTTTTTGCACTCACTCCTCCACCCACTGCACTCGTGGTATTCGGTAGTTGGGTTTTTACAGGTTATGCATTCTGTTTACGGTTCATTTGCTGATGCTACTTCAGTGCGTCCGCTTCCACTTTGTGGAGCAACTTTTGGCACCTGAAAGCTATGAGCAGCAAGCATTTGCGCCCAGTGAAAATGTTGCGAGTAAAACTCAAAGCAATAGTGGACAACAACAAGCCACTGTTTGAATACTAAATATGCAAATTGGAAGTGAAAAGTTCGTCCACTTTGCAGTGACCAATTACTGCTTATTATAATAAATATTCGTTGGACACCGAATTGGAAATGAAATAAAATGAGCTTATTGCCTGCAAATTTTTGAGGTTACGTACTTAATTTTCCATCATAGGTAATAAAAATTTGGTGCATTAATGGCAATTAAACCAGCGTTGCTAATCTATTGGTGAACGAATAAGATTTAGAAAACCTTTTGAGTTTTTATGATACTCAGCAAATACTAAGAAAGTAGGTAAGTCAATTTGTCTATTAAAATGTTATCTTTGAAAGAATTATCGAAAATTTATCTATAAACTTCGTTGTATGCGAGTAGATCCCGGGTTCGTTAGAAAGTAAATTCAGCTTATTATAAGTATGGCTACCTAAAATGAAATAACTACACGGTTGGTTTTTGCTGTATCGATATGACCTGATCGTCTCGGAGACTTTGGATAATAATAGCTCTGGAACAGTAATACAAATATTCAATTTCTGGAAATTTTCTTGGAATAATAGTTATAATCCGATTGTACACAATCTGTTTATGAATTCATTAGACATGATAGTGATGTCTTGATAGATGTAGAGCTCATAAGTACGAGAGATTCTCATGATGGGGTTAATAATACTCTATAAATCTTCTATAATTTGCGAAAGTATGCAGGCATGGTTGTGATACGTGCATCTACTGTTACTGAATAAAATAAAATTTTAACAGTTTTATTTTCATTAAGAGATCGAACACTTTCTCGCGATTATTTTTCAGAACTTTTAAAGTGGATTATTTTCCCAAAAGTGCATCGATGAACCTAATTCAATTTTTGGTGATGAAGTTGCATCAACGACCAGTGTTTATCGATGGTATAGTGAATTCAATCGTGGTCGCAAATCTCTCCAAGAGGGATTTCGGAAAGTCGTCCAATATCAGTTATTGTTCCGGAAACTATTGATGCTGTGCATGAATTAATATTACATGATCATCATGTGATCTATCGTGAGATAGAGACCTAGACGAATGTTCTAGTTGTTTCTTCTCGAGTAGCGGAAGTTAGACTCGTTAGACTCTGCTCTCAGTGGACCATGTTTTATACCAGACTTCATGCTCCTATTTTTATCCTTTAGTGAAACATATATCCATACTCAACCTTTTTTTGCCGACATCAATTTGTTGGATTACCATAGTGATGCAATATCCGGCATTGATAAAAATCAGGCATCTTTCATTGCATTCCAGGCTGAACGAACATACCCCTCTGTATGGGGGCCATATTGCAAAATGCGGGGGTAGCACTTAATAGTCGATCGGTTACTTCATTAAAAAAAAATCCGGTAGAAGTTATATTGAACTCTTTTCTAGGTTGGATCTGCGTACTCAGACCTAAAATTCAAATTTTGTCGATTCTCAGACCTTCTTAACAATTAGGACTTATTAAACCACAACCTGGCGGATTTTGAGAAAAAATTTGGGCTTGCGTCAGTATAAAACTGTTCTCACTCAAGAACTGAAGCCGTAAGCATCGCGAATTTTACGATCATCTTCTCCGATGAGATTCTCTTTCACCTGAATGGTTGGCTAAATAAACCAAACTGTCGATTCTGGTTCGAAGAAAGTCCACAAATTATTCATGAACAGCTAAATTGACAGTTTGGTGTGGTGTGGTTTCCGGTCTGGTGTAATCATCGGCATGTAGGTACTGCTTTCGAAATCAATGCTGGTAGCACCGTTTCAGTGGAGAGCGCTATAGATCGATGATAACCAACTTTTATGGCCGTTAATGGAAAAAGTTGATCTTGACAATATTAGGTTCCAACAAGACGGGGCTACGTGCCACACAGCACGTGCAACCACCGAATTATTGGTCAACTCTCTTCAAGCTTTAGAATTCAATGTTGAACGTGCTATTTATGATATATGACTTGATTTATTAGAAAAAGTTCTCTTATTGGAAAATCGTGTACTAATAAAGTAGGTAATTACAGTATATCGTTTTAATGAGCTACATTAAGTGATAACTTTGATATAGTTAAACTTCATTTTTGGTGAGATTCTACTAAATTGAACACTAAGAGACCTGGGTACATCGATTGAGAGCCGTTTATAAGTAAGTCGAGCTTAATGTAGGTATGAGTATCCGAAACATAATCCCGGTCAAATAATTTGTGGCTATTAAATATGATAACGATCTGATCCTTTCGGAGATTTGTGACTATCGAAGTAAAACTATTAAAATCATTTAAAGTTTAATAATTGCAATAACCACTCAGCTCATCCTGTCATTAAATCACTTGACATATTTTTGACGTCTTGACAGAGCCAATACTCTCAAGTGCGCTTCCCGTGGTGATAGAAAAAATGTTCGCCATATCTCTTCACGATCTTATCCAACAAAATCTAATGAGATAACCGTTGTTAGTCTGATGACCTGTGTTCATGTGTAGAATGGCAGTTCTGTCAACCTTTGCTTCAATGTCATTAATTTGATCGGCAGGCCTTAAAGCTGTTTCCAAGAGGAGACCGAATATTTACGAGCAGCAGGATATATCATATCCTCAGTATATATTGTATAGTGCACTAATAATCCATATAAATGCCGGCATGGCTCCGCAAAAGGTTTACTTAAGCATGTTTAAAAATTTTCGGGATTGAAAAAAGTCAGTCATCTCGAGTTAAACGAGCTTACGCCGCTGCATGGGGCTATAATGTAAAATAGAAGAGTAATGCTGTACAGTTTGTCGAAACTGACGATATGGTATTATAAAAATTGAACGATCGCACTCAAGTTTTTGCATGAAAAACTTTTTCACGTAAAATTAGGCTGGATTGTTATCTAAGACAGTATTGCAGTTTTCAAAGAAATTGTGCAGATCTCGGATAACTATGGTATATAGCTGTGATACAAACCGAACAGTGGGAATTGAGTTCATGTACGGCAACTTTTGTATTTGTGAAGGGAACTATAGCTTCAGCGCAACCACTAGGTACCGGTTTGTTCTTATATATATTTATATAATATATATTATATACATTTTTATAAGTCCCCACCCTTCTCTAGATCAATTTTAAATACTGTTTTAATGCTTTCAGCATATTCCGGTGTAAATTTTACAAAAACGGCTTTGACGCAAACCGCAAAGTTTTCTTGATCTTCTGACTATCAAATTAGCAAAAAATTAGAAATCATCAAACATAAAAACTCAGTTTAAACTCAAACAACAATCACAAAGACTGAAAACCAGCAAGAATGCGAAAGTATAAAAATGCCATTAAATGTACCAAAAAACCGTTATTCACAGCAACAATTTACGCCTCAATGGTAGCGCCAGTTTTTCACAGGCCAGAAGCTGACTTCACGCCACCAACAAGTGAACAGTGACAACAGCAAAACAGACAAGCGAATGAAATGATAAATAAATAAATGTGTCAGAAAAAAAGGTAAAAAGTGAAAGAAGTAAGAGGCAGAGGATGGCGGCGAATAAAATATGCAATGACTTTTGAGCGACGCGAGCTGTGCCGGCAGAGGAGGGCCGACTACTAAATTAAGGCGGTGACAAAAACAGCGTAACAACAATAACAATGATAACAATAACAGTATGCTGCAATAAGAGCAACAGTACGAACGAAGTGGCAACGCCTCGGCACTTCGGCTCGTCGTTGTATTGCATGTTGCTACGCTTAGAAATCCATTATGCTAATGTCACAGGAATCGGGATTACGCGTAGGAGCACGTGATACGGCAAAAAAGTGAAGGAATAAAGCAACGCATAATAGCTGCTGTTTGTATATGCAATGCGAGCAGGATGTCGGGGAAGGGCGCACTCTATACGCGCTGCATAAACGCTCGCTGTTGGCGCTGAGCGCGGAAAAAAGCCAAAAGTGCAATGCGCAACGCGAGTGCAAAATGTTAAAGGGCACAGAGGCGGACGTTCCAAGACTTAACGGTACAGTGCTGGATGGTAAGTTGCCTGACAGATAGCTGCCGGTGTGGTGGGGTGCGCTGAGGCTTAGTTGGCGGGTGTTACGCCTTAATGCAAATGCAATGCAACACGTCGCGCAATGACATTATGCAAACAGCAGCCGCGGCGGTGGCAGAGAGTTGCAGAAAAATAGACAAAATAACAAAATGCTAAAGTGTTAAGTGACAGCAAGTAAAAGCATTTTTTTTAACAGGGTATTTCGGAAGAAGTTTTGGCGCTTTTGGGAAAAACTATAACTTAAATAAATTTTTTTTCATTTTTTTTAACTTTATTTTTCATTTTTTTAACTTTATTTTAAATTTTTTTTTTTACTTTTTAAAGACAATATTTTTTTTTTAATTTTGTTTTTAATAATTTTTTTTTTCGAAAATTTTGGAGACATAACGTTAGATCTTGGTGATATTTTGCCAAATTACTGAGTGACAGACAACAAATTGCCTACCATATATGTAGGCTTTTGAAAGCTTTATACTTTAAAATTTAACATACATACATACATTCATATATATTTTTTAAAGTTAACAATAGTGTATGTATAAATATCACTTACCTTTATTTGAGCACATCCGGCAAGAATATGAAAAAGAAAAAATAAAAATTATTGTTAGATGAGCAGTTAATATATTTTTAATTATTAAATGTGAGGTCAAAATTCAAAGAAAATAATGTAAGGGAGGTATAAATTCGGGTGTAACCGAACATTTTACATTGTGACAAAAAAGCACCCGGAAATTGTAATTTAAATTCCTCGGGTAAAAAATATTTCAAAGAAATGTATTCTGTTAGTTGGTAGGACTGTCCTTAATTATTATGCCAAATATGAGCGCGATCTGTTGACCAGTTTGTTTACAGCAGCTGCTTAAGTCGGTACATCTCAGTAGTGCGTTGTATTTTTACAATGGATAAAAATATCGAACAAAGAATTGTCTAATATTTTGTATTTCTAACCAAATTTCGTATGCGGAATCGCTGCGAATGTTACAAAAGGCTTACGGTGATTCAGTTTTATCAAAAAAACACAAGCCTACGAGTGGCCTTCAAAGACGGTCGAGAGATCGTTGAAGTCATGCTTCGTTTTGAACGATCTTCGATCTCTTCAACTGATGAAAATATTAAAAAGTGAAAGATATGGTGCTTAGAAATCGTCAGGCAACTGCTGGAGAAATCTTAAGAGAGCCCGACATCTCGCGCGAGTCCGTTCGAGGGATTTTGGTGGATATTTTGGGTATGAAATGCGTTCTTGCTCGACTCGCCCCGATAAAGTTGAATTTTTTTCAAAACGAGTACTGTAAACAGGTTTCTTTGTACATGTTGGATAGTGTGAATTCAAATCTCATAACCATGGAGAGCATTACGACTGGCGATGAGACATGGGTTTATGTGCTTGACATGCAAACAAGTCAACAATGATCGGAATGGAGGGGAAAAAACGAGCCGAAACCAAAAAAAAAAACACGATAAAGTCAGTAAAAAATCAAGGTTGGTTATGCTCAATATGTTTTCGATATTCATGTTTTGGTGCATTATGAATAGATGATCCATATGTAGTTCTATTTGACCGTATTGAGGCGTTTGCGTAAAAACATTCGTCGAAAACGGCCAAAATTTTGGAAGAACAATTCATGGATTTTTCACGATGATAATGCACCATCGCATCGAGCCACGATTGTGTCCGAATTTAAAGCCAAAACCGCAATGAATACCATCGACAACCACCTGTTCCTCAAATTAAGATTGACGCTAATTAAATATTTAGCGTTTTATTTACAACCATGGTACGTTTTTGTAACAATGTATACTTTTGCAACTTGCAAAATATTGCCCTGTTTTTATTAATTTTAGACAAGAGCGTAAGATTATTTCTGAAATTCATAAGGATTTCTTTCATATTGACCGATAAATGCGGAATAAAGTGAACCGAAAAATTCGAAAATAATTATACTTGTATTAGGTATAAGGGCACGCTGTCATCGCAAAAATATTCTCCCCAAATTTCAATACTAGACCTCAAATATTGACCGATATGTTTAGTAAAATATGTGGCTATATGCACAGCGATCCACGTATTGAGTGCCTGAGTCCTCTAACTATGTTCTTAGACACTTCTAAGAAAATTTCTTCAAGTATCAATTCTTAAATGTAACAGGAAGGAAGGTCTTCCGGTTTGTAATGTTTTTCTTATTATCAGATAGAAAACAGCATATCTTGCTTCCAACTATGTACAATCAAATATCTAATTTCATAAGGTAGGTAGGAGTGCTGCTCCCATGGGCTCAATTAGCGCTGAATGTGCCATTTTGTTAAGCTGTCGTAGGTCCTTATAATTTTGCTATCTCGTTTCGATAAAACTACTTATGTTCGTTATGCTTTTTGTGGATAACCATTCAAAATTTGGTCTGATAGGTTCCTAGAATTTTGTATCACAGAGCAAGTAGAAAACCGTTCCTTATTCCTTTCTAGCTTCCAGCTGTTGAAAATATTGTTAAGTATATGGCAGGCATGCTTTCCAAAGGGCTAGTGTCCCGTTATAGTGACGCTAAGTCTGTATATGCTATTTCTGGGCCTATTTATTAAGTCCTTGGTTAAATTTTTGTCATACTTGGGCTATATTTCTTTTGTTATCTTGCATGATGTTATTGATTTCCATCTGCTTTGAGCTATTTGTAAAAAATGCATATAAAGCTTTTTTTTATTGTTCCTAGCGGGCGTGAAATTAACTCCATCTCTGGTTCGTCTAAAGAATCCTCTAGCTTTGCCGATTTGTCTGCTTTTTCGCTGCCGAAAAATATTCCTATGACCAGGAACCCAAATTATGCATAAATCGAATTGACTTGCCAAGTGAGCTTAAAGCTTGCCTGCAATTGGTTACTACTCTGCAATAAATCCTTGGCATCGAAAAGGACAGCAGTGCTGCCTCGCGGTTATTCTATATAATGCTACAGGTCTTATACTACCGCTTGGAAGACACTGGCGAAATAGAAACGGAGTTGCTTCATAATTTTGTATGAAATTGAATGCTTTGCAAAATTGTTTCTACCGATTTTTTTTAAACCTAACCGTTTAATATAAACAGTTCAAGTGTTATTATTTGAAGGCATTAGTTTTTTATAAATTTTATAACTCAATGGAAAACTCACAGTTTTTTTTAGAAATGTATTGCTCTACGGAATGGTAGGTATCTTTTAATTATTCGATAAAGTTAGGCGTTCACGAGATATTCTTGTTTTTAATTAATTTAAACGGATGAATATTTGCATAGTGCTTATGATTCTGATACCGTAATAGGGAATTATTCGCAATTTTGGTCTAGTCGATTCGCTAACAATTTTGTTGCCAAATAGTTTGCACGCTCTGGACAAGAGTCCATGCTGAGAATTACTCTAGGATCGCAAAAAAGTTGATATACTTCCGGGTTATGAAAAGTAAGTCACTTATTATACCACAGATAAAGTAGAGCGAGAACAACCGGCAAATCGCGGAGAGCCGGCGCAAAACATGGCCTGGGCAGTATGGACGGCAGGAGCGTTTGATGTGTGTACATGTTGTGGAACTCGACCAACTCGGTGGGTGGTATTTTACTTAAACATGATTTATAAAAGCTGATTTATAAAATTTTGGCAATATTCTCTAAATTTATTTGGACAGTAGTTGACGGCAGGAGTTTGAAACGTTTGATGTAAATATATTTTTTGTTTCTTGTGAGAAGCTGTTTTGATTTTATGACAAACCAATTGTGAAATTTAAGTAATCTCTGTTTCCTAAATTATATAACAATTTATTGGACACCCTGTATATACTTATTCAGTTGATGACGTTGTTCTGCTGTGAACGGAAGATGCCGCCAACAGATGAAGCGCTAAATGAAAGCAGGCGAGGCGGAAGCGGAAGTGGCAAACGAAGGCGTGTTATATGCGAATAACTGTATATATGTATAAATGTATATATATTTATATATGTGCGCATAAGCCAGCAAATGTATACGTGTATATATATTAAATATGAGATGTGGAACGGCGGCAAGTACCGGCATAGACTCGTGTTGCAAGGGTTTTGCGTGTCGGCGACGCTGTAAACGTCATTGCAACATGAGCAACGATGAAGTATGCGCCTTAGCACATACACCCACACACACACACACACGTAATGTAATGCATTTACGCAGGCACATGCTTTGGCAAGGTAACAGGCGCACATACGCACAAACATGTGGAAAAGCGAAAGTGGTCTCAGCGCTGGCAGTTTAGCGTGTTGGCTGTTTGACTATGCTGTTGTTGTTTGGATAGATCGCTTGTCAGGGATTTTCCTCACGAGCGACGAGCGCGTGTTTGCATGTACGCACGCCGAGATTTATAGAAATTTTGTAAGCTAACACCCATACACGCACACACATACGATACACACAGCTGCATGGGTATATTACGAAAATATTGCATTACGGCGACTTGGGTGCACGTTGCCAGCGATAAGATACTCATGCGAAACATCATTGCCAACGTCAGTATTAAACAGCTGATGTCGCACGCTAGCGGATTTGTTGCAACACATGCTGCTGCTGGTGCAACAACAGCAGCTGCTTTGATGGCAGCGCATCTAGTGGCGTTGACAGCTGATAAGCAGACAGCAAGAGCAATTATTAGTTGCCAACGAGCTAACAACTAGCAGTACCTGCTGATGACTGCTTACCGCCAAATGTGTGTGAGTGCTTCTTTGTAGGTGTGTGTGTACTCCTCTGTATACATGCATGTGTATAGCTCTGTTTATGTATGTGTGAGTCTTAGTTTGCTTGCGTGTTGCAGCTTGTATTCCCATTGCTGCAGTTGCCTTCTCTCTGCGGACGAGCACATTAAGCAGTAAATGCTGCAATGACGTGACTTAATGTTGTTGTTATTGTAGTACAATGCGTTATCTACCTCGGCTGGCGCCTGTCGTTTAGTCCGTATGCTGATGGATGGCAGGTGCCGTGTGTAAGTGAAATTAACAGGTATTTATGCGCCGCTCTTGCTGGATGTGTGTGTGTCTGTGTGAGTGTTGTCATGAATTAGTGTGACATAATCGTGGCGATACAAGGAAGGATGCTTTACCGGCATTTGTTAGTTATTTGATGCAAATGTGGTTTAATGCGCGCGAAATGACATGAAAATTGCCTCGCGTGTTTGAAATGATATCAGCGGAACTGTACAATGTGGGGTGTTTAGTGGGAAAAAGTGCCGAAAAATCAGATTATGCGATATGAGACTATATTTGGTGGGAATATTTTGAATTTTAAGCGCTTCACGTATATTTTTGACACGCTGGGAACACTTCATCAGCGTATAATAGTCTTCTTCAGCTAATGGTTACTTGACAAAGCTAAAACTATGTGGATATATACATATAAATGGTCAGAGAGACGAGATGAGTTGAAATTTGGACAACTGTTTGCCCGTCTGTTCGTCTGTGAAAGTGATAACTTCAGTAAAAAATCTGATATCTTGATGAAACTTGGTACAAATGTTTCTTGCCACTATGAGAAGGTTGGCAGTGCAGATGGGAATTAGAGGATTGTCATGTCCACAAAATCCAAAACCTATAAAGTAATTTAAGCAAGCTTTAAGATACAAAACAATGATTTGGTACAGGGAATAATAGTGAAAAGAAACATTTGAGGTATACAGATTTTTAAAAGTGGGCGTGACTTCGCTCTTGGGCTTTACATAATTGTCTTACACATCACTAAATACCATGTCAAACAAACTTACTGAGAAGAAGTGTTTTAGCACCTCTTCATACACTGTGAAAATAGATGAAATGAGATGATAACACAATGCTCTTATATTGGTTTTGTTGAAAACTACTAAAAGCGACAACTCAATAAATAAATACATAATCTTATCGTATAAAAATTTGCAGAATATAAATTAAGCACCAATGAAGTTATCGGCAAAAAGCCGATATCGGACCAAGACACCAGATACTGAATATGGTCTATGGCTGACTTTATACCGAAAATATCGGTCAATCTGTACGATATACTAATGAAATTCAGGGGGCATAATTTCCTGATAATATTGTGCCCTTGTATTTGACATACATATGGAGAATAGGCTCAATAATTTTCACAGGTCTCATATACATTACATAAGGACTTTAAAATTTTCTGTCGACTTAATACCATATAAATCAATCAACCTTTAAGTGGTTGCATGGGTTTACGGGTTTCAAAAAATCGATTTTTTTTATTATATTATTAAATTCTACCACACCTCTAAAATATCGTCCGAAATTTTTAAGTTAATCTGAGTTATAGTTTCGGACAAAAAGCCTGTGCGCTCGAGGTTCGCTGGGCTAAGTCGCTGTCTTTAAACTCGTATTTCTCGAAACTGTGTTTTTGAAGTCGGTGGGGAAGATTTCTCGAGAACTACACATCCGATCAGGCCTTTGAGATACAATTCTTAAAGACTTAGGCGAAGGTCAAGTTTTTAACTAGAACGCGTTGTTTTTCACTTTAGATGATTCTGTAAACGCGGACGCATCTTTTTCCGAGGAGTCATCGAAAATAGCGTCGCAATGGCCGGGTTTAAAATATTTTTACACAATTTTAGAATTTTTTTGTTAATAGATAGTGTAGCAATAAAAATTTTTGATAAAATATTTAATTTTTTATATGAGAAAATTTTTTTGAAAAATTGCTGTTTTTTACCCGAGTGCATCTTTTTTTGGTAATAATATGTCGTGACGCTAAAATCAAGTCCATACTACTACTACGATAAGCAACAGCAGATCGAACATAATTAAGAGACTTACCCTATTATCTTGAATAGACTATGATTTGGTGTCAAAAATATGTGAAATCCCTCCGTGAAACCTCCTCATTCTATGTACATATATTAAGGATAATGATTTCATCAATAGCCAGTTTTGAGAGTTTTCATAAGAAAATCGGATAAAAGCATTTTTTGAACGTCTTCTTTTTATCCGTATAACTGAGTTCCAATTTAGTAAATCCCTTTAATTCGGACTCATAGCGGTGCTTAATTCAAATCGACATTTTACCAGGTCAAAACTCATTAAATAAATTGTTGTGAGTCTGCATCGAAGGAGAAGAGACCCCGTAAATAGTAATTCTGAAATTCCCTTCCAAGAACATGAATAGATTCATATTGTCTTTTACCATTTCTTTTTTTTTTCTAAAACTACGGATACACTGACTTTCACGCCCGGTTGAATAGGAACAACGTCCGGTGTGTTTAACGTGAGTACCTGCTGACGACAGCCTTACCCCATGGCGCTCAAAAGCACAGCGAATTAAATCAATGCGTTGATCAGCGCCCTGACTAGGCATTTTCAGTTTGGCAGTGTGAAATGGACACACTAACTACCTTGGTTGGGTTCGAGGCCCATCTAAAATCTTTTACCGTGCTTTGGTTTTGAGAGTTTTCATAAGAAAATCGGCACCCGGTTGAAATGCAACTTTTACACAAATTCAACTGACAAAGTTCATGCTGAATATTTTACCATTTCTTTTTCTGACTTCCCACTGCGTTGAATGACCAGACATAGGTTGCATATCTAATGGATTTTAGTCGCCTCTTGACTTTGGGTTTCAACCAAAAGGAACAGTCCGATTCGGATTAGATTTAGAAAAGATAATGCAATCGTACACCAAATTTCTCTTGCGATAAAGACATCAAACGCCGGAAAATATAATATTATTGCACTTGAATTATCTCGCTAAATTAGTATGGGCAGTGGAAAACTACAAAATCACAGGAAATCGTGAAGCCATTATTGCAAGACTGCCTTTCGAGGAGTATTGACTAAAACATCAATAGTTTATCAGCAAAAGTAAGACATATTTTCCATTGTCAATGCTTATGAAAAACTTTGTGTTATTATGCATACAATGTTTCAAAATTATTATGGGATATTAATACATTTTTTAAGAAACTCAAATATGTTTAGAGTACCAGCCGATCTCAGACGACGATAAAAAAGGAACCTCCAGTGATTGAACTAAGGGGCTACACTTTACGAGGCTGCGACTCTAAAACTATTTGTTATATCGATTTAAAATTTTAGTATGTTATTCTTAAAGGTATAACCTAACGAAATATGAAAGAAAAAAAAAATTCATATTAGCAGTGCTCCTTTATACATTGAAAAGTGTTAGCGAATAGAAATGGGTTAGGTGAATATGCTCATGCAGTCAATAATATCAATGTAACAGTTATTTGCCGCATAAAGCAAGAGACTCATAATGAGATCGAACAATAAAAACACAGCATTCGTAAAATTCGCACTTCATTTTGTGGAAATCGCTATAAAATGCTTGTAAATATTCATGACTGTCCCATTGACAAGCAAGCAGCACCACAAAAATCGCACAAGTGCTTATAGTAAGTATATGGAAAATCATGTCGAATGTGTACAGCTGTGCTTATAATGCAAGCACATTTCCATGCGCATATATGTATGTATGTACTACTTGGCGATTGCAATTGATTTTCTCATCGTTTTTGAGTTTCCACGCATTTGGCGACACTGCTTCGAAAGGGGATTTGCTTATGAGTTTGTGTTTGTATGTATGGCAAACGCATTTCAACTACAAACATACGGAGGTCACACGCATAATATTGTGTTCCGATAACAGTAAAAACAAATGGGGTGTTTATGAAAGACCAGCGAGGGGAAATGGACTCACAACATCGCTCACAAATCCATAATCACATGATCACATAACACAACTCGTAATATAAGCTATGAACAGTTAGAATTAACGGTAAACTGTTAATGATTTGCGCTGTTGCAATTAAAATGTGCAATGCAAGTGCTAAAGTTCTTGGCCGCTGCAAACGTGACGGAGAGCGTGCGGAAATTAATATGAAAAGTTATGATCTCGTTTTAGAGCGCCATGATTTTGAAATAACACGCATAAATAATATTTATATTAGAAGTCCAGTGGATTTTTTACGATAATCTATGTTTATGCTTAACACTATCAATTTTTAGCGTTTATTCCATTTTTTTTATTATGAGTTTTAGATGACTCATTCATGACTACTCAGATTTTATTCAACAAGAATTGAATTCTATTGATGACGTCGCATTAGAAATATTGATATTACATACATATCTGTGAAAAATGATATATGTAAGAAAAAGTTTCAAAGGAAAGATGTTTTATAATTATAAGATGAAGATTATAGTAAAACCAAAGTTCTCCACAACACTTGAAATATTGAGAGTGAGAATCTTATAATGATCAGAATCACATGAGTTCCTTTGGGCGCGAATACTGAATGAATTTTAGTTTATGATATGGACCTAGTCGCCCCAAAGAAAGATTTCATAACAAAAAAAAAAATTAGTTAAACTTCACAGTGATGTGACTGATGTGAGAAAAATATTTCCTAAAATTTTAGCTATTCTAAATATGAGTCCAACAGGTGATCTCGAGCCTTTTCTAGCGTATTTTATGCTCCTGGGATTATTTTAGCTGACCTGTTAACAGCATGCACCGCTACAATCGAAATATTAGTAATGTTCCTTATACCTTCCCCATATGTGTTCATTAAAAGATCTAACTGAAGAGAAACAATCTTCAGCATTCCAAAATCATAGAGAAATTTTATAGACATATCATATAAGGAAAGAAGTTTGAGCAATTCAAGGGCTTCAATCGTTGCAAAGACACCGATTTATAAATATTTTTTCTTCTTCTTCTCTACTACCGTAGACACGCGGTTATAGTCGAGTTAACGACAGCGCGTCAGTCGTTTCTAGTCTTCGTTATTTGGCGCCAATTTGAGATACTAAGTGCAGTCACGTCCTTCTTCACCTGATATCACCAACGTAGTGAAGGTCTGCCTCTTCCTCTGCCTCCATCGGTGGGTACTGAGTGGAAAAAAGCTGGGGGGTTCTTATTCATCAGGACAACATGACCTAGCCAGAGTAACTGCTTTCTCTTGATTCGCTTAACCATGTCAAAGTTGTCGGATATCTCGTACAGCTCATCCTCGGTACTCGCTTGCTACTGCGCAAAGGACCATACAAATAAGCGTTATAAGTAAACTCATTCTCTCGTGCACTTCTTACGCCAACTTATCAGTTGTTAAATATCAATATTCAGTGGTGGAAATTAAAAGGGACATATCCTCCGCGCGTTTGTTGACTGAGCAATGAATGCCGCTGCTTACAATGTCACGCTTTCAAGCTGGCTCCTGTTAGAGTCATTACGCCGCAGGCAGGCGGCTCCTAGCGAAGGCTGGGTTGAAAGTAAAAGCGAGATACAAGGCGGCGGTCGGAATATGCAACCGCCTCGAAGGCAAGTTCAGCTTGAAGGAAGAAGAGGTGAAACGGCTCTCTTGGGCTAGGGAGGAGGTGAAGAACGTTCGGGCACACTTTGCCACTCGAAATTGGTATAATTTCTCAGAACCAGCGTTTCTAGTCATATTGATGAGCATATCGCTGGAAAGAGGCAGCGTTCAACAGAGAGCGAACCAAAGGCGCCCTCCGAAAAGAGGAAGTGCAAAGACGTAGCCGGGAAGCTAGATGTCAAGCACGCGGACGACAAACCGACAACGTTCAAGGCAGCGGCAGCTGCCAATGAGATTGCTAAACGGCATTTGGCCGTCGCGCTCATAGACCGTAGTAACCTGCTAGGACAAAATGTAACAAGAGCGGTAAAAAATAGTGGAAATGAAGTTATTGGAAGCCCTCTTCTCGTGAATGGACGGTTAACCGAGCACACCCATGCCGTCATTTGATGGAGTAGGATGGCTTAGCGGTGTCAAAATCTTAAAATGCAACTACGACACGCCGCTAACATGGGTCAGGGAAGCGGCCAGAACACTTTCAAGCCTGTGGGAAAGAGCAAAGCTGGTAGACCTCAGAAGTATTCGCGGCTGCTACAAAGACAGAATCCGGACGTGCCAACTGGCGACTGGAGGGTCTTAAGCGCGGCGAAATCCATTAACGAAGGTGGAGGCCAAAGCTATATCCTCCAGAGCTGTGCAACTAATATTGATATAATACAAAGGTTCCAATCGAAAACGCTTAGACTATACATGTGCTCACGACATTTTTCTTTAAAAATTTTGAAAAAAATTTATGAGGGAGGTATTCTTGAATATCTAAATAAATTACCGATATATTCGATTTTCTCAAAAATTTTAGGTTGGAATACCTCTTTAATTGATATCGAGGGAATCGATCATCCTGTTAAGAGATCTCGTTAGTATAATTATTTCACACAAAAAGGAACCTTCACTGTTTTCAAGTTTTTCGATCAATACATTAAACCTACTATAGGCTTCTGCGCCTATAAGTATGTGATTATTTGCATATTTCTATGCGGACTTTTGCAATAAAAGGAAAACACGTGTCAGTGTAAGCCTGCCCTTTTGCATCTTTTCAACTGTCATGCCCATTTCTGTGGCATTACTGATTTCTATATTTCTAAACCGCCCAGTGTATACTTGTATGTGTGTGGGTTAATGTTGTGTCAGCATTCGTTGTATGTATGTGCTCATGCTCATTTGCATCTTTCTTTTTTTGCCATGTCAAACACATCACTGTAATGATGCGCGCTCGCTCTTGTCGTCTCTGGCGTGGAGCATATGTAATATTTTTATTTTTTTATTACATCGCACTTTTACTTTTGTATTTATTTTGTTTTTGTATTTCTATTTGTTTGTCCTTTGTATTATTCCTCTTTTGCATTTATTTTTTATTATTATTTTTGCGCAATTTGTGTTTAATGATGTGTGCTGGCGTTTAAAGGCACACGCACACACCTATATGTGTAGACACACAGTTGTGTGGGCGACATGTGGTTGTTGTCAATGTGTTGGTGCCACAATTATGGCTGCAACATTCGTTTTTATGCGCGCCCACCAACCATCCCGCGTTTGCCACTTGGTGTTCTTTTACTTGGCGACAATTTGTAGCGGTTTTTGCTGTCTTTATACCCTGAACAGAGTAGTTTGTAGGTTAGGTTTGTGGTAGGCCAATGAGCCACGCATAGATAAGTTTTGATCCTTTGCGATACCAGATGGAGTTCAGTTACAAAGGCCATGAGAAAAAGTCATCCTTTAGGATGTCGGCGTGACGCGGCGCGAATTTTAAGACTCGTAATGCGCGAACCCCAGATGCTTACATCGTAGGCTAGTCAATGCGGGACAAGTGCACAACAGATGCTCCAACTGTTTCCCTAGTGCCTTGCTCTAGACATTTCCCGCGGTTTTGGATAGTTTGTAGGACCGAGAAGAATGCGTCCGCGGCGCTATTAAGTTTATTTAGTCATGTTCTGTCGATAGCTGGTTCCTAAGTTTTTGAGATATCGATCTGAAATTTTGAACACGTATTTTGCTTCTCAAAAAGATGCTTATTTGCCGGATTCACCGTTATCGGACCATTATAGCATATAGCTGCCATACAAATAGACCGAATAAAATCAAGTCCTTGTATGACAAACTTTTTTATTTGCCAAGATATCTTCACGAAATTTAGTATGGATGATTCTTTAAAGCAAACCTATAATTTCTGAATAATTTGCTCCGATCAGACCACTATTGCATAAGGCTGCCATACAAACTGACCGGTTAAAATTGAGTCCCTGTATGGGAAACTTTTTTATTTGCCGAGATATCTTCACGAAATTTGGTATGGATGATTTCTCAATATAAGGCTATAATTTCTGAATAATTTGCTCCGATCAGACCACTATTGCATAAGGCTGCCATACAAACTGACCGGTTAAAATTGAGTCCTTGTATGGCGAACTTTTTTATTTGCTGAGATGTCTTGATGAAATTTTGCACAGATTATGGCTCAAGACTTCGCTATAATTTTCTAAGAAATTGTTCAGATCGGACTACTATAGCTAATAGCTGTCATACAGACTGGCCGATTAAAATCAAGTCCTTGTATGGCGAACTTTTTTATTTGCAAATATATCCCAACAAAATTTGGTAAATATTATTGTCCAAAGCTTCACTATAATCTGCAAAGAAATTGTTCAGATCGAACAACTATAGCTGTCATACAAACTGACCGATTAAAGTCTTTTCATATCCTTTTATCTTATAAGAAATGCATCTGTGAAAGGTATTCTAGCTTCTGTGCAACCGCAGTTAACGTTATTTCTAGTTGTTTTTTTCTTTTTACTCTCCCTGTCACACACTGTCATATAGGCAAGGCACACATGCCCACAAAGTCAACTACAACACATGCTTCTACACTTTAACACGTACATATATGTGTGTGTGTAGAATTTGTTCAAATGGCGTTCAAAAATATTTTCTTTCCGCTTTTAAGCTGCGTGGACCATTGACCTGATATTGCGGATATGCTCGCCTACTAAACAGTGTTTCTGTGTGTGTGTTCAACGTATTTATGCATGCAACTAGGTTTTTATAGCATTGCTTTGCCTTACTTGTTCTTGTTGTTGTTGGCATTTGCATGCGAATTCTTTATCGTCATCGCTCGTTTAATGATTGCTCTACAAACTGTCGGCTTTGAGGGGGTCAGTCGGTAATCATAATGGCACTACCATGTTAGGTACTGTACCTGTATAATTGTTTGTTCTGCTCTACATGTCTACATGTCTACAAATATGCAAATGTGTGTGCGCGGATGTTTTTGTTTACTGAAGTTGATAATTACAGAAACTACTTCAACGCTTGAGCATCCTTGACACAAGCGCGCACACACACTCACATATCTCCACACATTTGTAGAGTCTTGCATGCAGACGCGAATATGCTTGCTTCATTTGCAGGCTTACACAAACACACCCATACAGACATACAGTCATAGATTGAAGCTATAAAGGCGCATAAAGGCACGTAAGTTTCGATCATATCTCTGAGCATGCATTTTCACTCACACACACACAATCACACACACTTAAAGGCGTATAATTGTCGACTGCTCAGCTCGTTTCAACTGCGCAAATGAAGCATCAACGATTTGCTTGTGCGTGTGTGTGCGTGTGTTTATTGCTTCTTCACTCAACTTTTACCTGCCACATTTCCTGTCGCAGCGCAGCAGGATGCAATTTAAAGAAAGTTTAGGTTTTATGTCTGCAATATAATAAAGTCGTTCAAATGCAACGTTTAACAACTTACTAAGCGTTTTATAAATACTCTCGACATACTCATGTCACATGCTATTCGCACTAAATATGCAGTTCAAAGTACTTAGGCGTGTGTTTATTGCAAATACTGTGGACTACTAGAACACATACATGATTCCAAGTGAAACTTACAGTTCTAAGTTAGTATTTGTAGCGCATTAATTGAGTAATCATTAAAGAATATGAATAAAATTTAGTAATTAATTCCATTAAGAGTTAATTTAAGTAGTACTTGATTACTTTTAGAGTAGTTGAAGTATTTGCAAATGTAATGGTTATTTGAAATATGAAAGGGACAGTTCTAGTTGAAAAATTCCAAAATCAGTTTGAACTAAATTTTACATACTAAGAAAAATTAATATAATATTAATCTTGAAACTTGTAAAAGCGAATCGAAAATAATTTCCCAAGATAGGTACACCTCATTAAACTATAGTTTTTACCTTATATTTGAAAAACGAGGGCATTGAAAAATATGTGCTTAGAGTCTTCTATGCACTCTGTACATGTCGGACGATTCGGAGTAATGTCATTGTGGTATCTGCAAAGGTGGCTTCTAAAGCATTCATGTCCATTAAATACTTGTATTTGGGTCAGATGAAAATCCAGGTCTCCGTGTCGTCTGTCTATACACGAGTGGATGTCTGGTAAAAGTCTGTGAGTCCAGCGTCCTTTGTATGAGGAATTCCACCGCTGCTGCCACATTTTAGTGCTCTTCCTCTTCTCTGTCTTTGCCGATACTGTTTTATTACTCGAAATGCAGAAAGCCTATGCATTTATTTCTTAGATCGACTAATTATTTAGCCACTGCTAACACCATGAGATCGTCTACATACGCTTTTAGTTTCATGTCTGTTGGTTGCTGTCTTCTTAGCACACCGGGGCATATTTTGGGTATGAAGCGTGTCAATGCTGGACTCGTATCAAAATAACAGAATCTTTGGCAAAAACGTCATTAAGTATAGGTTGCAAAAGAAATGCTTGACAATGTAGCTGAAGACTCTAAATTACTGGCAACGAGACGTGGGTTTATGAATATGAAGTCGAAACTGTCTAATAATCCAAAAATTAGCGAAAGTCGTAAAAGCTAAAACTCACAAAAAGCACTAAAGGCCATTCCAGCCGAGGTTTATAAAAAGTTTTAAGATTTAATAAATCGTTGGCATGTTTATATTGTCTTAAGAGTACAATATTTAAAAGCGATACTAAAGATTTGTATTAAAATAAATAAAACATTTTGTTCATCAGTTAGGTAAAATTTGATCAGATGGAACTGTACTATCTTGCTTGGTATTAAAGGTATAATTATTCAATTTACTCGAAAGTTATGGGCCATTCTCATTCATTTTTCGACGAAATCTTTTTATAGTCTGCATTAGTGGCTGTATTTGTTATCCCTTTATTATTGGAGATACTATTGAAAACCCGTAGTCAGCGTTTGGGGTGGTAAATATGCGATGCTTTTGTGTTATTTTTATTTAAATTACATATTGGCGGGTGCCAAACCTATCAGCACAACCTCAGCTGGGTAGAGAAGTTTTATTGAACATTTTTATACAACGAGTCGATTGCTCTAAGACAGACGTTCGATTCCAACTGCAGCTCTTGGTTTATAGACGCTGCAACCTCAGTTGAACGCTCAAACCTTTTACATAGGTGAGCCATAATCAAGACTCGCTCTCACTTAGCAGTGAACTTGAGCACCACACGGGTTGGTTACCGCTTCTTACATAAAGTTGTTCACGTTGGCCGTGGTTCTTGACTCGGATAGAGAAAGAGTGATTTAGTATGGAAGCTGTAGCTGGAGATCCAGAGTAACTACCACAGCTCATTTATACCCACAATAAGAATTAAATAAATGGCTGGTAAAAAGATCATTATTTATATCTAAATTAAAGACCAAAATTCTCAAAGTTTTCCAAGTTTTCATTAAAATTTTGTTTGAAAATCAATTGAGCTCAGTTTTTGATATCTCCTGGACAGCAGTATAACTATATATAAAATATAATAAATGTATATAAAAGTTCTTGAAAGATATATTCATAATATTTTTGAATACCGTTAATTTTTGCCTTTTTAAAATAAATTCTTTAGCTAAGGTTTTTCTGCTCTCTTCCATTTGAACGATTGAGCTTTGATCCCAGCCTTTTACAAACTCTTCTGAACAAACCAGTGTCATCATTGACGTAATTTTTCTTCTGTTTCTTAGCGCCTTTTTAAGTTATGAAACGGGTCTTTTGATCCCTTTAGGAACAAACTTCATCTCATGCATACAAATTGTTGTCAAAAAGTGTATGACATCTTAAACTATTCCACTTTTGCTCATCAAACTGTTTCCATTTGATGAGTTAAAGTGGTTAGTGGTATCGGCTACCAGAGCGAATATCATAAGATTCTTAGGTTTTTCGAAAAAGTTTGAGGCCCATAATACCTTATACATATCGGCTATAGATCAACATTCTTTAAGATGGTTCAGTATTTATCTGCGTAGGAAAAGATAGCACGTTGTTTGTACTACCAAGAGCTTTATCAGTCAAACTGATGAGTTTCTAAATGTATCATATTTATATAATCAATAACCAAGTACCCTATCGGCGGGAGTTTTGATACTCCGTTATCAATTTCAAGTCGTTTTTGTCAGCCATATATATGTGTTTAGATCTGTTAAAGAAAAAACTTGCTCTGGAACTATATACATATATATTTTATTTCATTCATATTATCTCAGTTTGAAACCCAGTGATTTCCTAATTTCTTCCAAATCAGCCATTTAAAAGTGCGTATATCTACTACAAGGTCATAATATGTGACTGTCCTTATGGTAGATAAATGCATGGCAGAGAGAAGGTCATCAATCACTTATAGCTGAATCCCAGAATCAGTCAAATTTGATGAACACAACATTTTCATTAATATTTTCATATAAGAACAATTCCTTTAACTGGACATGAATATGTTCCAATCACCGGACACAGACACTATTTTGGTAATACTTCACCATATTGCTGGGAAGGAGACGTACTAGTTGCACCGTAATTGGTTATTGAGGCCAATCACTACGCATTGCTAGAAAGTTGCTAATTGGTTTCACAAGGAAGTAGTTGCCTTAATTTTGTTCTAAGAGAGTGAGAAATGGAAGAATATTATATAATATTTATTTAAAAGAAATGCGTGAAATTGCGTAATATATATCGACGTACTAGAAAGTTCCAACAGACTGCAATTCTGATTATTTTGCTTAGAAAAATACAGTGGTGAGAGTCTTTGGCGCTTGCTAAAGCCATCGCCGCATCATAAATTTTTTCTCTATAGCAAATTCAGGTCACGGGTTGAGCCTTTCGGTTACTTATCGATTTTCATTTGACCATGAATAAGTGGCTATGAATAAGAGCTTAAATATCCTGGATTATTATTTACTAAACAAATCAATTTCCACCTCTATAAGACCTAAGAAACCAATAGTAACATACTGAAAGGGGCTGAACATGACAAATCGTTCGCCACTGACAGCGCTTTCAAGCGGAAGGTATTGCATATGAATCCGTGCTTTTCCACGTAGATACATATGTATATGTATGTACATATAATAACGGCAAAGCGTGCGCTGCACTGAGGCTTAATGCATAATTACACAGCAATACAAATGCGAGTGGGTGTCGCTGGCGCTCTGCTCGCGAGCGAGTCACTGAAGGATACGCAAATCAGTCGTTTAATGAACAACAAAATGAAAGGTAAGCAGAAAATCGAAATGAGAAAAACATAAATAGAAGAGGCAAGCGCTTTGCCAGCTAAACAAGTTCATTTTTCTCATTATTTGGCATTCGGCTTGGCAATGCTACACCGAAGTAAAATTGCAATTTTTCATTTGCCACACACACATGTACATGGTATAAAGTTTACATGTGTATTTGTAGGCAAATACATTGAAACGAGTTTCGTTTCGCTTACATCTGCAAAACGGTGCAGCCATGAGCAGTGGTTGGGCAGCAATACAAATCCGACTTAAGGCTCAGGTGTGCTTTGCTTTAGAAGCACTATAGTGCTTGTCGTAGCAATTGTCGGTTTGGAAGGCTGTCAACAAGGCCAGCTTTTGTTCTGCACTCTACAACAACATGGTGGATTACACATACGTAGAAAATATGCACACATACACATATGTAAGTAATGAACCTCTGCCGGCTGATTGAAGGGCAGCAAGCAGCATGTAAATGGTTGGTGGCTTCCACTAACACAGAGACAAGCTATTATCCTTTGTCAACCCACTCGCTCATTTACTTACTGTGAGTTTGAATGATTGAGTGGCAACTCCTTCTGATGAACTGAAAATCTTAAAATATGCATGCATTTCTTTTCACTCGAAGAGTAAATGACTTTGGAACTTTAAGGAGCTGCAAAACTGGATTCATGAATAAGCATTTTAAAAATCTACAGAAAGTTAAAAAGTTGGATATTCATTTTGACAGAAAAAACACTTTGTTTCCATTCGGAAAGTATATATGACAACTTTATTTTTGAACAAGTTTGTTTCTTATATAAAAAACTCTGAAAATAGTAACGGATATGTATGTTTGTAAAATTTACATTCAAAAACTTTATTCTCGAGGATTTAGATTTTGACTTACACTGAGACTGTGCTCGACCGCCAAAATTAACACTGACTCGTATAGGTAACTGACAACTTTTCAGAAAATAGAATATGATGGCAAATGATGGTTACCAAAAGTATAAAAGTTAACATAAAATAATAACATATTGATGTTAAATAAAATGCTGAAGGGCGTTAGCGAGACAATATTGGGATATTAACAATACTTTTGAACAGAACTTTTGCTAACTCTTGAAAGAGTAAAACCCGATAACTCTTCAAAAAGATGCGAATTTGTGGGACTAAAGTCTCAAAAAACGTATACATAATTCGATATCAAAGTACGGAGGGGCATATGTGGTTTAAAAAGTTTTAAAAGTAGGTGTGGCTACGCCCCCTAATAAGTTCAATGCACATGTATAACGAACAACGAGATCAACCAATATTGCTGAGGAAAAAGTCCTTCTAACTCTTTCTCATACATTGTAAAGTTGAGTGAAATCAAATGGTGACCGCGCCCACCCCTAAAATGGTTATGCGGAAAACTAATAAATGTGTGATATTTTACAATCTCATCATCAGTCATGGTAGAAGAATTAAGTTTCGCAGCCAATGTGATGCTTATGGGCGCTTCAGATATCGGTATAAAAAAGGCAAAAAAGGTTGTAGCGCTGCCCACATATAGGCGAAATTCTGTATATCAGGCCGATTTCAACCGATTTCAACCAAATAATATTAACCTAATGGTCTTGTGTAAAACTATGATTATGGGCGAAATTGTACTACAACCGCACCTAATTCTTATACATCACAATTTTTAATTTAATGTACTGCTTTCATTCCACAGTACAGGGTGTGTCCGGAAAGTAATAGGACTGATTTTTTTCCGTGTACTTCGGAGCGTGCACCCACTGACCGGCTTCGGTAGAGGGCGTTCCTTGCTAACGAATGAGCGGCTGGTCAGTTGTACACCTGGAGAGTCTGGACAAATATTTTCGCGCGACATGCTTCTGTGAGTGGTGTAAGCCGAAAATGCAGCGTTCTCAGTGCTCACTAATGACCAAAAATTGCGGCGAGTGGAAGTGTGCCAAGAAAATTTGAACTTGTGTGAAAGTGGCACCCAATTATTGAATAACGTAATCACAGGTGAAGAGTCATGGAACTTTGAGTATGATCAAGAGACAAAAATGCAATCTTCCAAGTGGCGCACGCCAGTGTCACCTCACCCAAAAAAAGAGAAATGAGTAAATTCAATGTGAAAACGATGCTCCTTGTATTTTTTGACATACGTTAAGACATCGTTCACCATGAATTTGTTCCTCCTGGACAAACCGTCAACGCTAAGTTTTACGTGGAAGTCCTCAAGAGACTCAAACGAAGAGTCCATTGGGTCCGACAAGACATCGCAGATGATTGGAAGTTACTCCACGATAACGCCCCGGCTCACACCGCCTTTTTTGTGAAGAGCTACCTAACCAAGACCGGCATCCCAACGCTTCCGCAGCCGCCCTACAGACCAGATGTGGCCTTCCCGGATTTTTTTTGTTTCTTTGCCTGAAAAGGCCGATGAAAGGCAAGCATTTTGTGACGACAGAGGGAATCCAAGCAGCATGAACCTCGGCTGTCAAGGCTATTCCGGAGAATACCTTCCGCAGCGCTGCATTGACGCCGCATTGATGCCGAAGGAGCCTATTTTCAAAGTTTTTAAAGAATTGTAACGATTGGTTCAATAAATTTTTTTTAATCGACTCACTCCTATTTAGTTTCTGGACAAACCCCGTATGTATGTTACCTCGATGCCAACGTGTTAAGCTTTGAAATATATTAACAAAAAACAGACACCACTATTCCTAATTATAATATGCCAATCTGTCAAAAATGGGTAAAATCTAGTCAATAGTTCCCCTAGCCTCCATATACCCAATATATGTATAAACTTTTGAGCTTCCGGTTGATTTTATACCGTATACATATGTATATCGGTCAGTATGTTAGTTATCTTAATGAAATTCAGAGAGCGTCTTCCTGTGATATTTGCCTATTTTGTTGCCAAAAATGTGTAAATTGGGGTCAATATTTCAAAAAGTAACTCACGGTGCCAAAAATGATTAAAATCGTGTCAATACCGTCCTTCGCTCACATCTTCCTAATATGGTGCTTACTGACCTTCCAGTCAATTTTAAACAATTTATTTAAGTCAATATGTTCGATAGTTCAACATAAATTAAGGGCTTCCATGTGTTTTTATTGTCCTACTTAATTCCATAACACCTTTGGAATATTGTCGTAAATACTCAAGTTTATCCGAGTAATAATTTTGGAGATACAGGAGATGAGCAATATAGTCACTTAAAACTTTAAAAGCGTTTTCGTGGAAAATATGTTTTCAAAGTCGGTTGTCAAGACTTCTTTCGAGTACTAATCGATCTTAATGAAAGTTTACACAGCTCATGGAAACAAAATTAAAAAGGTCTTTAACTAATTATTTTTGCAATAACAACTATTTAAAACAAAAAATCGATAAATTTTCAGTAAAAAAAAAATTTGCTAAAGCAACATTTATGTTTTGTGGAGTCTAGAACTTTTAACAATTGCACCAAACCGTTTACCGTAAGCAATCATATTAAATATTCGAATAAGAAACATCTTTCCTACCGCTCATTCGAGACAATTCAAAGCCAAATAAAGTATTAATTTTACTCTCCCTCAGCAATATTGGCTGTCTTACACGTTCAAACCAAACACCGTTAGCACTGCGATAGTTAATGAGAGCACAAAAAGACTTGAATATATTCTCTAATGCAAGCTGAAGCACTACTTACGTGTAGATAATGCGTTACTTAATTTCGGTTGGTTTTGGCAAACAAATGTCCACTTCACCACAATGGCCAAGAGCTCATTTAACATCATTAATTGCCAATAAAGTTCACAATTTGTTACACTTAATGGTGGACACACATACACACATATATAGGAGCGCACAAGCTCGCATGCATATAAAATGACTGGCTTGAGTGCATGCATATGTACCTTATATAGCGTTAGTGCCGTGCCAATGTGTGTGGGCAGCAGAAAGGTAGTACACTGCGTATACGTGATTTTTTCTTCGTGGGTAAAAAGTTGAGCTAAAATGCATACATTTGCACTGAGGGGAGAAGTAAACTAAATTTACTGCTGACTTTTCGTATATTTGTATAAATACAAGCTGCTCCTACTACAATAGACACAACAACAAAAACAGTCGTGCGAAATGGAATATTTTAGTAGAAAATCTGGCAAAAGCTTTAGATAGCTTGCGGTACAACTACAATAAATTAGACTAAATTTGCTTAAGGCAACATGTGAGAGTATGTATAATGTGTTTGGTTACTACTTGTGCTTAATATATATAAGCTTTATGTATATTAACTCACAAATGTGTATATTAGGGTGGACCAAAATAAAATTAAATTAAGTTTTTTTATTTAATAATAGATAGATCGCCCGAATTATGAAAACATATTTTTTGGTAAAGTTTCAGCACTTACAGCGTGAGAGCGTATATATTAGGGTGAGCCAAAAATAATTTTATTAAATTTTTTTTTTTAGATATCTACAGACTTAGTAAAACATCGTCGCAGACCTGTTTTGTGGGGCGTTAAATTCCCTTGTAAAATTTTTACGATACAAAAATGTTTTCGAATTCATTAAAAATCCTAAGAACTGTGATATTCGTATGGGAAATCAAAAATCACAAAGCGCCACCTGTTTATTATAAGAATAAGTGCTTAGAATTGTTTACTCGTCGTTAACCAAGAAAAATAATTAAATTCAATTTTTGGTCCACCCTAGTATGTATGAAAGTTAAAAGGCTAGCAGAATTTTTTTCTTGTCATATTGGAGAGCAATTTCATGGAATTTTAATCTAGAGGAAATAAAAAAAATTAAAAAAATTTGGTCCACCCTAGTACATTAGTAGCATATTCATTAAAGGCTATAGCAGCATTTTATTGACATTTCGGACGGCATTTTCATGTTATTTTAGGAAGAGTGATGAAGCGAAAAAAATTAAAGAACAATTTTTGGCCCACCCTAGTATGTATGTATGTAACTTAAAGGCTAGCAGAAATTTTTTCTTGTCATATTGGAGAGCAATTTCATGGAAATTTAATCTAGAGGAAATACAAAATTTTAAAAAAATTTGGCCCACCCTAGTACGTTGGTAGCATATTCATTAAAAGCTAATTTTGTTAGAATATTTTTCAACATTTCTGAAGAATTTTTCATGTTATTTAAGGAAAGGAGATAAATTAAAAATTTTGTCCCACCCTAGTAATTTAAAAATTAAAAAGTAGCAAAAACTTGTTCCGACACTTCCGACCTTAATCTTACGGTAGTTAAGGAAAAGACTAAAAATTTGTTTTGGCCCACCCTAGTACGTACATTTGTAAGTAAATTAAAGGCTAGCCCAAACAGCGTCGAGCAAAAAAGTTGGTCGTTCCTATAAAAAATTACAATTATATGTCAAGCAATCAGACAAGGCTACTACTGAAATATGTCAAAGGCTAAGGCAATAAATTCACAGTACAAAAACAAATAGCGACTAGGGCAGAATAGGCTACAAGACCCTGCAAAAATTTAGTTAGGCTAACATTTTTCTTTGTCGACTTGCCGACAGCAACCTTGAAATGTCAACTCCTCCATAGCAGTTGGCTTAGCAAGCTATTTGTACAAAATTCGCTGGCAATTGAGAGCTTTTGTTGTTGTTATTGCTGCTGCTGCTGCTGCTGTAAGTGATGATAAAATATTATTTTCTCATTACTATAATAAGACTATTTCTTGTAGTTTTCGCTTTTTTCCGCTGTTGACATTTGAATGGAGAATGGAATTTACCGCTATCCGTGCAGACATTATCCATTGTGCAAGTATTTGTGTAATTTTCCATGGTGTTGGCGAAGAGTAATTGCAAAGACGCGGGAAATATGCTTGACCTTGCACTTTTCATGCGACAACTATGCAAAAAAATAGCACTAACAACAATAACATAAATATTTTGATTATCAAGAAGGCAGCAGAAAGCGCCGCAGCTTTGTTGTGGTCATGTTTTTGTTGTTGTTGATGGTGTTTACTTTGCTGCTGGAGAAGTGTCAACGTCAGCGTTAATGCATTTAAGCGCATGGCTGCCTACCGTTATTGTTGTTGTTGTTGCTGTGCTTATTATGTTTATAATGGTGAGAGTGGGTAGCGGTTTCTTCGCGCTCGTACGCAACAGTTGACAGTCTAATCAGGCGCGATCTACGTGGATGATGGCGTACTTATATGCTTATGTAATTTTAATTTTTCATTTTTCATATACACACAAACACTTACATAACTATAAACATACATACACACACACGCCATCATTTATCAATGTTCACCATTTGAAAAGTGGGTCACGAGCGGCTTAAGAAATGACTTTGCAAATGCTTCGTTAAGTCGCAGCGAGATGCTGTAAAAGCCGTTCGGTTTGTGTCCTTTCTGCCCTTAAATAAATAATAAATCGCCTTTTAATGCATAAATATGCAAGTGGTTCTCAACTCTCTTTGCTAATTTTTATTGTTGTTTACGAAATATGCAACTAATGCTATGGAATATATCTACATCTTTCTCATTTTAGCGACAAAAGCTTGAGCCGCAATTCCCTTTTAAGAGAATTTCATCTGGAAAATAGTTTCAGAGACATGAGTGTATTTGTAAGAATCTTTTAACTTAATGTAATCGTCTTCACAAACATTAAACGCGTTTTTTCGAAACAATGTAGCCAAATTAGGTAAGATGGCTGATCCCACAGCAAGGCCGGGAGTCTCACATATACTATTATGTACAGTCCTTCCTGAAACCACACGAAAAACTCCTATAGTTGGTTTATGAGCTATCGAAAAAAGGTCCTGAACTTATGCAAAATCTGCTTGGATGTTTTATTTCTATTTTTACTATTTTACCTGGATGTCTAAAATTATGAAATTCGAGGTCTATTTGTTTTGATTTGGCAAAAGCGGAACATCCGAGGATGTAGTGTTGAGTTGATTGTAGCTCATCAGCTTCTAAATACCTGATGAAGCAGGCTCCAGTAAGCTGTTCAATCTTAACCTATAAATAACGATCGGACAGTGTCCACTTAGAACTCCTAAAACGATTGAAAGGTGGACCTTGCTGAGAGCGAACACTTTCCTGTACTTTATACAATTTATCCTGAGTCAAGAGGACATTGCAGTAGTTGACCAATGCTTGCTGAGCTGGTTTGAGGTTCAACGGTCGAGTGGGAACTACAAGAAGCCACAGTTATTGAGCAAGCTAATCTGCTTTACAGTTTCCTACAAATCGCTTCAGGTAAACACTCAAATCATAAAATAACTGAATCCTAAGTTAAGGGGTCTAGCCCCTCACTAGTCTTGAGGGTACAGTAAGCGAATCCAAGCCTAATTCAACTCTGCTCTACTATCAAGGGCTGCGCTTCAGATCAGTAGATTTACTGATTCCTTTATGGCAGCCACCTCTGCTTGGAGACGCTGCGAAGTGGTCAGTAAGCCTAAAACTTTAGTTGATGAAAAGTCCCCGACTGTGTACTCCAGCAACAATCTTTCTCACAAGTTTGCATCTCTCCGTAAAAAAGCTCACTGCCCCTCTTCTCCAGCTAGTCCTTCCCCGCAATGACTCCCTTGAAGGTATGTGAGTAGTTTGCAATGAAGTACCTAGATTTTATGAGCCTGAGGGCATCTTTCGCGGCCGTATATCTTGCGGGTAGGTCCACTGGGCGTTCAGCGCCATAGCAATCAGAGCCTGTAAGGAAAGTTTCTTCGAAACCGACCAATACATATGAAATACGATTTTTGTCAAAACACAGTACAACAGCTAATCTGGGGTCTGACAATAATATGGATTTAGTTAGTTTCAGAAGTTTAAATTTTTTCACAAAAAATTGTGGAAACCCCAGACTATTTCGTCAAAAATCAAAATGCTCTGAGTAGTTCTTCGATCACTTCTTGAATTTATCTATAATAATATCCCCGAAAAACTAGTACGGCTGCGTAAACTGACGTTGAGCAATACTAAAAGCTCCGTCAGCATCGGAAAGGACCTCTCCAAGTTGTTCGATACCAAACGAGGTTTCAGACAAGGCGACAACCTATTGTGCGACTTCTTCAATTTACTGCTGGAGAAAATAATTCGATCTGCAGAGCTGAATAGAGAAGGTACAATCTTCTACAAGATTTAACAACTATTAGCATATGTCGATGACATCTAGTTCTGCTTTCTCCAGGTTGAACAAAGAAGCAAAGCAAATGACTCTGATAGTGAACGAGGGCAATAAGAAATATCTCCTGTCAGCAAACAAACAGTCGTCGCACTCGCTATTTGGCTTCCACGTCACTGTTGACAGTCGCAACTTCTAAGTCGTAGATAATATCTATCTTGAAATCAGCATTAATACCAACAACAGCGTTAGCCTCGAAATCCGATGCAGAATAACGTGCTTCCTCGACGAATAAAGACCAAATTCTACAAGTCACTCACTACCCCCGTTCTGCGATATGGGTCAGAGGCATTGACCATGACAACATCTGATGAGTCGGGATTACGAGTTTTCGAGAAAAAGGTTCTGCTGAAGATTTATGGCTTTTTGTGCATTGGCAACGGCGAATACAGCAGTCGATGGAACGATGAGCTGTACGAGACGAAAACCTCCACTCCGTTGGAAAGACCAGGTGGAGAAAAAACTGGCTACACTTGGAATCTCCAATTGGCGCCAAACAGTGAAAGAGAAGGGCGGCTGGCGCGCTATTCTAAACTCGGTCATAACTGCGTAAGCACAAAAAGTTTTCTCCATTTTTATCGAATTAATGTTTTTTGGCTGTAAAACTACCAAAAATATTGAAAAGATGTACGGACTTGTACTTCTTTTTTCTGTGTTGTTTGAAATAATCACTTTTAAATTTTGGATACATTACAGCCAGTCCAAAGTTCAGTAAATGAAAGCAACTTTAAAAACAATAAGACGCATAAAAATCGTGTAAATTACATTTAAACCGCAAATAGCAGGCGGTAAGCGAAATCCTTCTTCGCAGGTAGAAGCCCTCAACCTCATAAACCATTTTATTTACATTGCAAAAGCCACAAAATGAGCAAAGAAGTTTATTTACTTCGAAATAAAAGGCGCTTACAGACAACATTAAAAGTGCGTTGCATATCTTTGCATCTCATTTGGCTGCTGCGCTGGAACAATAGGTTTTGCTGTAATTACGCTTGCTTATGCCACTTCAGTTGATTGCGCTTAAGACACTCAGCTTACTAGCAACATGCTTAGGAGGAGGAGCTTAGCGAGTGCAAAGTAAGATGAAGAAGGATATAAAGCGAAGAAGCGCCTTTGTACTGTTTTCAAGTGTGTGTGTGGGTGCGCGTATTGTGGCAACATTAGCATAGCCACAAGATATGCAGAAAGCCAAAAAATAGAAAAATGAATGTATTCATTTATGCATGTCATATGAGATTATAGGGTAATGTGTTGGGAGCCAAAGGTTCTTGGCTTTTGTTCCGTTTTCACGTAAGCAGTTAATGCAGTTCGCGGTACTCCCATTGTGATCGAGGCTGAGTTATGAGAAGAATTTGCCGATTTCGGGCTAGACTATTTTCAGCAAAAAGTCAACTATAAGCTCGGGGTCAACATATTCAGTACGTGGGGCTTGAACAGTTTTTGTTCGATTTAAACAATTCTTGGTCATAAGGAGGCTCACGCTAGAGGCATTGTTCGCATTTACCTTAAAGTAATTAAATAGCTCTTGTATTCAAAACATCTTTAATTGCTTTAAGGTAAATACATTTAGCTTTGGAATACTCTTTAATTGAAGCCATCCGCGAAGTTGAGGTTCTTCTTCAGTACCTCATACCCGCCGCTCTAAATATATCCCCACCACCAAAATTACCATTTTTTGGGTAGCTGATGAGGTAGTACCATTACTTAATAACCCCAGCACGTACGCATATCATATAAATAACGGTAAAATACTTTTCCACTTATCTACGTCGACCTACCTTACGTGCTTTTTTGCAACGCTCATATTTGTTTTAATTAAATTTGTAAATTCAAATATTTAGCAAATAAATTTTACTCCACATACTCTACATACACACATATATACATACATACATACATCTGTACAATATGTACATGCATGTTATATATTTCATTAGCAGAGCTTGCTCGTGTGTGCTATGCAGTGTATTAAAATATAATAAATGTTACCAGTTATGCTGCAAATGCATGCGCATTCATATCTTGCAACATTCATACAGCACAACATTCATTATGCAACATGCCACACATAAAATTTGTTCTTAATTTCCATGTAAATGAAGGGTATGACTTTTAATTCTTCGTGCTTAAATATTTTCCCTTTTATATTCGAACGTGCAAGTGTGTGATTATCAGCTTTGCGAGCATTTATTCATTCATATTTTATTTATTTTGGTATTTGCTTAATGTAAGCATTTGAATCGAAATTCAAATTAAATGAAAGAAAATGCAAATTAATAACAAATGACGGTTTGGACTACACCGAAGGTGGGAAATAGTTTTGAGGTAAATCTTGAAAGAAAATATTTTTGAATAATTCTTTTAACTTTTGTAAGCACATAACGGTATATACCATATATAGGTGGCCGGACGAGCAAAATCATCTATTTTGTATTCCAAAGAAATGACGAAGTTCTTTTACTCGTCTGCCCTTTTTACGCAAGAGCTCTTGATTGAGACTTAGTTATGGAGGAAGAGTTTATGGTATTCAAGTACTTCTGATGAGATCGAACTTTCACTTAGAAGTTCGTTATGGTCAATAAACTTATTTTAAACAATTTTTGGGTCTACTTTCAATAAAACTCTGGAATAGAACACATTCGACGTAGCTTCCATGCAAAAGTGGATTATTACGATTTCTTCTTCGTTGGTGTATTATATTTAGTTAATTTTTAATGATATCGATCTACTTCGCACGTGGATGGTCAAAACAAGAGCTGGAAGGCGTAAGAATAGATTACCAAATTGTTCACTTTGTCGTGCGGCTTACTACCGGATGGCTGGGTCTCAGGTAAGCTCAGCGATATTTAGTTAACTGTCGATACTTCCGCCATCACCCTGTGAATCAAAACAGCTCTAGTGATTTGATCGTACCAAACAATTACTTCCGATTATAGGAGTTCCATTGAGGTAGAGATAACTTTCATATAACAGCCAGAGAGAATCAGTTATTGGCGGTATAATATGATGAGAGTAGGTGAGAGATAGGATAGGTGAGAAAGACCATGAAAATATGGTGGAATCGGAGAAAGCAAGTTAAAATTGGTTAGAATCAGTGAAAGTCGGTGCCAGTAAAACAAATGGAGCCACTTAAAATCGGTATGAGATCAGAAGAGCCAGTATCAAAGATTATCACAAAAAATGAAACAATGAACCGTACGTTATTTATATTGGCATGATTATATATTGGTCACATACAATCTTCTTCTTCTTCTTTGCTACTACAACCGTACAACTTTGACAGTTGTTTCCATCTTTTGCAAAGTAACTGTCGTTAACTGTTTCAAATTTATAGTTAAAAACAGTGATGTATTTCCCAAGACGCGAGGAATCTTTGTGTGTGCCCTCCTGATTGAAAAGTTGGAAAAGGCTTCACTGACGACTCTGAAGTTGAGACCTACGATATTAGTTTCATCTGCGTATCCCAGTAGCATTGTTAATGTAGAGTAGACAGTGCCACTGCGGTTCAGATTAGCGGCGCATATCAGCTTTTCAGGAATTATATTGAAAACTACTCACAATGGCTCTATCTACAACCTCGTTTGGTATCGAACAGATTGGAATGATCCTTCACGATTTTCTCTACTGGTTTTAAGCAGCTTAGCTGGTAGTCCAACAGCCCCTAAAGCTTTGTTATTCTTAAGCCGCTGTAGAGCTGTTTTCACCTCGTCTTGGTCAAGTGGCGGGACGACAATATGGTCGCTTTAGATTGTTGGTGTGGGTTGTTCTTTATCCGTCACAGCACTGCCCCCGCGGTTAGCAGATTCGAGAAGTGTTCCCTCCACATTTCGAGTGTACTCTGTGTGTCTGTTATCAGGTTTCCATTCCTGTTTTTATAGAAGCCGGCCCGGACTTGAAACCATTTGTTTACTGCCTTAACTTCTGATAAAATGTTCTGCCGAACTAGGCAGAATTTTAAGGTCAGTGATCTAATTTTTTAGAAAACACTTTTCTAATAGATACATATTTACTCTCAGTATTATCAGATGAAGAGTGAGTACACTTTTTAATTGGACATACTAAGAAGAAAATACCTAGGCTGTACTTCGTTAACGGATTTACATATCCCACACATCTTTCTACTTGTTTTCCTTGAGCAATTTGAATAGAAGCTACGCATATGCTATACTGACTCGATCTTAAAAATATGCTCCAATTCCCAATTTCGGGAAGATATCGTGTCAAATAAAAATTTTTTCATAAAAGTAGAAAAATGAGCAATTTTTTGGGAAGAAAAGGACTTATACAAAATTTTAGCACTGTTGTAAAAAGTTCAAATTCTCTTCGATATATGAAAAATTTTCAGGACTTCAACGGTTTTCAATAAAAGAACACCCAAAAATACAAACAGATGGTTCAACTAACGCAGCACTGAAGTTCTTTAAATTTCAAGAGAAAATATCGATCACACCACATTGCGTATAATCCAACCAAAATAGCACTTCACTATTCACTCGCACGCAACATCCGTAATACGTCATATTGACTAGTGGACTGGTTGTATTGCCTGCTGCTGCCACCGGCTTCATTGCGTAGAATTGCATTTGAAATGGAGTTTGAGTGCAGCTGACACAGATTTTCATCTCATTGCAGACCAACGAAGCGCAGAATTTTCACTTTCCATTCAGCATCTGTGTACTTAACTCCATTGCCCAGCTTAGACATCCTTTCCTTTTCATTATACCAACCTCACCCAGCTCATCCCCCCGTCGCCTGCATACTTTTACGCTCACTAACTGCTACTCTCCCTTTCTCTGCTGTTGCGTAATAAGTGCATTCCATTGAATAACTGAAGACATTTCATTGGATTTCTCATAGCTAAGCAGCTGAAAACGGAGTGCGAAATTCAGTCGGAATGAAGTTGAAGTGCCAGAGTTTGTCAGTTGAAACTGTTTACTTGCGGAGCTCATACTAGGCGAGTGTATCGCTGACGTTGGCTGTGACGACTTGGCGTGCGATAAAGTGGGTCTGCGGCAAATTGCATTTCGAGTTGCTTTTGTTGTGAAGTCGAACACTTAATTTGTTTTAAGTTCTCACTTCTTATTACCATGTTGTGGTATTTTCATTTCCTTTCCTCTAATTGAATGAGAGTTGTAGATAAAATTTCAATTGAGAATCATGAATAAATTGCGGTTAATGCATGTACATATTTTCTTATAAAACTCTCATTAAGTGACTCTTGAATGTGTCGCTTCTTAATTTGATTTAATTATTAGATTGTTAAGAATCATTTTCAAGAATACATATAAGTAACTAGTAAGCTGATTAGTAGCATGTCTTCTAGTAAATGTTTGGGGAACGAAACGTCACTTTTGATAGTCATTACTTCGAAGTCGTAGATAATTTCGTCATTCTTGGAACCAGTATTAATGCTAACAATAACGTCAGTCCTTTCACGACGAACAGAAACCAAACTCTACAATCATTCCTGTCCTGCTGTATGGTGCAGAGGCGCTGTAAAGGCATGGTGGATGAATGTTGTTTCGTTTGGCTTCTAGTAAGCGTTTCGGGAAGTGGAGGAAGAAGCGAATAAGAACATCTACCTTTAGCTTAAGTTAAAAATGCACACAAACTTCTTTTCGTACTAGGCGGCACCCACGTACATGGTTATCCCACAACAGCGTCGGCTGTGTTTAGTGCATGGGTTTTGGTGGCCTCAACCTGCTCACAGATGAACTCTGTACGTAAGACAGGACTCAGCGGATAGTGGCTGCTGGATCCAGTCCTAAGAATAGCTTGGCCCTTTCCGAAAATAAAAAAAAAAAAACTGCGAAGTTTGGTAAACACCTCAGAACTCCTGCGGTTATTAAATACTCAAAGAGAGCTTAGCATCTCTCCTCTTGTAAGGGATCTACTGAGCGGGATCGCAATAAAACATCAGTTGCAAGGACCAGTAAGAAAAAACTCACAAATGACGAGGCAGTAGGCAATAGGAAGTGTTACGCAGAGGCAAATCGTTCCTACAATTATGCCTTAATCGACACTGGAAAATCGGTAGGGAGCACATAGGCTGAGCAACTGACCTTATTTGAAGAAGTTTTCAGTGATGATCTAATGGACCTAATTCTGTAGTTATCCTGGAAAAAGTTCGCTCTTCAAAATCGACATGGCTCGCTGTAAAAGGAGATTCTTCCGGTTGAACTTACTGAATATAATTTATTGTTTCGAATTGATTTAAGTCAATGATCGAATAAATATGTTCCATTGTCATCGGAATAACGGAAATAAGTTATGACATTATTCTAGTGGTGATGCGATTTTCAACATACTAGACCGTATCACAGTTGGAGAGCCTGATGAAGGATAAACATTTTGGTACGAAATACACGAAAATACCAGACTATACCACAGTTAGAGAGTCTTATTGAAGATAATTATTTTGGTACGTAATACGTGGATTACATTTTAGATTTAGAATAGTTACCATTCTTACATCTGCATAACAGACAAATGTAATTTTCATCGGATGCATCTTTTAAATATTTTAACCGTTTTTTTCATCATATGCGGTTCAACAAGATTAGAATTCGTTTTATATTTAATTAAAATTCTTCAGTGATAATAGGCATTAAAGGAAAGGCAGCGAAAATCACTTCCCAACTTAGCTGATTAATGTCAAACGTAGGGGACGTCAGCCAAGAAAAGAGAAAGCTCCTAATGTCGACGACTATCAGCGTCCTATTATACAGATCTGAGATCTGGGCAGATGTGCTTAAAAAGGAGAACCGGCGTAAAGTAGTGGCCAGAGTACGGCCCTCAGAGTTGGATTTGCCTACCGAACAGTGTCAGGCGATGAAATATTAGCCATACGTGGTAATGCCCCAATTGATCTTCTGGCATACGAAAGCAAAAAGCTGTGGGAGCTAAAGAAAACAACCGAAAATAATAATAGATAAATTGTAGAACAAATAAGGAAAGATACAATAACAACATGGCAATGAAAATTGGAGTATGAAAGTCGCGGCAGATTGGAGGCCAGACTAATAAAAGATCTAAACTTATGGACAAGCCGTAAATTTGGAGAAGTCGACTTTTACACAACCCAGCTGTTATCCGGTCGCGGATACTTCAAAAATACCTCCACAGCATAGGAAAAGTCAAAGAGCCTTCATGGCTTTATAACGACGCGACAGAAGACGGCGCTGAACATACATTCTTTGAATGTGTGCTATAGCAATGAGAACGCGAAAAAATGCTAATAATTTTTACGCGAACTAGACCCTGGATTTATGATGTATTGTTCTGAAATTTTGCTCATATCCTTGCCTCGACAAAAGGCTGTTCATTTGTCGGAACCGCCGATATCGGACCACTATAGCATATATCTACCACACAAACTAAACGATCGGAGTCAAGTGTTTTAGCATAGAACTGATCTATCCAATCTAATAATAATAATAATCTTTCTTACTTTTCTATCTGGTTAGTAGCTATATCTTTAAAAGTTGTTTTTTCCACTTAAACGATTTTACATTTGTGATGCGCTGGTATGCAGCGATACCGAACAATTTCCCATCAACATATTTCCGCTCCCCCCATAACTCATTTCGCACATTCTCCAATGTTTATACGATTGTTGGTCAGCTTCGTCGGTTTTAATTTAAATAAAAAATGTTAAATATGCGCCTTTGTTGTTTGTATCTCTTATTTTATGTGGCATTCGCAATGGTTTATCGCCGTGTCTCTCTCTCTCCGTGCAGCATTCGTACAATTTCGGTGCGAAGCCCACAACTTTTTCCTCATTCAACATCATTGCGTGGCATTGCAGTGGCGCGTGCAACACGGCGGATGAGCATTCAACAGCATTACAGGCATGTAAGCGGTGAGTTTGTGTGCATGTGTGTGTGTGTGTTTATTATTGCATTCCGCCTACTTGTGCGCACTCAATTGCAACGTTGGCGAGCGCGTCACCGCGTTGTAATTACGGGCGCGTGAACAAATGCGGTTTTTTTTATTGTTGCAACATTTGTTATTTGCCATTTGTTATTGTTGTCGTGTTGACCGTTTATTTATTGTTGGTGTTGGTGTTGCTGGCGCTGGCACTTTTAATTTTGCTGTTGTTGTTGTTATTTGTGTTGTTGTTGTTATTATTATTTTTATTGTTGTTTTTGTTTTTCGTTTTCATTCTTGTTGCAATTTTTGCTCTTTCTGTTATTAATGTTTTTGTTGTTATTGCTGTTGTTGTTCTTATTACTGTTGTTGTTGTTTTTATTGTTGTTGTTGCTTTTTATTGATGTTGTTGTTCTTATTACAGTTGTTGCTTTTGTGGTGGCTATTAGCCGTGTTGCATTTGCGGCACCAGAGTGGCGTTAATAAATGAATACTTATGCAATTGATTGCCGTTGCCAGCGTTTCTCGCCCAGCGCTGTTGCCACGCTATTTGCATGCATGCTCCCTTTAGCTGCCCAATTATTACTACGGTGTGTTTTTTCGCGCTGTGCTTTTCCATGAATCTGTGAAAGCGCGTGCAAGCATGCCAAGCTTTCATTGCGCATAAATTATGTAGCGTTGCATGTTGCACGTGTGTGTTCGTTGCAAGTTCACATCATTTGCGGTTTTGTTCGCATTGCGGTTGTGCTTTTTAATGGATTTACAAAAATGTTGTTTACGCCAGCAGCACAGTTGCCACCACCACCATTGCCTTGCCACCTCTATCACCTTGCTGTCGATACACGTCAGCGAGCGTCTTCTTGCCGTCTCTGGCGCTCTTTCCACTTTCTTTTAACATTGCATTTAACCCTTGCTTCATTTTCGCCCTCTTTCGTTCGCACCGCTTTCCTTTGTGCAGCTCGCTGCCTCCCCTTATTAAACTATTTCACGCGTACATTTTGTAATTGCATCAAGGTCAGTTTAATCCGAAGGGCCTTGAGCGCTTTTGAGTCCATATGCAGCGCTTAAAGGTATATGTATGCGTGTACTTATGTGTTTGTGTGTCTGCTTACAATTGCACTTCACTTTATTCGCGGTTAAAACGGAGATTATTTTACACATTAAATTTCCGTTTCTCTCTGGATTTTGTTGCGCGGATTTTTGGAGAGAAATTTTAAATTGGAAATTAAGCGAAATTATTGAGTTGCAGGTATTATGCAACAGTATTTAACGTTTGTATTAAAAGCTTGCCAAATAATTGTACGTATATGCATTTGTTGTGGTTAGGTAAAAAATTGGTTTTAATTAAGTCTGTCATAGTACTGTGTTCGAGTTAAGATATTGTTAAAACTCCATAAAACACCCGGAGAGCGCCACCGCTTGCAAGTCAGAAAAAATAATTTTTTGCGATTTGTTTGAAGAGGCATTTAGTTAATATATAAATTAAAATAATTTATATTATAGAAAGACGCTTGGAGGAATTAAGAAATAATATTTGGTGAGATTCAAGAAAGAGCGAAGACATTGGACGCTCTGTTGACATGAAAGTAAAGTGAATTCAGCAAAACAAAGCGGTTTAGATGAGTTAAATGTGGCAGACGTTGAAGAAATAGCTCAAGAAACAACAGCACGGTTTTCCAATAATGAGCTCAAGGCATTAACTAAGACGTATAAAACAAAAATATTCACAGCGGTGAACTTGGACATGAACAAAAAGAAGTTTCGTTGGCGTTTGTAACTCGCAAAACGGAGTATGACCACTATAACTGCTAATATATGTAGATCAATATATTGAAATTTGATTTTTATTTTTGTAAGAAATTATTGTTTCGTTTTATTTTTTTTTAAATAGTTATTGAATTAAGCGCCTAACTAATTTTCTATTCGTCTTCATCTAACACCGTTATTCACATCTTAAGATTATCCCGTTTAGCGGTGTGTCGCATTACGCTCTACTTTAATAGAACGTATCTGAGATTACGTTAAGTTGGGTATTACTATACTGATTGTTGATTTGGTTTGAAATATTTCTTCAGTGAAAGATCGAAAGCCTAGTTAAACTCTTGCAAAAGGTTGCTACAGAGTGTAATAGTTTTGTTCACCTAACGGTTGTACGTATCACCTAAAACTAATCGAGATAGATATAGGGTTATACAAGGTGTATTCCAAAATAAATACTTTTTGAATCTAGCGCCCCCTGGTGGCTCCATTTATATGTCGATTGGTGCGTTAGAATCTGTAATCCTTATCGATTGTCCAGTGACACTTCAGTGACATTCCATCTATTGGAAGTGAAGTTATTGCCTTTTAAGTGTCAGTATGTTTGTGTTATCGGTACGAAAATGAGCCTCGAACAAAGAGACAACATTAAATTTTGCTTTAAAATTGGTAAAACTTTTACTGAAACGTTTCAACTGATGAAACAAGTTTATGGCGATGATTGCCTATCCCGTAGTGGAGTGCATGAGTGGTTTCAACATTTTCAAAATGGTCGTGAGGACATAAATGACGATCAATATGTGGGCCAATCAAAATCCGTGATCACTCGAAATTCCATCGAAACTGTGCGTGATTTCATCAAAAATCAGCAGAAATCATCATTGAAATTCATGGAGTTGGAATTGAATATCTCCAAAAAATCGATTTATCGCATTTTGACCGAACATTTGGGCTTACAAAGGGGTGTGCACGGTTTGTTCCGCACAAATTGACTGACGACCCAAAATTGCTCAGAATCCAACATTCGAAGGACATCATTGTGACCGATTATTTGACCAATAATCACATTTTAACCATTACATCAGCTGTAGTTTCTTTTTTCACTAATACTAAGCCTTAAAATACTTACAGTTAAACCCATAATAATCGAACAAATTTTGGGTTCAATAAATTTAAATTTTTTTAGAAAAATTCGTTTCTGGAAAATTCGTTTTTTCGGCCTTCTAACTGTATATGACACTTTAATTGAAAGGAACATGATCAATATTGCGATATATTAAAAGAACGGCATTGTTTACGGTGTTTTTTCGTTTAAAATAAATTTATTTTACATCTTCTGATAGTAAACAATGTCGGGGCGATCCCTCTATATTATACTTCGTTAATGCTGTTACTCGTAGCAAATTTGTAAAGCTATTTAAGCCATGCTACTGGATACCAAAAAGTACCACCATCAACTACATACATAAATAAGGAATCTTTACATTGCACTTTATAGCCTTTTATTTCCAATTATCAGATGAGAAATGTTTTGGAATATCTTTGAGATTGTCATAAATATTATATTTCAGCAAAAAACCATATATAGAGTGTTTACTGATTTAAATTTGTCATGAAGTCTTTAACAGCCGGAAGGAAACGTCTTAGATGCTAAAAAGTATGTATGTATAACGATCGGAGTGAACTGAGTCGATTTAGCCATGTTCGTCTGTTCGTCTATATACAAGTGTGAGCTAGACTCTCAGTTTTAGAGATATCGATTTGAAATTGTTTACATGTCTTTACCCCCCTAAGAAGTTGCTCATTTCTGTGGAATATAGCTTGCATATAGCAATCATTCACACTGACCGGTCAAAATCAAGATATCAATATCTGTGTATACCCTTTATGTTATTTTGGTGTTGAAATTTTTAAGTAAATTAGATAAGCTGATCTCCCATAGATTCGACTATCCTAGAAACGAGGCAATCTTACTATTTTAAGCCTCTTTATTATTTTTTGCAACTCGTAATAACGTTTCTCTAGAGATTATCTCATCTCCGATTGAAGCGTGGCGGCATAAAATTCAGTGACTTCTTTTCATTGCAGAACTGCACCCATATTGTCCGTCGCAATTCTTTGGGATTATTAAATCATAGGTTCCTTAGCAAGCGGTTCTAAGAAAACCACAAAAGCGACGAGTATTAGCATAGTGGCTCAAAAGAACGAGTTTATACTTAATTTTTCACTACTTTTGTATATCTGCATCATAGTCAAATATATATAATGCCTTTTCTCTATCAAATGTCCTAATTTAGTACAGGATTCTTCAATGTATCATATTTGTGTACTAAGAGAGAGTTCAGAACTACCTAAAGCAAGATAATTGCTGAGCACCTAAAGGGTAAGAGAGTGCTTGTGTAATACCAATAAAGCTGGGTGGCTTTAATTTCACTCAGTATTTCGACAAAGCACTACGAATTCCTCAAGTCGCATAAACTTTGTTTATTTAGTCGACTTTTAATAACAAAGAGAAACAATATTTTGTCGTAGACTAACCAATGAGTTCTCCTAAGTCCGCCACATGAAATACCATTCCAGTTACTTCAAATTATATTGCAATTTTTATTATATCTTATTATGGTAAGTATATATTAAGTATTAATTATTTTAATTGCCAATTTCGTATACATACACATATATCTCCTTCGTTTTCAGAAATTTTAAGCTCTTGACGATATTATTTGCCAAATCCCAACACTCAATAAAACCACTACATAAAATGTCCGCAAACAACAAAACAGTCAAAACACTTCAACCTTGTTGATGATGTTTCAACAAATCCTCCAGAGAAGTGCCATCACTTTGCTTACACGAAACGTTGCAATCATAAATTCCATGCCAAGCCAGCCACCAGCACGAGTAGAGTATCAAGGAAGAATTGGAGGAGAGGAAACATCGACATCGACAACGACAACGCACGGCGAACGCGAAGTGAAAAGCCACAGATTAGAAAAATGATGTCAATTTTCGAAAGCGGCTTACGTCAGCACCTTTAGATTGCCTTTTGTGCTGTCAAAGAGATCACCAGCAACAAACATCAACCATCAACCAACAGGCAACAACAAGCAAACGAAGGACCAGCAGCGCAGCTTATTATGAAGCCTTTGGCTGCATTAACCGGGTGCAGGCGGTCTATACATGTATTACACAACTACAGGCATACATATGCACACATACATATATATATATATACTTTTATATACATATACATACACACTTACACATCTATTACTGCAAGTGTTTGACCCAAAATACAGGCGACGTGTAGCGATTTCTTGATGAATCGTAGCCAAGGCATCGAAGCTCTTTACGGTGGTGGGAAGGAAATGGGGGTGCGTGGGGCATCAGCTTCGATAATACCATGAAATGCGGGCGCTGAGTGCGTGGCGGGAGTGGCACTCAACAAAACGGCAACTCTGCGTTGCACGAAAAGTGCAGAGCTCAACGAAAATGACAAGTGTTTCCGTTACTGCGGTGGAAGCTGGCTGCTGGCTGTTGCTTGCCTGCTTATTGGCTGGCAGCTTGGCTGCTATTGCCGCCGCAACGACATAAGATGACACCAAATTCCATAAATGCAATTCGATGAGAAAGCAACTAGCTACAAGAAGAGGAAGAGCGCCGTTAGTGGCGATTTTGCCGCGAGAAAAATGGGAAGAAGTGTCAAAGGCTGCAATATCGAAGCAGCTTATTAAAACGAAGCTCCCTTCCAAGATTTTTTGATTGGTGTGAGCAGCATAATTTCGGTGGCACCAGCAAACTTCACCACCTGACCGGTTGCTTGTAAGATTTTTGAGCAATTGAAAGTGAATTGAAAGCGTTGTTGCAGCACTGATTCCTTGCACTGGTGGTGGCGAATTGTTCAACCAGCAGCAATGAAGTGATCAGCTAAAAACTCGGTAGGTGGAGGCGTGCACATTTTGCGCTCTCATTCACTTTTGTTCTCTTGAATGCGTTTTCTTCTTTTATTTGTGTGCTTTTGTGTGAAGCTCATAGAGCATATTGCTCGGTGTGAGATGTACAGTTGTGCTCGTGCACTATCTATTGGCTTGAGTGCAGTGCTTAAATATTTCATTCGCTCGTTAGAACGTTAGAATAGCTAACGTTAATGCTGAGCATGCAATTGATGTCAAGTGTGCGAGGAAAAAGTTAAGTCACTAAATTCGTGAGTCAACGTCTTTTGAAGTGGAAATGAATAACATATTGAGTGAAAAGCAATGGAAGTGCCAGTGAATGGCATAAGTATGCTGAAGTTGGTTGTTTGTTGCTGCTACTGCCTGCCTTGCACTGGAAGAAATCAATTATAAGCAGATAATGCGCCGCCTCTTCTTCTCCTTCTTAGTGTTGTATGATGAGTTTATGTGACTTAATCTGAGTTCGAAATAATACTCCTATGTTTTAAGTTGCATTTGTAAACATTTATGTTTTTTCAGAATTTGTGAAGAACCAGCAGACGACTCTTCAGCTTGAAAAAAATAATTGATTTTGCACATATCTAATACAGACATAACTAGTGAGATGCCTGGTTTCGGCTTATGCTGACTATTCATGTGGCTCAGTCAAAATTAAATGCGTTTTTCAAAAAAGAGTGTTTTTTTAAGTTTTGACATTACGTGGGTTGCCCTTTATATTTAGAAATTTGGCAATACTAGGGTTACAATTTGGAAGCTCACAACTTAACTGAGTAAATTTTGACATAAGAGCGCTATTTTTGTTGTTTACAGTAACTTAAAATATTCTTTTTGACGAAAAAATGGAATTAAAAGCCGAATATTTTTTACAACTTTCGACGTGGAATAACTCAGCAACAGTCCATCGATGAACTTAATTTTTGACGATGAAGATCCATCAAGGACCAGTGTTTAGCGATGGTATTTTGAATTGAATCAATATCGTTGTTGTTGTTCCGGTGACTATTGATGCTTTGCGCAAATTTTATTGCAGGCTCGTCTAGTGACCTAACGTGAGATTAGTTGTCTCAATTAGTGGGCATTAGTGGGACTAGCATACATTCAATATTGCATGAACTTTTGACTGTAAAAACATTTTTTCGCTTTGGATCCCACACAATTTGTTGCCACTTGATAGCGGTGCTTCGAAACAGACTTATGAAATTGTGGATTTATGCATATGGGCCTGAAAATAAACAGCAGTCGATTGTATGTATTCATCAAAACTTATTTGCGAAAGGTGTGTGCACGGTTTGAACCGCACAAATTGACTGACGACCAAAAATTGCTCAGAATCCAACATTCGAAAGACGATTATTTGACCAAAAATCACATTCCCCATTCCCCGTATTCACCTGATATGGCACCGTGCGACTTCTTCCTTTTCGGAATAATGCATTTGACCATAAAAGGAAAGCGTTATGCAGACGTAGAGCCCATTCAAAAGGCTTGCACCGGCATACTGGCGGCCATACCGGCCAATGAGCTAAAACACTCGTTCGACATGCTTTTGGAAAAAAAATGATTTTGCCGATGAAACCATTTGTTCTGTTTTTTTTAAGTAAAAGAGAACTTTGGACCTTGTATAAAAGACAATCTACGTATTATCTCAAAACTATAGAGTATATTCGAAATCTGTAAATTGTTTCTGATTCTTAAATCATCTTGATAGTATTAAACTTGAAGTTTTTTGAAATGTTTTTTTGGGATTTTTTTGTTTAAAAAAGAGCAAATACTATAAAGAAGATTGGCGACTCACAGTCCATGTTGGTTCAACAGTTCTTTGAAGCGCTGACACTGACCTTGTTTTTAACCATATCATCAAAAATAGCACTCACCGAAACATAAGCAAACCATAAAACTCAAAATCTATGGCTTAATCGAAGCCACAATTTCCTTCCCTGGGTGAACTCATTCATTTTAAAACCTTATATTATGTAGCTTTGACGAGTCGGAATTGAAATATTGTATTTGTTGTTGTAGCGGCAGAAAACCGTCCTCCACTAATTTCGAGGAATGGTGCCGAGTTGACAGACCCTGACGGCAAAAAATCCCTGCCCGTTCGGGGTACTTAGAAATGATTGTCGTGGAAACGATCATATATAATCTTCAGCGTGCTTCGTTCTAATGACTCAAAATCGCTTTAATTACTTGATTCAAGTATGATAAGGTATAAATATATATTGCATAAAGACATTTTTTTATTTGACAATCTCTCTTTATATATTTATAAGGGCTGTTATTAGTTCTTTAGAAATTTGACTCAAACCAAGGCATGTTTTTTTTCAAACATCTTGACGTCGACACGATTTTAGAAATTATTGAATATACCATATTCCGTTTGATGACAGCGATGATACTTATATTGAAAGTGATGGGATTGCGAAAACATATCGAGCCGTAATAATAACAGAATACTGAAACATTATTTGGATGATATATTACAAGACGAAAACGCGGAGGATACGAGTATTGCAGTGGCAACCAAAACAGTGATGAAATTGAGGAAATACACGACTTCATGTCCACTAACAACAGTTCACGCAGTAATATTGAGCCTAATCTTTACTGGAAGCTAAAGCAACATGAAACAAGAAAAAATTTTGGAATCATTTACAGGTACAATGCCTACAGAATATTCTCTCTCACTTATTGACGCTATTACGGAAGATATAGTATATGCTACCGAAAAGCACAAATTTTTAAATTTGAAGAAAGGTGAGTTTTATGCTTTTATTGCTACCAACTTTTTTATGGGCTACAACAAACTTCCACTTTCAAAGGATTATTGGAGAATAAGTGAAGATTTTTGCTTGCCAATTATTAGTAAGAGTACGACTGAAAATAGGTTTAATGAAATTTTGAGTAACTTACATGTTAACGACAATTCGATGATACCCGAAGATAATATGGATGGACTTTACAAACTTCGCTCTATGATGGCTTAAATAAAAAAAAAAAAAATGTACATTTATACGATGGAACTCGTCAATTTTCGTGGATGAATCGCTGATACTATTTAAAAACGAAATGTTATAATACAGTGTCCAATAAAGCATATTAAATGAGGATATAAAGTGTGGTGCTTGGCTGACCAACATGGTTACTTAAAAAACTCTCCGTCTATGAAGACAAGCATGACAAATTGGAAAACAAGTACGCTGGATTTATTCTTGGAAAAAGAGTCGAGTTATCAATGACTGAAGACAAATAGGGAAAACATAAAATGTTTTTTTTTTTGCACAAGTTCATCTTCTTGAAAAACTAAAAACGGAAAGAGTTTTAGCTTGTGGTACTATTCGTGGCAACCGAAAAGGAAATCCTAAAAACTTAATTGTTGATAAGTAAATGAAAGGAAGAGTTAGCGATTTTAGATTATCCTTAACTGAATGAGCGATATGCTTGGCGTCCAATTTCCATGGATCTGAATCTGCGACCGTTCCATGAAGATATCAAAAAGTCATTGTCGATGATGTTAATTGTCCAATAGTTTTAAAGATTATAATTCATTTATGGGTGGAGTTGATCATGCTTATCAACTGCGAATTGCTAATGACCCTGACAGTAAATTTAAAAGTGATGGAAACGAATTTTTTGGGTACTGCTGGAAATTACATTCGTCAATAGCTATGTGTTTTACTGTTAATCGATTGAGAAATGCCTTTAGAATTCAAGGCATATGTTAGTTAAGAGTTGATGCCCCAAAAAGATGTCAACTTGGAACGGAAAAACTTGCAATCTAAAGCAACGATAGTTCTCCAGACATTAATTGCAAGACACGTAGATGAGAAAATGAGTTCGTTGAAAAGATGTTCGATTGTGAAATCTCGCTGTGCATTGGCCCGTTTTCGTTTTATTCAGAAATCTGGCATCATTGATCAATACTTTCGAATAAATTCAAATTTTTCAACAATTCTAAGGTCCTCACATAAGTTTTAGTATTATTAATTGCCGTTTAATTAAAAATTTAAAATAAATGAAGTAGCAAATACTCAAAAGCACCTGTTACAACAAGCCTAATGTCTCCTCACTAGTTAATGCATCACTTTCTCCGAGTGTAATTTATGACCAATTGATGTGATTACAGCAACCGCATTACAACAACCACACTCTCATTTAATCATTACAAAATCAAACTCAAGCTAAGACGACACGCAGCGAAGTGGCGCAAGGAGACGGCGGGAGGCGGACGGCAGCTACGTGCACAAGTAGTTGCGAAAAACTTTGAATAATTTAACAAAACAGCGAAATCAACCCAATTGAAAATGATGAGCTGGAAAAATGGGGACACAATGACGCAAAAAACAAGCGCAAAAGCAAAAGTAGTGAGCACAACACATAATCGAATTGGTGTGAAAGGAAATGCGCGAAAAAAAATGTGAAAAACTGAATAAGCTGTTATGCGCTGTGCTTATGAGCCCTTTTGCCACTTCGTTGGCGCTGCGACATGCCGCATTTGTGAGCAAAAGTGGCAAGACACAAAATGTAGCTGAGGCAAAAGCTTTTGTCTTTATGCAATTGTTGGCACAGCCACTTTGCCACGTAGCAAAAGCCGGCATATGCAGAACGCGGAGGACGGCGTACGGCGCACAGTGTAATGAGCGGTCAAATCCTACGAAAAAAGCCATGTTCTTGTGATTTTTTTCCTGACGACACAGGTAAAATTTATTTTTCCAACCAATAGCTAATAAAAATATGAAATATGATTATTAAAAAATGTCTTATGTCAAAACATGAGATCAATAAAACCGATGTTTGATTTAGACAATGAGGCGTTTTTTCGCTGTCAGAACTTGATTTATACTTTTTTGAATTTTATCAAAAACATTGCACTAGAACAAGTTCCAATCGTATAAATTTTTCCCCAAATAATGGCTAAAAAATTAAATTTAGTAGCGTTGAAGTTCACTTTTGGTTGAATGGGAACATTAATTGATGCATTTGGAGTTGTTATTGCGAAATCAAGTGATTATGAACAAAAATCATAGGTTTATACTCTCCAGCGTTAAGCGACCATAATGTTACTGTCAATGAAGAATGCTAGAGAGCTATGATTTTCGACTTTTTCATGTCTGAATTGGAGGCTGCTGGTGTGAACAATATCCATACTATTTTTTGCGGGGTTATGTGAAGGTTGCCGTCTACATACTTAGATAAGACGGATACACTCATGCCTGCATGAACATTCCGCACGTTATTGCTGAGATACGTGAATTGTGCAAAAAGTAGTCGAGAATTAGGCCAATTTAAGGTTAATTTTATCAAGACGCTCACAAATGGCAAATTAATTAAAAAACTTAGCCATAACATTGAATTATATGCGTTTTATTTCTTCTTGAATTCCACGTGTCTAAAAAACAGCATTTATGATTTAAAAAACTTTTACAAATTCTTGGCACCGACCATTAAGGCACTCAAACTATAAACAATCTAAGCTGCGCTCAATTAAACCTACCACTAGTAGTATTTTCTGCATTAGATTGATAAGAGAGAAAGGAAAGACAAGTGCAGGGGATATCTTGTTCAGCTTCTGGTCGACCTTATTGTGTTTTAAGCCATTCTCAATATTGATTACCTCTTGGTAAAATGCTTTTTTTTATTATAGATAACGGGGATTAACTATAGGTTCTGCGTAAGGGTTGATGTAGAGGGTTTGTTCTGTACTAAATGCATAAGTTTTAACACAATATCTTAAGTAAAAAGTAAGGCAAATTTTGGTTTTTTGTGTACTGTTTCCAGATAGTCAATTTTTGAAGGAAAAATTGTAAATATGACAAGCTATAATTTATTTCATGCTGTCAAATATTCATCTAATTAGAACTTCTTTGCCTCTTAATTTTGCCAATTGATTATATTATACATTATTATAATTTCAGTAAGAACCCACAAGCTATAAATTTTCATGGAAAGAATATTAAAATACGCGTTTCGGTTTCTGATATTTACAGAGTGATAGTTTCAGTTAAAAGTCATAATGAAACACTCTTCATCGGTAAAATTTTAAGAAAGTTTTTTGAAAAAGCTCATCCTGTTCACCATTTTTGCGGGGAAAATGTAACGATGGACTTAGGTAGATGACAACTCTACTTATATAGAACAGCTGTAAACTCTGTACCAAATTTTTTTTTTAAAGATTCCTCACAGACCCCTTGATCTAGATATAATGATTTTCTCAGTCCTCGCAACACCTTTCATAAGCACAGCACTCTTTCACTGAATTTTGTTTTAACTCTTAGATCGGATGAAAACGGGTTCCATTCTGATGATTGTTGACTTGTCATGCATTGCATGTGATCTCCATGAATGGGGGATCGGAATTCGCACGTCTAAGCATGTCTAAAGAGACCTGTTTACCGTTCCCACGACAGTCGGGTCTATGTAACCGGCTTTTTATTCGTTCAAGCACTGTCAACTTGGCCGAATTCTGCCACTACAACAACAACAAAAGACCTGTTTACGGTACTCCTTTTGAAAAAAACTTCAGTTTTATCGGGACATGGCGAGCAAGAACGCGTTTCACACCCAAAATATCCACATTCGAACGGACTCGCGGGAGGAGTCGATCACTCTTACTATCTCTCCAGCACTTGCCTGATTTTTTAATATTTTCATTAGTTGAAGAGGTCGTCCAGAACGAGGCATGTCTTCAACGATCTCTCGACTGTCTTTGAAGACTTTGTAGCACTCTGGGTTTGTGTTTATGAATCACCGAAAACCTTTTTCAAAAGGCAATGATTTCGCACACGAAATTTGGTTAGAAATTTCCGCGAGCTTTTTTATCACAATGTATACAAAAATAATAAACCTAACTTTTAATATAGGAGAGAATACCACTGTCAATTTATACTCAATTATTTACATAAAGAGTTGGGGGTAAGTAAAAGAAATAGGGTACCTGTACAGTGGTCATTTGACTGCTTGGAGAAATTGACAAGAAAGAATTATATGATTAAAAACATTATTCATTCGCAAGGAGTATTTCAAAAGCATAGTAATACATATCTAAACATGATTTGGAAACATTTAAAAAATCGTTCAAGACTTTTTACAACATTTTTCACCAAATTTGTCACACTGTGCGCCATTGAGCTTCGCAGTTTGTCGCCGGCTAACAGCTGCCAAATGAGAGTGTAACTTAGCTGCAGGCGAAAATCAACAACAAATTCGATTTGACGCTAGTGGGTACTTATAACTACATATATGTATATATATATGTACATATGTATGTGTGTGTGTAAGTGTGTGCGCTTTTTAGCCCTGCTGTGCAACACTCGAATTGGCGAAGAAGCTGACGACAGACGATGAGCACTAAGGCTGCGACAGTGCCAGCTGAGCGGCTTTAAAGTTAGGCAGTGGCAGCGGGAAAGGCGCAAGATGTGAGGGGCGAAAACAGATCACTTTCGAACTGAATGAAGTTGCCACTTAAAATGCAAAAACGACATAATTCGAATATCGACGACCTCAATAAGCGAAATGCGTGCGTGTGTGTGCCGTTAGTGTGTGTGTGTGTGTGCGTACTTGCAGTCATTTATTCAAAAGCGTGTGAGATGAGCAATTTCGGTTGCTCTTGGCTGCGCATTTTACTTTCTAATAACTTTCTTGGCTTTCGATATTTATGTATGGATATTGTGCTTGTATATACGTGTGTGTGAGGGTGTCAGAAAGTGTTTTCTATGCTTGTATATGGTTGTACTCTGCTTGGAGAAGCTGCTTTCTGGTAATATGTAAATGTTTCTTCTGATATATGTGCAAATGCGGCTACTTTTCACTTTACACACATGCATGTATGTGGTAGTAGTAGTGTCATGATTTATGTGTGCGTTCGAGTGCTGCTGCTTTTACCGCTATCGTCGTTAGCTGTGCTGTCGCTGTCGCTGTTGCTGCTGCTGCCATTGCAATACAAAAGCACTTATGTTGGCATCAATTTATAACATTTTCCACTTATTTTTACTTACTTTAATACTTTGAACATGCAAACACACACATTTACATGGATACATTTGTTTGTTTGTATAAATGTGTATTTATATTTTGTCCAATTCACTTGTGTTTGTATGTTGCAGTGGCGTTGTTTGGGAGCCCACACTCATATATTGCTGCTGCAAATCGAGTGTCGAATTTATGGCGGAAATTTTTTAAAAGGTCCAATAACTCATTTTATTTGGTGTGACTTTCAACAGTTGTTAAACGATTTTCACATTTTACATATAATTTTAGTGAAGTCTTTGTTTCTGGAATACACTCTGCGGAAAAAGTCCGCGAACTGCTGACCAAACTGCAGAAAGGTATTCGGAAGCTTAGTTTTTCAAAAAAAAAAAAACAAGAAAAAACGTTAACTCCGAAGCTAAATACCCTTCACAGGTGCATTTCTGTTAGAAACTATGTGTTCAGTTTGTATGGAAGCTATATGCTATAGTTAACCGATCTGAACAATTTCTTCGGAGATTACATTGTTGCCTTAGAAAATAATATATACCAAATTTCGTGAATATATCTTGTCAAATGTGAAAGTTGTCCAAACAAAAACTTGATTCCGATCGTTCAGTTTGTATGGCAGCTATATGTTATAGTGGTCCGATATCGGCCGTTCCGACAAATGAGCAGCTTCTTGAAGAGAAAATGACGTTTGCAAAATTTCAAACCGATATCTTAAAAACTGAGGGACTAGTTCGTATATATACAGACAGACAGACAGACAGACGGACAGACAGACGGACATGGCTAAATCGACTCAGTTCGACATACTGATCATTTATATATATACTTTATAGGGTCTCCGACGATTCCTTCTGGGTGTTACAAACTTCGTGACAAACTTAATATACCCTGTTCAGGGTATAAAAAACTAAAACAAAGTCTCCGAGCACCTGGAGAGTTAGGACAAACATTTTCGCGCGACGTGTTTCTGTGAGTGAGGAAGCCGAAAATGCAGCGTTCGTTAGAGCAGAGGTACGCGATTAAATTCTGTGTGAAACTCGGCGACAGACCTTTTTGGAGTGCCGGGAAAAGGTCGCTGAAGAAGATCGTGCTGGGTGATCTTGCGACAAACACCGACAATGTGATTCGTGCGCGTAAAGTTTTGAGCTCTAACCATCGACTAAGTATTCGTTTATTAACCCAAATATTAAATTTATCAAAATCTGTGGTTCATGACATTGTGACGGAGCACTTGTGGAGCGGCGAATGGAAGTGTGTCAAGAAAATTTGAATATGTGTGAAAGTGACCCCCCAATTTTTGAATAATCTAATCACAGGTGACGCGTCATGTATTTTTGGGTATGATCCCAAAGAAAGGCAAACATTTTGACACGAAAGAGGGAATGCAAGCAGCATGCACCACGGCTTTCAAGGCTTTCTGGAGAATGCTTTAAGTGACGCTTTCAATGCTTGGAAATCGCGCTGGCAGCGCTGCATCGATGCAGAAGGAGCCAATTTTGAAATTTTTTAAATCGACTCAGTTCTATTACTTTCCGAACAAACCCTGTAATAGTATCTAAGTTAGCTAATTGTCACAGGTATTTTGTATAGAAATGTAGCATTGAGCCACTTTAGCAATGATTATTAAATATATATATATGCGTATATGAAAATATAATAATTTGTAGATATATTTTTCTACCATTTAAAAATATTAGCCCTAAAACTATGCTCTGGTTGGAACAACGCAAGTTTTTTAATAACTGAGGCAATATTCCGGACACTTCAAACATCTTGTGGGTTGTCGTCATTAGAAAAATAAACAGAAAAAGCATCAGAGATGGCAAAAATAAAGGAGTTAGGTCCCTAATCCATGATTTATGTTTTTTTATCGTTGGAGACTACAACCAAATTTTTTTAGGTCCATCTTAAGTAAGACCTTGTACACTCATAACTCGATTTTTTACTTGATAAGATCGCCTGCCATACTCCCAACTAAAATGTAACTTCATAACAGACATAGTTTTTATCTGATTTTCCTATTTTCTATGCACCAACATACCAATTAAATCGTGTACGCATTTTTTTGTCAGGCAGTGTAATTTGACACACATTTACAGTAAATATACCATGAACTTGACTACCTGAAACGCATTTGCTGCAGCTGGTGAAACCAATTATTCTCTAACCAAACTTTGGTTTATGTGAAACTTTAATCATATTTCAATTACAAGTTCTCTAACTGTAAAAGTTACCACTAAGAGTATTGCAGGCTTTTTGGTTGAACAATTGCACATATAAAAAAGTTTTAACGACAAAATGAAAGTGTGTGATTTGGGATTTTTGTGTGGAATTATTATTTCAAATTCTCACCTGAAATCATTGGAAGGAAGTAATAATTATGTATGTCAACATTTAGAAGACTGTTAATTCTAGATTAGAGATTACTCATATACGACGAGGACGAGGCCTTCGATTGTAACACTGCTGAAATAACCTTTGAAATACAGAAAATTATACTTCAGATGCCAAATAACTGTAGTTTTAATTCTCTTTTGATTCGAAGATGCTTGGTGGAGCAGAGAGCTTGAATCACGTGTTTCGAAACTCTTCAAACAAGCCAAGATAGTCAATGAGAAGCCCTGCTGGAGCACAAAAATAATACAAAGATGCACTAAAGGAATATATAAAGAGATTCGCAAAGCCAAACGGGAGTCGTGGAAGAGCTTCTGTGGCAAGTTAGAAAAAACGAAGTACAAAATAAATGTGCAGAGTGGACTGGTGCGGTGAGTTGACTCACGACCAAAAATTGCTCAGAAACCAACATTCGAAGGACGATTATTTGACCAAAAATCACATTTTAACCATTAACCGCTCCCCGTATTCACCTGATATGGCACCGTGCGACTTTTTCCTCTTCGGAAAAATGCATTTGAGGCCCATGGCTTGCACCGGTATACTGGCGGCCATACCGACCAAAACACTCGTTCGACATGCTTTGGAAAAAAGCTGTATTGAAGCAAATTGATTTTGCCGAAAAAACCATTTGTTCTGTTTTTTTTTGTAAGTCCTGTTTGCTTTGGAACGCACTTTATGGTACATCAATTGAGAGAGTACACCATGTCGTATGAGCAACACAGAATTTATAACGTACTTGTGTGAATGAGCAGTATTACAATAACTATTTCTGTATTAGAATATCTATCTTTAAAGTTGTAGGTTTATTTTTCTAATGTATAAGATTAAAAACTCTCTTTTATATTTAGTGAAAAACCTGCAAATTCCGGGGTCGTCAGCAAAAAAAAAAATCAACTTTTGCAATAACGAACATGCAATACATTAAAGGGTTATATCCACTTGTGTGGGTTGGAAAAATCGATATTTTTGCTTCATTTTCTTAAAGTATATCCTTTCTTTTAAGATTATTTTAAGATTATTTCTTCCAAATTTCATAGAGATCTGAGCACTAGAGCCAAAGTTACAGCTGTCAACAGCGCTCTTCTCCCATGTACCCCTGAATACGTGCCGACTGCTCGTTCGCGATTGTCTCTAAATGATGTTTTTTAAAAAGTATCGTTGCCGTCAGCAGGGTTTCTCAAGAACCATGTGACCTATGAATCTAACTTTTTACTGGATACTTGAAAACTACAATATCTCATACTTGAACGAAGGATTTTTTATTTGAAACAAGAGTGTTTTTTTGAGAATGAAAAAACTGAATTGTTAGATAAACAAAAATCGCCAAATTTCGCAAAATTTTTCGTTCAAGTGAGGCGTTATGATATAAACTAAAAAAACTATTCTTTTATTTGATAACAGATGAACCATCATATACTTATATTGCTCACCGCAAAGCGTGTGGGAAAAAAAGTGTTTCGGCACAACAGCTGTATTGGCAATAAATGGGAAAAATTAAATTTAACAAATTTAAACATACCTAAACGTGCTCAATTATAAAAAAGTACCGTCTTTCCAAAAAAATCTTAAAAAACCGATTTTTTTTTTCAGAAAATAAGTGCATATAATCTCTTAAAGCATATATTTACTATACACGTTTATCAAAATTTTTTATGAAGAACACCGAAGGCGTTAGTGAGCTCATATTGCAGATCACAATCAGACACAGCATTTTTGAAAGTCCCAAACTGAAATCAAGCCAGATTGGAATTGGAATTTTACTGTATCATTATCCTTTATATGAACCTATTTGTCATTTTTTTTTCAGATCAATATTTTGAAACATCTCTCACAGTCGATTTAGCCACGTCTGTCAGTATATACACGAATTAGTCCCTCAGTTTTGGAAATATCTATTTTTAATTTCGCACACGTTCTCTTCTCTTGTTGTGGATGTTCATTTGTCGGAACTGTCGATAGACGATCACTATAGCGTATAGCTGCCATACAAACTGAATGAACCAAATGAAGTACTTTTTTAATTGTCAAGATACCTTCACGAAATTCGACACAGAATATTACCTAAGGCAACGCTTCAATCTCCGAATAAATTTTTCAGATCAAACTACTATAAAATATAGTTGTCATACAAACTGACCGATAAAAATCAATTTATTGTGAGGAAAACTCTTTTATTTGTCAAGTTACTTTCACGAAATTCGGCTTAGATTATTGTACAAAGAAGTGTATGAAATAGGTTTGATCTGGCCTAAAGCCTGCCTGATCTTTGGTCGTAATCGGATTTTGTTGAATAATGCTTGACCGTGTGTAAAACTGAGCTTACAATTCAAGCAATCTTATCTTACGACATATTTAGAGGTATATATAAAGGGTGATCCATTTAAGAGATTTCCAACTATTTAAAGAAAAACACAGAACCTTCAAATTTAATAATTATCATTCAAAAGAAAATTTTTTGGCATTTATTTTTTGAAGATTATTTCTTTCAAATGTTGGCAGCAGCCACATCTCAGATGGTCCATACATTGAGTCCAATTTTCTATGACTCGTTAGCGACTGGTAACTAGCGAATGGTAAGTGTGATGTTTTGCTTCAAGGCCTGCATCGAAGCGGGATCGTCTGCATAGACTTTAGACTTCACACACAGGAAAAAATCTAACGGTGTGATATCACACGAGCAAAATGTAAAATTATCTGCTTGAAATATACCAATAAATAAAGTAAAGAAGTGTTCTCTCAATAAAACCATTGATTGATGCGATGTGTGGGAAGTGGCGCCGTGTTGCTGAAACCAAACCAACCGCCGAGATCACGAGCCTCAATTTCAGGTATCAAATAGTCTGTTATGGCCGCCATTGACGTCGGATCATCTTGAAACTTTTCAAGAGCCCATAGAACGTCAGCGGCCTCGGTTTTTGCACAAGCTGTATTTTGTACGCTAACAATTTAAGATCTCGACGTAAAATGTGCTGCGAACGGCGAAATCGACTCCTAATGGTCTAAGTGTACACTCTCAGGTACGGCTGTTTTATTTTCTTCACTGCGTGCTGAACGTGGTCTATCCGATCGGATATTATCCAATAATGAATGTCTCAAAATGGGCCCTGTCAGCCGATTATGTTGAGCAAAGGTTGAGCGGAGCGCGTGAAACACATTCTTTACATAACGTGAATTTTCGTAATAAAGTTGAACGATTTGTAAACTTTGTTTAGGCGTAAGTCCTTCCAAGATAAAATACCAAACAATACTGAACAAAAGTAACATGATAGCTTGACATGACTCAGGCGTGATCTGACAAAAAACGGCTATTGAAAAAAGTGTATTTACTTGGATCACCCGTTATATATATAATGTTTTTTCTTTTAAAATCTCTTTAGAACATTATTTCAAGTGCTCGGATACTATTCTGAATATTATACCATACTCGTATAAATGAAATGATATTATTCAGTTGTGTCCACTGATAGTCAAGTTGTCATTATAAAACTGTGATATAAATGACCCACAAACACTTGTAAAATTATTGCATTCACAATTATTCCAAAACAACTTTTATTACGCAAGAAACTAACCGCTTTTAGAAGAGCTCTTTCCCACAAAGCCATTCCAACTCATTTTCCAAGCCATTAGCGTTGAGTATGGCATTATCACGCAAACATACAATTATGGTATATGTGTATGTGATGTATTTGAAATATATCAATAAATAAAGACAAGCGTAAGTTATGCGCATACAAAACGGAAACCAAATTCAAATGCAAATTGAGGCTGACTGCTGCCACACAAATCATTTCGCATTAAATATGTATTTGTGTTAGCATTGAGTTAACCTTTGCTCAATAACTGTAATAAGTGCATATCATTGCTGAGCCGCTTGCGCGTATCCTTGCCGAGAAGGATGGCCGCAATGTACTCAAAGCGACATAACGGTTGCGTTGGCGTAACGCAGTTGCATACACAAGTGGTTGAATGCATTCAATTTAACAGATGCAACATGGATAAGGAATAAGGAATAATAAAAAGCGCGCAAAACAAAGAAAAAAACAAAGCAGAGCAAACTGAAATAACTAAAAAAAAATAGAGAATGAGTTTCGAAGAGGAAACGCAATAGAAATTGACAATGATTTGCATTTTGTGCGCTGCCATGTACCGTTACCCTTACAAACTGCTGTTGAAAGGCAAATGAATGACCGAATGAATGCAACACGATTGTAACGAATGTTGCAAGTGCAACAACAACAACCAGCAGCCGCACAGTTGGATCAGAAACAAGGCAAAATGAGATGAATTTCAGTGTTTGTGAGCGCACACTTTTGCATCGAAAAGAATATTTTGCTAAAGTGAATGCAGCAGATAGCAAATGCTACTACTTGAACACACACACACACGCACAAAGACAGCGCCTGCAGCTATGACACATACACACACAACCACACTGTTGGAGTTTACTTTAACTTTTGGCATATTTAAGCGATTCTTCTGCAATATTTTGCGTGCACTCGGCTGTCACGATGACCCTTGTACAGCTACGCACACACACACACACACACACACACACACACACAGCCACATGCTTTTCATATTTATTTTGTTTTGATTTCATTATTATGTAACTCTAACAAGTCGAATCAAAGAAAATTCTGTACAAATTGTGTACACGAGATGAGCGCAAATGCAGCAGCGCACAGAAGTGGCAACTCGAAGGATGCTGTTGTTGTTGTTGGCGCTGCTGAGGAACGCGTAATAAAGTCAACTGTATGTAAATGAGCAGTGCACTGATAATGAGGTAGTTGTTCGAGGGCTTGCTAGCACTGTTAGGCCAGCTAATTTGGAGCTCTTTGAGAAGACAAGGATTTTTCACAAAAAAATCCGCTATGTGGACATCTTCTAGCCTTTTACTTGTATACCTCAGTTTCGAGTCAAACCGGATAATCCAGTGAGAGGTGGATTCTTTTAACCAAAATTAGATACCAGAATCGCCTTCCGACTGCCAGACCACGGCAGTGCCTTCGAAGGGAATATTACAGCAAAAGAAAGTCTCCTTGTTCTGACAAAGACGACTCTCACAAAACAAAAATATTTATATATATATACATTAGGGTGTTTTTTTTTAACTATTTATTTTTTCCAATTCCATCATGAAATTTCCTTGGAAATACCCTAAAAAAATATTAATATTAACATATAAATATTAACGTTAAGGACTGGACCAAGGCATGTAAAAATTTTCCATTGAAAATACACCACAATCGTGATTTTTTATCTTTAAATTTCTATAGCTCACAGGCATTTTATGACATCGCTTTGACTTTAGAAACATATTCCTCAGAATTGAACTATCTACAAAAGTGCTCAGTGCAACAAAGTCGAAACTCACACCGGCGAGGTAGTACGAGGCTCTAAAATTGATTTTTCCACGAAATTCGCATTTTTTTGTATATATCTCGTAAATGAAAAGAACTATAGAAAAAATGTACATGACAAATTTTATTTGCGAGGTTCGAGGTCAAAATCGCTATCATTAACACTTCTCGAGATATTCAGCTTTTTAAAGTCTGTTGACCGATCAAATACATGGCCTTCTATGGAGAACTTTTTATACCCTGAACAGGGTATACAAGGTCTGTCGCAAAAGAAACAGAACTTTTTAAATATAACTATTTCTGGTGGCGCCACCTTTTGGTGGGTATATGAAATAAAAAGTTTGATCTCTTGTTGACATTTCCTATTTTAAGACAATTGGATAACTACAATCGATATTATCAATCAAAAAGTGACAGCAGCTTTTGGTCATCAGTCGTAAAATGCATTTTGAAAAAAAGAGCAAATATTAAATTTTGTTTGAAACTTGGGAAAACGTTTACTGAAACATTTCAAATGATGAAAAAAGTTTATGGTGATCAGTGCCTATCCCGTGGTAATGTGCATGAGTGGTTTAAGCGATTCCAAGAAGGTTGTGAGGACCTCTGTGACGATCAGAAGTCGGTCGTCTTCAGAAGTCAAAAATAAAGACAATGCTGATTTGTTTTTACGATTCCGAGGGTATTGTACACCGAGAGTTCGTCCCACCTGGCCAAACGATTAATGCTGTGTTTTACCTTAGTGTTATGAAGCGTCTTTTGTCACGCATTCGTCGTGCTCGACCACAATACCGTGAGGCAGGGTCCTGGCGCCTGTTGCACGATAATGCGCCGTGTCATCGGTCGACGCTTGTCACTGATTTTTTGACAAAAAACTCCATATTAATCATTAATCACTCACCCTACTCACCTGATCTGGCACCCTGTGATTTTTACCTATTTAGAAAACTTCATTTACCCATGAAAGAACACTGGTTTCCGGACATTTCAGCTATCCAAAAGGCGACGACCGATATTCTCAAGAGCATTCCGATAAATGACCTTAAACACTCATTTGAAATGCTAATTGAACGTGCTAAACGCTGCATCGAAGCACAAGGAAACTACTTTGAATAAAAAAATATAACTTTTGAAAAATATTAATTTTTTTGTTGTTGTTTTTTTAACAGTCCTGTTTCTTTTGCGACAGACCTTGTATTACGTTTGTCACGAAGTTTGTAACATCCAGAATTAAGCTTCGGAGGCTCTATAAAGTATATATATAAGTGATCAGTATGTCGAGCTGAGTCGATTTAGCCATGTCCGTCTGTCTGTCCGTCTGTCTGTCTGTATATATACGAACTAGTCCTTCAGTTTTTAAGATATCGTTTTGAAATTTTGCAAATGTCATTTTCTCTTCAAGAAGCTGCTCATTTGTCAGAACTGCCGATATCGGACCACTATAACATATAGCTGCCATACAAACTAAACGATCGGAATCAAGTTCTTGTATGGAAAACTTTCACATTTCACAATGTATTTTCACAAAAGTTGGCGCAGGTTATTTTCTAAGATAATAATGTAATCTCCAAAGAAATTGTTCAGATCGGTTAACTACAGCATATAGCTGCCATACAAACTGAACACATAGTTACTAAAAGAAATGCATCTGTGAAGGGTATATTAGCTTCGGTGCAGCCGAAGTTAACGGTTTTTCTTGTTTCCCTGTAAGAAATGCTCCGGTGAAAGTCCTTTTCTTTAATTCTGAAAATGAAGTAATATATTTTATATATCTTCCTTGTTTGATCTCTTACCATAAATATACTATTTTTTATTAATACATACTAATATGTATAAGTATTGATAGAAGTGCAAATCATACTGTATTGTTCTTTCAAAACTCAACCACAATTGTTCCAGATTGCCAATGAAAATCTATAGGTAACAGAAGATCTTACCAATCACTAAATAAAATTTTGAACTGAAAAACTTAAAGATTCGTTCAAGAGTCCGCAACTCCATGAGGCTTCTAACTGCAGCTTTTGCATTCGTCCTTAACCAATTGATTAGCAGCAAGTGAAACACACCTTTAAAGCTCCTACGCACATCCTCCAGCTAACCGTTTTTATTTTGTCTTTTGAAAGTTTAACCATCTAAATTGCATCATCCTTTTTTTCCACCGTTATTTACTCACTTGCCAAGTTGCACTTCAAAGTCGGCGGCTGATCCACCTCAAAGATCCAGTAATCCTGTGGCCTATAACAAACGGCTTTGAAGTTTTGAGATCAAAAATTATTACAAGCATTAGATGACATGGAAGTCAAGCGGTGCGCATCTGCATGGCTAAGTGCTTAAGTACAAGGACCAAAGTGAACTTAAGCTGAACTGGATAACCGACAGCAAATATGTAGAAGATAAAGGTATGCTTAAAGGTATATGAGTGTGTATGCGTGTGGGTGTACGAGTGTAAAGAAAATTATGATAACTAAATAGACTGGCAGATTCAAGTGGTTATGTTGAATAATATTGTGTGGGAGTGTGTGTGTGTGCATGAGTATGAGAGCATGATTATGGGTAAGTGTGTAGATGTGTGTATGGGCAGAGGAAGTGCAGCGAAAGTAGAAAATTGCATAAAGTGCAGAGGCGGGCGTAATAAATTGAAATTATATTTTGATATGCATGCATGCAGTTGAACGGATGAACGAGAGTCGCTGTGTGTGGACCTGTGACTCTCTCTCTCTCGTTGGTGTGTGTGTGTGTGTTTGTGCAAATATTTTTACCTACAAAATACGAGTGGCTTTGTGCGCTTCTTTTTACTACAAAGGAAGCTGTTGCTGGCGCATAATTCAATTTAACAAAATGCTTATGAAAAGTTATCGAGTGGCGCTGAGGAGAGAGCGTAAAGCGAGCAAAAGAGGAGAGCTAGCCTACACCGAATACAATCAGGCTACAGCTGTCCAATGCGGCAAGCAGCTGAAAAGCCCGCTTCACAGTAGTAAACTTGTCCTTTGGGGCATGCCAAAGTTTCGCTTGAGCCACCCCACTCACCGCGCTCGCCACCTCCAACCACCGCACAGAAGTTGTGTCCACTGACCAACATAAAATTTATGAATGAGTTTAAGAGCATAAAGGAAGCGAGCGGGTGAAAAATTATGTTGCCGCTGTCGGCTGATTAGTGCAGCGGCAGTTTGTGAGCCATGTGACAGAGGAAATGAAATAGGAGATGAGCGCAATATATGCTACACAGCAGGGGCTGCTACTACTGGCTGGCAAGCTTGCGAAATAGGCCAAAAGTCAAAGGCATTAGGCAAACGAACAGATTCGGTTATTTGTGTGAGTGTGTGTGTGCGTTTCGTGTTGCAAGTGTAACGGTTGTGAATAGGCAAATCGGCAAAGAAACTGGCCGGACGAACTATTTTGTATATATCACACATATATATGTGTATGTGTGTGTGTTCGTACGAGTTGCTCGCCAGCGCCAGCTAAACTCACAGCGGAAATGAATTTTATATTAGAATTTATGCAAGTCACCGGCAGTGAATTTTTCTCCTAGCAATTTTTTTTGCTTTTCTTCCATTTTGATGAAAGCCTCTAGTTGCCGCTGCACTACAAGTCAAAGATAAATGCGCTAGCTTGCATTCAAATTTTCCAGCTGAAGTTGCATTTACTATTTTGCCACAATAATTTGAATACGAAAAGCATTTTGCAGGTAACCAAGCGCAAGCGTAACATCATTCATGCCTACAGTGTTGCATTTTGTCAGTGTATGCATTTTACAAACGGCTAAACACGTGATTACCTTTGTGGCGTGCGGCGGCATTATTTGTTACCGACAAAGCTGCTGCGGCTTAAGCGGGTGGCAGGCACCATGCAAGCAATACATACATACATATAATAAGAGAACAATAATGTAACGGTAAAAATTGTAAAAGTGCTAACAAAGTCGGCTTACAGCCGTGGGGCGCAGTGAAGCTGTACGCTGTACGGGGTTGGCCACCAGCTTGTTGCAGGCAGTTGCAATTTAAATTCAATTGAGAAAGTGAAGCAGCAACAATGGCGGAATTGTAAGAAAAATGTTCGGAGGAGGCGAGCGTTAGACGACAAAGTGTATGGTTGCAAAAGAGAAAGCGGGAAAGTGGGGAAAGAGTGATTGCAAAATAATGCGGCATGCAGTGGCAACACTGTGCAACTGATTTTCTGCAACTTTGCTTTTGTTCACAGCGCATGATAAAGTGTGACCAGAAATGTGAGTAGCTTAAGATGGTACACAACTAAGACCTTAAATAAACGAAGTAGTTTGTAGTGGTCGTATCAATTTGTGAATTTCAAAAATTTTAATTATTTTTGTATCGAATGTACACAGATTTGAGAATACTCTCCGAAAACGTGAAGTTGATCAGGCAAGTAGTTTCGAAGATATGATATTTGTAAGAATTGTTTAACCATGTGTGAAGACCTATACCCCTAACTCTAAACTTATAGGGTTACATGGATTTCCTCGGGTAAAAAACGGCAATTATTCAGCATTTTATTTTCTTATACATATAAAAAATAAATATTTTTTTTTAGAATTTTTTATTGTTACAAACATACACTATTAACATTAAAGTGAAAAATATGTGTTTTAGTTAAAACCTTAACTCAGAACTTGGACGAAGGAAAAAAACTGAAAATTGGATTTTTGGCAGACATTTTTACAAAAAAATAAAAACTTCAGTGACAATTTCAAGGATTTTTTTTTTATCGAATAGTTGCAATCGGCATTTCTTTGTCGAAGAAAAAACGGTTTGGATTAAAATTTCATTACTGTTAACTCAGAACTTGGACAAAGGAAAAAAACTAAAAATTGGATTTTTGGCAGACATTAAAAAAAAAATTAAAATTTCAGTGAAAATTTCGTGCCCTTTTTTCAAATAGTTATAATCGAGATAGTCTTTTAGAATTGTATCTCAAAGACCTGTGTAAAATTTAATGAAGATCGGTTGAGTAATTCTCGAGAAATCCTGCTAACCGACACAGTTTCGAGAAAAACGCGTTTGAAGACAACGCCTAGCTAGCCTCGAGAGCGCAAGTTCTCAACTCGGATCAACTTGAAAAGTTGAATATTTGTTAATATTTCAGAGGTATAGTAGAATTTTATTAGAAAAAAAATCTATTTTTTGAAACCAGTAAACCCATGTAACCCCTTAAAGACCCAAAAAGAAGACTTCAGTGTTCAGACCCCATATAATAGCTTTTAAATAAAAGTAATAGATTAGTCTCCAGAGAAAATTTTTTCGAATCAATTGTTGTGAATAATAGATTAAACTTTAAGGGCTGTATTCAGAATCGGTTACGAAAATTCCTCTAAAACGCTGAACCGATCGACTTTCAATTTGCACACGACTTTCTTAGATATGTTTGTCAGCTAATCATCGAAGAAATAAGATTTGATAATAATTGAGATATTTTAAGCCTGCCTGATATGCAAAATGTTTCACAATCACTGACAATTTCTAGCAGAAATATATTCCTCATTCCGCCTGACAATGCGTATTCAAAAAAAAAAAAAAAAAAATAACAATAAATCGCACAAAAATGAGTTTTTTGTGACTTGCAGGAGGGTATAACCTCTTAATAGGCATATTTTCGAAGACGAATAACAGCTCGAGGTTCATGCCTAACGATATAAACTCAGCTAAGCTAAGCTTGAATTATGTCTTGTAAAATCTGAGTGAAGGTAGCAAAGAGTAGTAGATAGCAAATGATTTCCATTGGACCATTTATAGACCAAACTATTGATTGAAAATACGAATTGAGGGCCTTTTGAGTGAAGAAAGTTCTCTAAAAATTGTACAAGATACTTTTTTCCATAGATAAATATATAAAACACTAAACTTTTACGGGTTAGTATTTCACTATATAATGTGAAAGGCTTGTCCTCCTTAAAATAGTCGGAATACCCGGTTTATTTTGTAGAATTATCTTAACCGATTGTTAGATCCCTTGTTTCCACGACAGTTGTGTTTACGTAACCAGTTCGGTAGTATTTTTATACCCTGAACAGGGGTATACACTGTCACGAAGTTTGTAACACCCAGAAGAAAGCGTCGGAGACCCTATAAAGTATATACATATATAAATGATCAGTATGTTGAGCTGAGTCGATTTAGCCATGTCCATCTGTCCGTCTGTCCGTCCGTCTGTATATATACGAACCAGTCTCTCAGTTTTTAAGATATAATTTTGAAATTTTGCAAACGTCATTTTCTCAAGAAGCTGCTCATTTGTCGGAACTGCTGATATTGGACCACTATAAAACATAGCTGCCATACAAACTGAACGATCGGAATCAAGTCGTATGTCATGAATAGCACGGTTAATATTGACCTCTAAAGCTTGAAGAGAGTGTGGTTTATTGCTAAAGATCAATGACTTCAAATAAACCTATAGGAAGTAGTCTAATGGTGTTTAATCACAACTTTTTGGAGACCATTCAATGTAACAATTTCTTGAAATAATACAATTCGGTTGTTACAAATCCTGTGTGGCAAGTAGCCCTGTTTTGTTGGAACCAGATGCTGTCATGGTAAACTTCTTCCTTGTTCATGAAGAATTTGTGGATTTTCCTTAAATCAAAATCCACAATTTTGTTTATTTACAGCCTCATCGGAGAAGATGCTTTCAAAAAAAAATCGTTATTTTTTTCAAGTTGTTCCAAGGCAAAATCAGCAAATTCACGACATTTACGGTGGTCCAAAGGCTTCGAAGTAGTAGGTTGAAGATTGGAATAGTTATGCCCAAACTTATTGAAAAACTATGAAATACATTAAACATGATCTATGATGAATAAGAAAGAATGAGAGACTTAAGAGGCGAACCTTCTATTACCGGCAAAGAAGTCTTTGGCGAAAAAGAGTGTTGCAGAGTATAAGACATATGCAAATGAAAGCAAAATAATGCGCTGTTGTAAACGCCTCAGCATAAAAGCGAAGAAAACTATTTACATTTGTTGGCTTTTGCCAGCGGGCTGTTTCGACATTGTGTGCAACATCTTTTGGCATTTATGTGTGCGTCGATACGCATATGTGTATAAGAGCGCCAGAAAAGGAAAATCCATACATCGAGGCGAGTTCATATACATATTAACGTTAAGGATTCTGTACTTTGCATGTGGTTGCGCATTTGCTTGCTGCCTCCACTACAAAGCACTGAAGTATGTTCACACACACATACATATACATATATATATATATATATTTATCTGCATACAACCAACCACTTGCGCTCGGCATGCAGTGTGGCTCAAAGCAATGGCAGCGCCGTTTGTTCCTAAATGCATGCGAACAACATTGAAATATTGGCAACCAAGGCGCAATAAGAAATGCTGAAAAATCTTAAGGATAACAAGTGCAGCAACAAAGCAACAAAGCGATGTTAGCAAAAATAATCATAAATAAGCGTGAAGCCTAAATGTGGGCGGTAGAAGGATGTTGCTTTATAACCACGGTATATTCTACATAGGGATTAATTGATAAGTGAACGAATAAGGTGGCTGAGCTTTGTTGGTTTTCCAGAGAAGGATCTTGCAGTGGGGGAATGATCTTGTCTAAATAGATACAATCGCTCCGGTTCTCAAAGTATACAGTGCGATCTGAAAAAGAAGTATCGACGGACAGCCTCTGAATGGCTCTGATCAACTCTTTTATGCCCCTTGAAACCAACTCACTTTCAAAAAGTAATTCTCGGTTAAGGGACTTGAATGACAATTTAATTGAGACTTGGCACGAAAACAGGGTTCACATTACCCTTACAACAAAAGCAACAAAGAGAGGGGTCATTCCACAATCAACAATCGAATGTGGAGACACATTATGAGCCAATTGGCAGGCTTTGTCGATCTCCGATATGGAAGCATAGGGTTGATAACTTTTACATAAATTTGTTACCTCTGCGTTGGTTTCTTACAATTTGACTCAAATATAACAATGATATACTTCTATGAATAATTTAAGTCAGATAATTATAAAAAAAGGTACACAGTGACGGTTGAGTATTACTGATTTTTCGGGCTCCCATCAGGGGTGTACCAGAAGTGATTGTAGCACAGGTGGTCATATGCTTAATTTCGATATTTACAAGCACTATTTTTATTGATTATTGAATTTCCTGTTAAGTTAAATATATATCTGACTTTTATAGTCGAAAATATTTTTTCCAGAGGTCAAAAAGCCATAACTAGATTGATACAGCTGATCGTCTTGAAATTACCATAATATTCATCATCCAAGAACCAATTGAGGTAATAGGTTTCCACAGTTGAAACAACGAATATGATTTGATGTTTCGAAAAAATTAGTCGGTCTTAAGGTAAAGACAAATTAGTGTCTCTGACATTGAGTTACTACGCCATTAGACTAGTTTAGGTGCTTGAGCACAGCGGTATTGCAGGAAACTCCAAGGCTGATGAGCTTGCTGGGTCCGGTATTTCAGTTTCATTAACTGTAAAGGGGTGAAGAAAAGGAGTTCTGTTGGCTTCTTGCGATTAGTTACTGGATGGTTGGGCGCAGATCAATTCAGCAAGACTTGGCCAACTACTTACAGCTAGGAAGTCGTAAAATATAATTATTTCAATACTTCCTTCTCGAAACAAAGCCTCTCGGGTCTGTTAATTTCAGATATCTTGATGAAAGAGCGGAAATAAGAATAAAGCACGTAAGCATAGGTACAACGCCCATTGTCGGTAGTTTATATTTTTTTATTTGACTTCACAAAGGGCTCCAGATAGCTGTCTAAGGGTGATCCGCCGTCTTCTTGGTGTATCAACCATCTAACTTGACCTAACTTAATCTTCAGTTATAGGCAGTTTCGGTAAAATATATATGCAGACTAAAACAGACAGAAAGAAACTATTGTTATTATTAATAATTATTAAACTAAACATAGTTGGTGGGGTGATATACTCTCCAGAGCCTTTTAAGCTGTCGGACTACTGCATTATATTTCAAGCAGAGACATGTGCTTTTGGAAATCTGCCGAGCTAGCCTGCAATGCATCAGCAGGCAACTCCAGAGTAAACATCTGCGTAGGCAGCCAAAAATCAATTATGGCAGTAACCTCGCAGCGCTTACAGGTCAGCAGTGTTCTGGAAAGCAGGACAGCAGTTGAGTGAGTCGGGCAGAAGCGACTTCACTTCAAAGGCATCGAAGGCAATGATATCGTGAACGAGATTGCCAAATTGCCAAAGACGTTGGTCTATACGACGATCTGGACAATGTGCAAAGCGGATAGATCAAAAACACAGAAAGTTTCTGCTCACTCTTGATAGAAGGCACGGTAGGAATATGATTGCAATACTCACTGAACACATTTAGTGGCGGCACACGACTGCAAAATGGGACTGACAGAACGAGATGACGTCAGGAAATGTAAGCAAGGCACCAAGGAAACAATAGATCATGTTTTTTTCACTTATCTTGCACTGGAAAGGCAACGGTTCAAACACTTGGGGCCCCACGGTGTGAAACACTGGAGGAGGTGTCGATATTGTAGCAACAAACAACTAAATTTCGAAATCGTTCTATTAAACGCGTCTATTAGACGAATTTATGGTCCTTTGCGCATTGGTCACGGCGAATATCGCATTCGATGGAACGATGAGCTGCATAAGATATACGACGACATTGACATAGTTCAGCGAATTAAAAGACAGCGGCTACGATGGCTAGGTCATGTTGTCCGAATGGATGAAAACACTCCAGCTCTGAAAGTATTCGACGCAGTACCCGCCGCGGGAAGCAGAGGAAGAGGAAGACCTCCACTCCGTTGGAAGCGTAGCGAAAAGAAGAAACGACTGGCGCGCTGTTGTTAACTCGGCTATAATCGCGTAAGCGGTGCCTACGCCAATTAAGAAGAAGAAGATTAGACGAAGAACATTGAGAAAATTATCCCTTTGCTCTTCCTTAAAATAAACTTAAGATTACTTTCGCAAAAGTTACGATTCTTCCACCAATCAGCAGTTTTCTTCATCACCTGCAGAACGCTGGGTATAAAAGTGTGCGCAATCATAATTTGCTTACCAAATGTTAAAAAAATACAATAAAAGGTGAACTACAAAAATCATATATTTATGCTACCGCAGTCTGAGCGAGCGTACTGACAAAGCAGAAGCGGGTATCACAAATGGGAAAAACAAAAATTTAGAGTTGAGCTTAAAAAAACGACCAAGATAAATAAATCGGACTCTTGGCAAATATTCAAATTTTCAACAACTAACCAGCACACATAAGAGCACAGAGACACTGACATATCTACACATATGCATGTTTGTTTGTGTGCTATGTCGTATGGTGTATAGTGGCTCGTATGTTAAACGCCGACAGCGAACGCGCAATTTGAAAGGATAACAACACCAACTTAAGCGGACTAAACTCTGCCACTTAGACAGCTGCGTTGCCAATTTTTATCCTCACTTTCTATGCGCTTTTCTAAAGCGGCTTTGTCGATTTATGCCATTTCTTTTTTTTTGTTGTAGGTCCTTTCATTTTTCTATCTTTAAAGTGGTTGTTTTTTTGTTTTGTTTGCACTCACGGTTTGCATTTTTCAATTTTGCTATTCTTTTCTCAACATATTTCTTTGTAAATAAAATATTTGCATGCTACCTGCCATTTCTCATTCGAACCTTAAAGGATATTGACGCAATTTTACAAGTGAACCGCAATTTTTCCAAACGACAGTGAAAATGGTAGTAATTTCTATTTGTTGTTGTTTGGGAAAATCTTTCAATTTCGAGGTGAAGTTTATGTTGCTGAAAGTAAACATCTAGATGGGCAGAGCTAGGTTGTGGATACTGTTTTGATAGCTGAAAAGTATAATTTAAGTGATCTTCAAAGGAATTATTTTAAAATGTTCCTTTTGAGAATCAATGGACTTCTAGGTTGGCAAGATGAGAGTTACACAAATACCTTCCTTCTGTATTTTTTTATGTCCGATAATCTGAATAAATGAAACTGACATGTTTTAGCTCATCTATTCTATAAAAGGCGGATACCACCGGCACCAAAGTGTGCAAAGCGAGCCCGATTGATATAAAACATGCTATCATTTATAGTAGATTCCAGATACATATTCCAAAATAGTTGGCTCTCCAAAATCAAAAATAATGATCAAATAGAAAAAGTGCTGATTTTCAACTCTCTCGTAGTACAATTTGCAACTCGGATTCTTCCAATGCTTCCTGAGCGAAAAGTTTTGGAAGTCATTATATAGCTCTTATTTTAAACTTTCTACCAGATATGAACACATATGTAGAAGAAGAATTCTTTATATCCACGGCATATTCTTTATAGGTGTTTCTTGATATGTGAATGAATAAGTTTTGCTGGGCTTTGTTGGTTTTCGAGAGAACCAAAGAAAAATAAATTTGTCTCAATTTATATAATCGCTTGAGCCCTCAAATTATTCAGTGTGATATCAAAAGGATGTAATGATGAAGAGTCCCCGCTTGACTCTGATCACCTCTTCACGCCCCATAAAACTCAGCTTATTCTGAAAGAGATGGAAGCACTCTCTTGACTTTAAAAGAAGTAGGAAACGTACTTTAACAAACAACCGCAGGACTCTAAATGATCCCATTACCTTGTTCTTGTTAACAAAAAGCTAGAAAGTTAATTTTAGTAAGCTTCTTTTGAGATGATTTATGCAGTGATAAATTCATTCATACTCACTCATTGGCCAGTTATAACAAGGATAGACAAGAACGTTTTAAAAAAGATCCTGAGGCTTCTGGCGTGTCAGTATCGATATGTGGGTCCTGGCGTTGCCCTGTTGGAGCACAATTCCTCCTATATTGGCAAAACTTGTCATACTTATGTTACAGGATTGGTGATCCACTTTTCACCACTAGTAAGTATTCGCTGCGCAATTAGATCATGACTTTTCCGCAAACTCGTTTGGCACGCATACATGCTCAATCATTTTTATGTATCCAGCCTTATTAAAATGGTTCCATTATTTTATAGATATTTTCGACAACCGATCTTCGTGATTGAAATGCAGCTTTGAAATCGAAATTTCAGGCAGTCACGCCATATACAGACCTACAGGTGCTGTGTAGTGCTGAAGGTTAATTATAAATACGTGCTGAAGTCAACGCTATTCGCGAAGTTCAATAGAGACTTATTATCTAATTCTGATACTTCATTAAGTCCATTAAACTGCGAAATTCCTGGATATCTAAGACGAGTTCTAGATAAGGCCGGACTTTACTACTTCCTGCACTTCCTGCACTGCGTACATGTGTCATCCTTGATAATGTCTACCAAGCTCACATGTGATGCCAGAAGGTTGTGATCTAGGACTAGACCAACAACCGTTCAGCAGTCTTTTCGGGAAAGAGCGAATAGAAAGCTGGCATATTTCCCTTCTGATCTCTTGCTCATGATCTTGGTGACCCTGCATGTCCCTAAGGCATTCTATCTCACCCTGATTCAGCCGCCTGGCCTAACATATGTTTTTGACTTTATCGAAAAAAATTAATTATTAAACTGTATAGTTCATAAAACTGTTTGAGGAGCATTTTTAGTCCGAAATTTTATCATTCTAATGTTATATAGCGTAATCGCAAAACGGGAGACACATGTTACTAAGGCAATCTAGTGGAAAATAATGGATTTTTGTTTCCATGATCTTAAGTTCTTCACTCCAGTAAGAAGCCTTTGCGTTACCAAAGGTAGATCGGAAGTAATCGCTGCAAATTTTGTCCCACAATTTGTTATTTGAAGACCTTATAAGACATCCTGTATGGTATTATTGAACTTTTTTATGCAAGTTTTTAAGTTTTGAAAAACAAAAATATATACAAACAAATATCATTAGCGACGAAAAAATGCGGATCGTGAAAATAGTTTTGAGTTTATAAGGTATATAAAACTTCTCTCGAATTTTCTATATATGAATTTAAAACATCAGTAACATTCGTTTCAGATGTAAATTAAAAAAAATTAAGAAAAATTGAGGTTAAATTTCACAATAAGAAAAACAAATAAAAATAATTTATTTCTAATTAAATTCAAAAACGTATCCCCAGAAAAATAAGTAGTACTTTAAAAACAGAAACGAGAAATCACATTAAGGCAATAACTTAAGATTTTGTTTACAGAATAAACTGAACTTCGTTAACTTAATAAAACATAAAGTGAATAAACAAAAGTCGGCGCGCGTTGAAAATTTCATTTCTGACCATTTACTTCACAATAACCATAAATCCTTCAAGTGTGTGCGTGAAAATTCACAATTAATGTGAAATAAAATATATTTCAAGAGGAATAAATGAAATAAGAGAGATTGGCTCGCAGTCGGATTCTTACATGGACACAACAATAACAACAAAAACAAGTAGAACAATGCAAACAAAAAGCGCACCAAATCATTGAAAACCACGGATGGCGAAGCAGCGATTTAAATAATTCAAGGATAATACACACGCAATTTTATTGCCTACCAGTGACAAAACCATAACAATAACGGAAAATAAATACATAAATAAAATGAGTAAAAAAACGCACGCTGAGAGCCGAAAATCGCACGCAAAAAGGCAGAAACCGGCGGAAAATAACTGCATTACAACTATGCAGTTGCAGCAAGTCAAATATTTCACTATACATATATGCTTATGTTATATATATGTATATTTATGTATGAGTGTTCGTAAAAAGATGACGTAGCCACATCACGAGCATATCCAGCAAGCATAAGTGTCGTTCTTTCCGGTGAAGTTTTTCCACTTTCGCGTTTAATTAAGAAGACATACAGAGTTGTTTGTGTATAAAATTGTAAATATATAGGGTGTCATTTTTTTTAGAGCGATAGCTGTCTAATCTGCTGTCAAAGTAAGTACATGATATTATCGCCTTCGTAATGGGCTTCGGAACCAACACCAATAAGCCACGGCTGGGATGGCCTTTTGTATTGGGACGTTACAAAAGTAGGCCGATAGGGACGGTAAATGATACCATGTTTTGTCCCGCTCTTTTGACATTTCTTCTCAGTAAGATTTGTTTTTTCATCATGGAAAGATATACGATCCGACAATGAGTCAAAATTATTTAAATTTAATACCGAAATTGGGAGTCAGTGGCCTCAACTTTAAGAGCGCTACGTCCAATTTTTGGTCACCATAATCGTCCTCTCAGATCAACAATTGAATCCACAGGAACAGTGCAATATGTTTTCGTGACAGTGAGATAAAGAAGTAACCGTAGTATCGAGAATGTTACTGCCGCTAGCGCATCAATTGAGGAACACCCAAATCAGCCTTTCTTCACACGTCGTTCTTAAGCGTTGGGCATCTCTGTGACGTCGATGGGTCGAATTTCGAAAAAAGAGCTTGGCCTAGATCCTAACAAGATCAAATTGACGCAAGAACTGAAGCCACTTGACCACCAGAATCGTCCTATTTTCGTGAATTGCGCTGAGCAACAACTCTTCAGCAATCAGGTTCATTTCTGGTTGAACGGCTTCGTCAATAAGCAAAACATGCGTTATTGGTCAGACCACATACTCGATGAGTGACCTTAGCGTCCCGAAAAAATTGCGGGTTGGTACGGTTTATGGGCCGGCGGCGCCATTGGGCCGTACTTCTTCCGTGATGATCAAGACCGGCAGGTTACTGTGAATGGGAATCGCTACTGCTCAATGATAACCAAATATTTGTGACCCAAATTGTATGATATAGACTTGAACAAAATATGAGGTCCCTACAGGACTGCGCCACAAGCCACAGGGCTGCGTCAAGTCTATGATCTATGCCAACAAACCAGCGACGATTGATGAACTTTGTACGAATATCGAACGTGAAATTGCAGAAACATCGGTCGAATTTATGCTTGAAAACCGTCATAAATTGGGTTCAGCGTCTGGACTTCCGAAAGCGTGCCCGTGCTGGCAATGCAAAAGAAATCGAGTTCCATACATAATGGCATCGAATATACTTTCACAGGAATAAAGAATTTCATTGATATCTCAAACCGTTTTTGTTCTATTTGAAAAAACTTTTGTAGCGCTCTTATTGAATATTCAGGATCGGCTAATTTTTGGAAATTCGCTGTATTGTAGGGCAGTTTCGACATCGTATGCATAAACCCACGTTTCGTCCTCAGCAGTGATGGGTTTGGTGAATGTATGGTCTTTAGCTTAGTTGTCAAGCATCTCTTTTGCGATCTCTACTCGACGTGGTTTTTGCAAAATATTCAGATCTTGTGGTATGACTTTCGTATTGATATGTTTCATACTCCAAACATTAACCAAAATGTCTTGAATCGATCGGTAAGCGATACTGAGATCTACTGCTAACTCGTTGATGCCAGCACTACGATTTCAAGCACTGGCATCAACTTTTTCGTTAAACGTTAATCGTCATTAACAGAGATGACTCTCATGAGACCAGTTTTCGACGACGTCGCGACCTTCAATGAATACTTCGTGTCACTCAAATAAATACTTGAGTTCCTGATAAAGTAGATTCCCTTAAACACTTGCAACAGTTACGGTTCCGAAGATCCGTAAATGCATCAGAAATATAAAACTAATGCAGACTCGTTGTTAATTCTTTTTCTATGACTCGATTTTTGATAGACACACTTTCAAATTTTATCAGCTGCACTTCATTGTCAATTCATCCTCATTAAGTAGGCGTATTTCTAGTTTAACGAACAAGTAATAAGACGAAATTTCTATTATATTTAGTACGACCATTCCGAAAGGCTTCTTTGTATACAATAAAGGTTTATCTTTATTGCTTTTTATAAGCTAAAATCATTACTGGTTGAAACTTTATTTGGTTACCACACTTCCTAGTATCATTTCTAAAACCAATTGTTCTCTATTGCCTCTTTGTGTTATAAAGGAACCTTAACAACGTGGCGAGGCTACGTTAAGTCAATGGTCTATGGTAATAATTCAGCTAAGAAATAGGTTCAGCCGAGCTGAGGAAAGGTGTTGAAAAGTTGGATGCAATTTGGGTATTCATCAAACGCAGTCTCGGCATTTATATGTTCGGGATTTGTGTACCAATACTAAAAGTTAGCAAATTATCGAAATAGAAAAACTGAAATATCGACAGTTTAGTCAAGTTTTCCATGTTTATGGCCTTGAACAAGAAGCTTGTAATATACTTAAGAAAACATCGGAGACCTTATAAAGTTTATAATATATATAAATCAGCAGCGTCAGGAGTTGAGCCGATTTAGTCAAATATGACTGTCTGTCTCTCCATCGTTATATACACGAACTAGTCCAACAGTTCTGCATTCTCCAGACGGGATAAGGAAGCGAAATAAATGGAACCCAACGCAGAATAACTCTTGCCAACAGGTGCTATTTCGGACTAAGAAGGCAACTGAGAAGTAAAGTTCTTTTTCGGCGAACAAAGATCAAATTCCACAAGTCCTCATCATTCCCATCCTGCTATATGGTGTGGAGGCATGGACGATGACAATATCTGATGAGTCGGCGTTACGAGTTTCCGACAAAAAGTTTCTTTGGAGAAGGACTTAGCTACACTTGTAATCTCCAAGCAACGAAAAGGTAGAACGACTGGCTTGCTGTTATAAACCCGACTATAACCGATTGAGCGGTGTTTACGCCAATAGAAAGAAGAAGAATAAGTCCCTCAGTATTTGATATATCTCTGAACAAATTGTTGTTATCTATTCTATAATATATAGCTGTCATACAAAGTGACAGATCAAAATCAAGCTAAAGGGTTTCTTATACCCTTTTTTGCTATAAGAAATTCAGATATTAACCGAAATTAAAGTTTGCACTCTTTATTTCAAAGAAATGTGCGATGCCTCCTAAAAACACCCTTCATATATAGATACATTTATGTATAAAAAGCAATATAAAATTTAATTGTGTTATTTGTTGTTGTAAATATGCGGATACGCTTACAGCTACTCATTTGCTGTTGTGTTTCTGTGTGTGCGTGTGAACTGATTTCACAGGCTAAAGATTATCATTCATTAATACGTTAATATCCGCTGTAATGTAAGTGTGTGAGTGTGCGTGTGAATTAAGCTTCTCTTCAAAGCTGCCACGACTGCTAGTTGTCAGTCAGCCACGCACTCGCCTCTGCTGAAGAGTCTTTAAATGCACGTGTGTGTGTTCATTTTCATAAAAATCATTTAATATATGATGTGTTGTTGTTGTTGTTGTTTTTGGTGCGATTTTAAAAGTGCTCACCAATGCAATTGAACGCTTAACGGTAATCGTTGCAGCTGCGGCAATCTCCACTGCTTCATACAAGGGGCGCCGCTACACAGAATGTCACCAACAAATCAGCCAGAGCTGAGGAAGCGACTGCAGCAGCAACAGCTGCAGCGCCGGCAGCCGTGATCTGCAGTCAACCAAAAGCACTCGAAAACACTGCACAATGATGAAGTGGCAAATGGCGTGAACGCTCAGCCGAGCGGTAAACCCGTCCACTGCAGTTGAAGTGAATTTGCCTTTGTTCCGGTTGGTGTTGTTGCTGTTGTTTGGGGTTTCAACTCCGCTGCAATTATTTATGCTTTTTTCTTGTATTTTGTAATTTTGGTATGCGATTCGTGTAATTTAATTTTAATGGCGAATATAAAAATCTCATCATTTTTGCTGCTGTTGCTGTTGTTGTTTTCTTGGCTTGACCAAGTTGGAAGTGATGACGGTCAAAAATAATGGCACATATACACATACATATGTGTTGTTTTATAGTAATAAATAAATAGAGCTGTGTTTGTAACCAAGTGGTCTTTTTACTTATTCCATATGAGATTGGTCCGTATTGTACTAGTACTAGGCCCACGCCCAGAAAATGCCATTAATCGAAAACCTATAAGTTGCCATAACTATGCACTTAATTAAGATATAAAACTGTAATTTGGTACATAGGATCGCTGTAGCAATGGGCATCTCTGGGCAAAATTTTTTGAAAAAGTGGGCGTGGTCCCGCTCTCCTAAACTACTAAGGCTAAAACAACCAAATTATTATAAAAATTTCTATCGACAATGTGAAAATGGATGAAATTAAATGATAAAACCGCTCACGCTCCACATAACGGTACTGTTGAAACTACTAAGAGCGCAATAAATCAGTAACTAAATACGCCAGACATGAAATTGTACCCCCCAGAAGGTATAAGGCGGCTTTGTGGGAGCCGGTGTGAAAATTTATGTGCATGGCACCGCCTACTTTTTGGTGATATCACATACTTCAAGAGCCGACCGACCGATTTGGGCTAAATTTTAGAATGTGCACTCCTGTTATATTCCTATGTCACAGTGCGAAAATGGTCGAAATTGTATAGCACAATTCAAAATTCCATTTGATTCTTTCACTTTCCAGTGCACAAATCAGAAAGCAATTCATATAACGGTCATTGTTCCTTTAAAGTATGCTACCTCTTTCAAATGCAACCAAAACTTCTCAAGTCCCTAGGCACGGAAAATGTGGACCCCAATAACTATAGTTGACTTTTGATCGACAATATCGGTCAATGTATGGGGTATACAATTGAAATTCGGAGAGAATGCTTTTCAGACAATAGTACCTCTGTGTGTAAAAAATGAGTTGAATCGGGTCAATACATTCCTGAGTCGCCATATACCTAATATAAAGATTTTCGAACTTCCGGATGACTTTGGACCGTACATATCGACCAATATGTAAGTTATATCAATGGAAATTAGAAGGCGTGTTTTGCTCATAGAAGTGTGGTTTTGTGTTTCAAATAATTAAAATTGGGCGAAAACTTGAGCCTTTATAACTATTACTAGGACATCTGACTGACTTTACTCCATATGATTGGTGATTGTATACGAGGTACATTATTGAAACCCAGGGAACAAACAGCAAAAACTCACTCTAAAAGAAATGAACAAACGGATGGGTGCTATTGAAAATGTTTCAGTTTTAGATATTTCCGCAAATTTCATTCAAAAATTTAAGAATCTTATAAATATTAGTCGAGGCGAAAACCGTATCGAATCCGATTCATATAAATCGGACCGGACTTTAGAAGAATTTAGTATTTGGAGTGACCACCACAAATTAGTGAACAAAAATTGAAAATCCAATAGAAGCGAGAAAGCGTTTCCGATGAGCTATCAATCTACTTGAAAGCATCAGTTTGTCGGTTAAATGAAAATTCTTTGGAGATTTGGGCAGATTTTAAACAGCAATTTTCAAGACTGTTTCGCATAGCGTATTTTATTTTTATTATAAGCATTTAAACTTTATTTTATTAAACTTTTTTCGATGGCTTCTCAAGTGTTAAATAAACAGCGAAATAGATTGCAGGTAAATAAAAAAAATACTTTGCTATATACATACATATTTTTTTTTAATAATTTTCTTATTATATTTTTTTAATTGAAATAATCTGTTGGTAATTTTATTCGATGCATCGGAAAAATTATGCATCCCTACCTCAACTCTCATATACTACGTATAATGATCTTCGATTTTTCTATCAAATCTTATGTGTCAGTCGATCCTTTGTTCGACATTTCAAATCTTAAGGTATTTCTCTGGCTTTGATTTTTGCATGTTGCAAGAGTATGAAGTGGTCGGTTCCACGCGATCTTAGCCCTTCCTTAGTTCTTTTTATAATGAAGTACTTTGTTTTGTTTACGAAAACGTTTAAGGGTATTTTTTTCTGAGTTGAAATTTTCAAAATTCATAATGTTAAACATTTTTTTATATTGCGTCGAAATAATTTGCCTCAAAGAGCAAAAAAAAAATTGTTTAATGCATGTTTTTGATGGAATGACCCATATATCTATAAACATATATACTGCAATAAGTAGTGAGTGGCTGTCAAGGAAGAAATTAAGACTACAATTTTATATTGAAATACTTTATTGCATTTCCTTTACGGATTTTATTTTGTGTCAAGCCAATTTTCTTTAAAATGAGATATGATAATTTTTTGAAGCCAATCTGCTCATGACGTTAGGAGTATCGTCCTTCCTTGCACATAGTGAGCTTTTCACACCAACACAAGCAGATACTTATTCTCTTATAATTACTAGCCATACTCGTAGTTAATTAAGTATTTATATAAAATTTTAATTGTTAATTATTTTCAGAAGAATTTCTGTTGCATAGTAACGAAATGCTAAAGCGATTATTCATCAGGTTTGTATGCTGCCACGAGGTTATTATGAAGAGTAAAGAAATGCCATTGAGAAAATGAGTAAAGTTTCAAAGGAACATTTTTAATGCATTTCTCGGTGAATAATATTTCATGCAATGTGATTAAATAATGCAATATTTATGATAAATATATACACAAATAGAAAAGGGGGAATAAATATACTTATATATATTTATAAAGTGAAAGGGGAAAAATATTATTTTCATGGTAAGCAAGGTTGTATGTTTTGCATCATAAGTTTTAATGGAAATATATTTCCTTAACTAAAAAATAGGGTTCTGGTTTCTGAGTTCTTTCCAAATCTTACAAAATCTCTTGTATTAAACTCAGAGTTTTTTCTTAAGTTGATTATTGAAAATTAGTTTAACATAGAAGTAGTATATATAGTAGAGTGATTCAAAAGAATCAAATTTTTTTTTCGTTTGGTATTCGGAAAAATGGTTCCTATCTAAAAAAGCCTCTCCAAACATGAGTTTTTTATTGTAACGCCCCTACATACAGTTTTCTAACGAAAAATTTATATCTCGCTATATAAAAAATATCTTGTTTCTTAGATTTTGTAGGCATGATGAAACTTATAGGTATTCTTAGAGGTGTCTAGGAACCTATTTTTCAGAGTACCAAACGAAAAAAAAATTTTGTTTTTTGATCCACCTTAATATGCATTGATGTTTGACGATGAATATCTCGTAAACGCTTAACTTAATCGAAAAATCATATGAGACCATTTTTATAGAGCAGTAAATTTCCTACAAAATCTAAGGAACAAGATATTTTTTCAAGTAGTTGGAAGCGAGATACTATAAATTTTTCTTTCTGATAATAAGAAAAAATAGAAAACTGTATGTAGGGGACCTTCCCGTTACAATAAAAAAACTCATGTTTGGAGAGGCTTTCTTAGAGGTGTCTAGGGACCTATATTTTATAGTCTAACAAAAAAAAAATTTGAATCACTCTAAGCCAGGAAAGTACACATATAGTCATAGGAGTGCATAAAACAATTTCTTTGAAAATGGAAGTTTAATTGAAGAGATTGAAAACGTGTGTATGGCATATTTCTTATCTAAATATTTCAATAAAAAAAAAATTATTTATTAGTCCTTTCAAAAGATGCTTCGAGCCAGAACAAACAACTAAAGGCTTAATCCAATTTTCCATACACTTGTTATAAAACTCAGCATGGCTTCAGCGAACGAATTTTAATGACTTTTATTATTATTTCCGACGCGATTTTTTCAGTTTCGGAAACAGAAAAAATTCACAAGGAAATACTTTTGTCGAATACGGCGGTTGGACGATGAGTCTTGATTCGTGTTTGGCGAAAACGTCAGTCACAATCATGTTAGAATGTGACAGCGTATTATCGTGGTGAAAATGCATTAACTTTCTGCTAAGAAAGATGCGATTTTGAATTTAGGATATTCAAGTAGGCCAGCTTTGACACTCTTCATACCCACAACATTAACCAAAATATGTTGAGTGGATCTTTAAGTGATGTAAAGATGCTCTGTCGTGTCAACAGACCTATTTCTACTTCAAGTACTTTTACTTTTTCGATGTTTCTTTGATATCTTTAAATTTTAACGATTCGTTTTGCGCGCGCAGTTTAATTGGACCAGTCCGACTATTTATTGATCAGATTTCCCTTTCCCTTTATCGACAGCTACAGCAACTGATATACTACACAAAGCCTTCGATAACTAAACTAACTAAAATCTAATAATCCAGTCGAGTTTTTTCCGCGATATAGGGGAAATATACGTGTATTAATCTCGAATTATTCTCAAAATAGATGCATGTGTTTTATGTAGTTCCGTCTTTTGAAATATTCGTCCTTATATTCAATCAGTGCCTTAAATTCTTCAAGTGTTTGGTGTCCAAGAGCTAATAAGTTGATCTCAAGCATCTTCTATTCTTCAAGTATTGTAAATAATCGGTGTAAGCTTTGCTAAATATTTTGTACACATATATCAACTAATATTTGCACCTATTCCTAAAACTTACGAGAATATCTAATTCTCTGTTCCAGATGAACATACAGGTTATAAATACCGTTATCTAATTTTTTTCTAATCATTTTATGGCATGATATACTTCCATCTATTGCCTTGCTCTTGCGTTCCACCTGCTAAAAGCACGAAACCGTGTGACATGACGTATGAGTAACCTGACCTCTAAAGTACACAATTATTATCGTGTTATTTAAAATCATTGTGTTTTTAAGTTCACCAACGTTTGGACAAAAACATATACATGCGCACAATAGAACAATAAAAGCGGCAACAAAAGAACAGTTCACACGGGCGTTTAACCGCAATTGTTGTAGTTGCATTTGCTGACAATGCCTTCATTTGAGTAAACACCATTTGAAGGCCCCAGGTATTATGCTTGTTATTCATAACAAGCTGGCAATGAAGTGAGCAATATTTTAACAATTCTGAGTGGGTGAGTGTGTGTGTTAAGCGCCGGTATAAAGCACCATTCACACACACACACTCACATGTGTAGTATGTGCCATTTGATGAATAGTGTGTTGTAGGTAAATAAATGGAATTTGAAATGTTGCCCATTAGCGGTTTCTAGCTTGTTAAAATGTGTTGTTTTTAATATACACAAACACATAAGTATTCATGTCAGTCATAATTGATTGAGTTGCATGGCGCAAATGATGGTTTGGTTTCATTTCTGTAATGAGTTGGTAGGATTTAGGATTTTATGGAGATTTAGTGTGAAGCGGGTGACATGCGAACCCTGATGCACTGTTGGTCAATTAATTGGCGCTGAAACTAATTTTAATGCTACTCAAATGACAGACTTTTGATTTTAGAATAAGCTCATTTGATTGATTGCTGGTTTTGTTTGATGTAAGTGCTCGAATGAAAAGGTACATAGATGTTGCACTTTTGGGCAGTGAATTGCTTCGGATGGGATTTAGCTAAACTCAGTTATCAAGTAATATGTGCAAACGTACATAGGTTTTGTTCCATTAATGTGAACATAAATGGTCCAACATAGACTTCAAATTTGTCGGTGTTTCTTTGAGCGTTTTAAGTTAAACAAATTTGGGTTTCCGGTAGTTTTCGCTGCGTTAATTAATACCTGAAAGTCTGTTTCGTGATTTTTATTTTTTTAAGCGGTTAGGTAGGTTTAAAAATTTCAAAAAATCGATTTTTATTCTTTTGTCTTATTAAATAGTATAATATGTTTAAAAAATTCTCCCAAAATTTTAAATCGATCCGAGTAAAATTCTAAAGGATAGACCTTTCGGCCACGTCGGTGTAGCGCACCGCATGTAAAATGCGTTTTTCTCAAAAAGCCATTTTTGAAGTGGTATTCTATTTTTGAAATTCCAAAGTAAACAGGACTTAAAGAAACAGAAAAATGTTTTTTTCGGCAAAATCAATTTATTGTATTCAAAATAGTCTCCTTCTGCTTCAATACAGCTGTTTGCATGGTCCAAAAGCATGTCGAACGAGTGTTTTAGCTCGTTGACCGCCAGTATGTCGATGCAAGCCTTTTGATGGCCTCTACGTCTGCATAATGCTTTCCTTTCATGGGCAAATGCATTTTTCCGAAAAGGAAGAAGTCGCACGGTGCCATATCAGATGAATACGGGGAGTGGTTAATGGTTAAAATGTGATTTTTGGTCAAATAATCGTCCTTCGAATGTTGGATTCTGAGCAATTTTTGGTCGTCAGTCAATTTGTACGGAACGAACCGGAGACACACCTTTCGTAAGCCCAAATGTTCAGTCAAAATGCGATAAATCGATGTTCTGGGGATGTTCAATTCCATTTCCATGAATTTGCATTATGATTGATGAATTCACTCAAATGTTAATGAAATTTCCGGTGATCACGGATTTTGATTGGCCCATGTTTTTCCAAATTTGAATTATAATATTAGGTTGTCAAATAACTACCCTTCCGTCTTTTTGTCTTAATTCTGGACCGAATCAACGCCTGCGTTATGCTGCTGAAACGGAACCAACTCGACCCATTTTTGAAGCGAATGGCGACTAGCGATGAAAAATAGATCGCATACGACAATATCAAGCGAAAACGGTCGTGGTCGAAGGCCGGTGAAACGTCCCAAACAGTGGCCAAGCCGGGATTGACGACCAAGAAGGTTTTGCTGTGTGTTTGGTGTGATTGGAAGGGAATCATCCACTATGAGCTGCTCCCATTTGGCCAGACGCTTAATTCTACCATCTAATGCGAACAACTGCACCGCATGAAGCAGGCGATCGACCATAAGCGTCCAGAATTGGCCAACAGGAAGAGTGTAGTGTTCCACCAGGTCAACGCCAGACCACACACGTCGTTGATGACTCGTCAAAAGCTACGGGTGCTCGTATAGGAGGTTTTATCGCATCCACCACATAGCCCGGACATAGCGCCAAGTGATTACCACCTGTTCCTGTTCATCGCGAACGCTCTTGTTGGTGTAAAGTTGCACTCAAAAGAAGCTTGTGAAAAGTGGCTGTCCCAGTTCTTCGCATATAAGGCGTGGGGTTTCTACGAAGGGAGTATTATGAAGGTGCCCAGAAAATATATTTTGATATGTACTTCATTGGAAGAGACGGTGCTTGACGAAGGACTGATTTTCTTGAATGCCTCAATTCTATTCACAAAGCTTGTCACTTGCTACAAAGATATTCGAAAAACTGTATAGAATATTCCAAAGTTTATTTTACTAGAATTGCTACATTTAAAATTACATTTACAACTGCAATATAATATACATATATATTATATAATAATTTCCTCGACACTCTCAACACTCTTTCTCTCACACCAGTTCCCTTGCATAGTTCAAAGCTACTAACTTAGTTCCAAGTACCGAAATAATTCCTTTTCGCTTTCACTACTTTCCCTTCTAAAAATATGCAGCAATCTTATTAACACAATTCACCTCTTGATGCCTTTGCTGCACTTTCCCAATGGTGTTGCTTTTGGTGTTAAGTGTTTGTGGTCATTGCCCAACACTCCGTGAACTTTATAAAGTAGCAAGTGAATTGCAGTTTCTTTAAGTAGCACGACTTTCAACAAAGAATTTCTTGTTTAATAAGAAATTTTCTCAAGCTTAACTTTAGCAGCTTTCGAGAAGTTGCTGCGCGTGTTCAAGCTTTGTGGAGTTCGTAGAGGAAAATACAAATAAAAGCTAGAAGAAGAAAGGCGTTGAAGTGCCAATTCTAAAAATTAATGCATAAATTGTGGTTAAGAAAATTTTGTTTGCTGGAATTAACATTATGAAGCATAATTGTAGTGAGATGAAAACATTTTCGACTGGAAGAAGATAAGCCAAGACCATTAATGCCACAGGAAAATAAGATAGTAATAAAAACCATGCAAGCGCACTAATTACGCCATTTATTTTTCTAAACTTTCTAGAACATGTCTTATATTATGTTCCAGTCAAAATAGTACGAGAACTGTCGGAGGAATAACATGAAGTATGCTGCTTCGAAGAGTGAGATTATGGCGCGTATAAGGAGGATAGACGATCTTCATATCCAAGCGAAACTGGATCTGATTTAACCAGCCCTCGTAATTTCATCATTTTTATATGTCTTTTTTGCTAGAGCTTTGGACTCTTATCAAGTTTTGCTGTTTTTGGGATACATAATAGCGGTTACTTCTCAGTATCAGCTAGAATATAATAATATGACGAATTTGGAATGACAAGTTTCATAAAATTTTACACCCAGATACTTTTCTGAAGATCTTTTCTCAATATCAATCCAGTAATAAATACGAAACATCGCTTGGCGTACTTGGAGTCAAACGACTACCCATTCTGGATACTATCTAATATCTAATATATGTCCAGCGTGCAAGGAGTCACGTTTTTTGGGCCTATCGTTGGATCCTTACTATTTTAACGGGGATTAGGGACCCGTTATAACAACAAAAACAACGAAACGTCGCTTATTCATGCTTTAAGTTCTCAATTCCATAAATAGCACGAGCTGAGACTAGTTATGCATAAGATTCAGTTAAATTTCGTCCCTGAAATAGGCATCTAAGCAACATTTATGATTTTTATAAACAAGAAATTCTACCACTACAAATACATAAGTCAAATTTAAAAGATCTGCAAATGAGTTCCTTGAGCTGTAAGATTTGTTTTCTTATTTGCCGACTATATTTTGAACTTTCCCTATTTTTCGGTTTTGGCTCACATTTGATCATCTAAGTCAAAAGTAAGGGAATGCTATCTATTAGTCCGAAAATTATAAGATATTTTGTAAGTTCCAATTTCCACCCGATACCATGGATTTTTGAAATCCTAGAATCGTCTTTTCGTCAGTGCCTTCCTAGCGGGGATCATAGCAACTAAGGGACGCCTGCTTGTTCCGACAAAGTGTGCGCTCGCAACAAGAAATATATTTATATATACATACATATAGCCGAGTGGCATTGAAATCAAAAAATTTCCTAGGGATCTCTTAAAGGATCTAAGATCCTATTTTGCGATAAATCTGCAATGGGTTTCAGGACATAGTGATATTTCTGGTTACACAGTAAAGCAGATAAACTAGCTAGAGCAGGCGCCAGCCAACAAATGGACTCCTGAAAAGAGGGAATATACAAGTATATGCCTCTGGCCACTTTTGCATATTTAATCGGCAAACGTGTCATAAATAAACCTGAGTCTCGGTGATTTCGGTGTGCCAATCTTTAACTTACACAACGTGGCATAAATGGTATATGAGAATATGATATAAGAACTCTAGTAGGAGTGTTAACAGCTCAATATCTAATTGGCAGATATGTCAGAAGACTTGAAACACCATGCAACGATTACAGTAGAAGTCTTCAAGAGGTGGCAAAAGTAGAGATTGCAAACCAACTTGCATGCAAATGGAAAAAAATCGTTGATGGAGGGTTTCTTGACGGTAAACCGGCTATTGTATAGATAAAATTTTCAGTATTAATGAAAATCATCAGGAGCATATAATGTTTCAAAGAGGACAGTGGGACTCTCAAAGGCTTAGGTGTGCCATCAGACATGCACTCGACCCACCTACGTACCTATTACCTAATACTGACGCTAGGAGGCGCTGTGGCAGTTTTCGTGGATTTTATTAGGACAATACCAACCAGCATAAGAGTTGAGGAGCTGGAGGCAAGCATTTTTTCGTAAATACAAATTCAAGTTTTTCCCAAAACAAAAACTATATTTGTTAAAAATTCGCAAAAATCACAAAAGCAAAATACTTTAAACACAAAATTCAATAAGTTATATGATTCACCTCGAACAAACATTACAAGAAATACTTTTGTAAATGGAAATATTCGACCAGACAGTGCCCACAAACTTAATTAATGGAAAAGTCAAACACACAGGTATATAAATACATATATATATATATATATATATATATGTGGCTTTGCGTCTGATAATTTGATGTTGATATTTGCTCTACAAATTTATTTCGTATGAATACAAACAAGGTGTTGGATTACGACTGGCAAAGCGTACACACACACTCACACACATGCTCACTCACTGCCGCTCACGCAGTCAAGCATGCAACCAACTGTATCTTTGTTAATGCATAAACCATCCATAGTGAATTTTTAAGCGTGCGGTTACACAAGCAATATGTGATTATATACATATGTATATGTAGGTATGCAAGTGTGTGTGTGTGCCGATGGTTGGCAACTCTGCGGCAAGCAGTGTGTTTCCGCTCGAAATTCAGTGCCATAACTTCGAGGCATTAACGCACACTCTGTCTCATTATGCGATCCATCCATACGCCACTAGCCCCCTCACTGCTGATAGAGCCCCCCTTCAGAAGCCAACTGTACTGCCATGGCATTAACGTCAACGAAAAACTGATAATTGAGTTTGTTACAAAATGAAATTTTGCGGCAACGGGTAATTCCATACAAACTAACTTTTTGGCTGTTTTTTTTAAAGATAACGGTATGTAAAATATATACAAACAATTGTAGCGTATTTGTGTGTGTGAGAGGGAGCGCTGGTGCGAATAATGTTTGGAAAAGCTGGAGTTTAATGCAGAAGCATTTTTCGTTGAAGAAGTTGTGTGCGTGCTCTGCTATGTATGTGTGTGTGTGTGTGTTGCGCACCTATGATTAACCGCATTTCCGCTCGCGGTGAGTGAAGTAAATGCGAAGCATCATCAACACTGTTGCAACCGCTGAACCAACCACTCCGTAGTTCGTACATTTGCTGCATGCATTTATTTATTAACTCACTTACATGCCAACACGCACACACATACACACAAATATAGTATTTACCAACAAAAGTGTAAGCGTAAGGTAAGGTACGGTGGTTCAACATTTCGCTGAATAGTGATTTTAGCTTTGCTTGATTATAGTTTATGCAGCGACAAGTCATTCACCGCTAGAATGTTGCAAAGGTGTTGCATCCAGTGATGGGGAGATGTTATGAACTCGTTGTTTTTTTTTATTTTTTTTTTTAATTTGATTTGATTTTTTGATAATAGTGGAGCAGGTAAAGTTTTTCTGATGGCTTCACTTGTTGTTTTTTTAAAATATTAACATATCTCTTCTATATACAATATATATTCACCTAAAATGCAAAATAACATAACATCACTTTTCATAAGTTTACAGGCGAAGGAAAAACGATATCATAGAAACCACTCATATCGAAACAAAAGTTGAGTTTTGGTTATCAAATGGTTATATATAGCTTACATATTGGTTATAACTGAAAGCGGTAGCTGAAAATTTTATGTTACAAATACGTAACACGATGTAGTGAATCGTAAGCAATAAAAAACTCAATTTCGGTTTTTTGATGATACGTTGTTTTGCATTTTAGGTGAAAAAGTTAGAAATAATGCGTATGGTCAGAAAAACATTTAAGAATATGTGAGAAAATATTGTTATTACTTACATTGAACAATTTAGCACTTCATATGACCGCTGCCTGAAAAGATAATAACATTTTTTTATAAAAAATGAATTTTATAAATTAAATACAATTTTTACTCAAAACTACAGAAAAATAGTTAATAAAGACGAAGATAAATTATTCATAATTACAATAAAGAATACTTTCTTTATCGGCGTAGACACCGCTTACGCGATTATAGCTACAAAATAAATAATAAAGAATACTACTGTGAGCAAAAATGGTAAGACTTTTTATTATAAATTATGCGCGAAATCCCACTCATCGATTTTTTTTTTCTAGGTTTGTATCTGAGCCAAATGTCACATCAAAATAATTATTAATGTTTAGTGTACGCTTATCTTTCTGAAGTACATGAAGTGTATTCGACGATTTTTACGATGAGTGAAGTTATTAAACAAAGAAATCTATGAAATTTTTTGTGGAGAATCAAATTTCTCGTGCTAGACGAACCACGTGCAGGACAGCCATAAACATTAAGTAAGGATCAACACATCAGTAGAATAAAGGAATTGGTTGTTGAGAATCGACGATTAACAGTCAGAGATATTTCTGGCATCGCTGTAATATCGGATGAATCATCAAAACCATTTTAAAAGATCATTTGGGCCTAAGAAAAGTGACAACATGATTGGCTTCAGAATCACAAAATTTTTTGAAAAACAGCGTCGCTTTAACGTCTGTGGAGCAATGTTTTCCGACTACCAGGATATCATGAAACGTATTATTACTGGCGATGAGCTTTGGATCTTTGCTTACGATCCAGAAACAGGCGTTCAATCGATCGAATTTCGAGGGAAAGGTGATCCGATGCCGAAAAACCACGTCTGAGTTGTCAAAAATCAAGGTTATCTTGACAGTTTTCTTCGATTATCGAGATGTGGTGCAGTCCGAATTCCTGTCAAGAGGAATACTACGTGAGTGTGGTGCGTTGTTTGCGCGAAGCTAAACCGGCTGGAATTATGGGACGACAACTCTTGGGTTTTGTATCACGATAATGCACCGTACTGAATTGAACGTTATCACAAGTGCATTGTTGCTAAGGGACATTACTTTGAAGGGGGCGACCTAGATTTTGAAGAATTAATTCAGAATTTTTAAATTATAAATAAAGTCTTATCATTTTTTGCTCATAGCATACCTATATGTATGTATATTTCCCTAAAAGTGCGACAATAAATAAATAAAAGTACGGCCCAATGACGCCGCCGGCCCATAAACTGCACCAAAACGTAATTTTTTGGAATGTAATGGTAACTCATAAAGTACGTACGAATGTACTTTGACAGAAATAAAGAATTTCATTGATATCCCAAACCGTTTTTGTTTGACGAAATGGCAAACCTTACTGAAGAGAAAAGTAAAAAGAGCGGGAAAAATATGGCGTCAATTGCTGTCCATATCGGTCTACTTTTGTAGCGTGCCGATTCAATACTATTGCCTTTCTTTCATAGAAATTGTCCACAATTTTTAGGCTGCTTGGTATTCCTGTTACTCAGTTATTAACCAATAGCGATAGGCCAGATTTGGTTTTTAGTGTTTCGACCCAGTCTGTTGAAACTTTTTATATTGTAATCTGGGGCTATAAGAGAATTTCAGAGTATAGCCCCGGTAAATTACATACATTTAGTTTTAAAGACTGTATTTTTCTGTATTTTTTATCTAGAGATTAGATATTCTGCAAAAGTAGTATCCTAGATATAAGAAGACGTTCACTATTAATAAACTATCCGCATTGTTTATCAATGAGAAAATAAACATGATCTTTAAAATCATTAAAAATGAACGCCTTCGATATAAGAGGGTTTAGTGATTCAGATCTAGAAGGGACAGCGTTCAGAGATACATATACATGTGAGATACTGCGAACTCTAGGACCCGAGATTGTCCAATGCAAGTTCCGATGTGAGTCTTTATTATTTCCGGAACAGTGTGTCTCTCACATTAATGAATAGTTCAAGATATCGCCTAAAAGAAAGCAGATCAGCTTTCGTATCAATTTGAAATGGAATCAAATAGGCATTAGAGATTATGTGGCAGAATTGTACAAACGCTTGTGTACCTACAACAATTTCGTATCAAAAATGTACACTTGGAGGAATTTTATTTAATTGCGCCTCAAAATCGGCAGATAAAGATATGGCAATACACTTAACGCGGTCGCAACAAAGCGGTAATAAAGTGTGGCGTGCACAGTGCGTGCAAATTCTACGCCCACGATTCAACTTATCGTACATAAGCCTACTGTTATGTTAAGTGGGCGGACGGAAGTGATGATGAAAGTGCAGAAAAGTGCCGTTGTGCTGCGTCAATCAATTACCATGAGTCTACGCTCGCTTTGGCACGCAAGCAACGCAGCACCCGCGAGTGCTCAATAATGTACGGCGTCAGTTTGAGAACCATTTAGACAGTCAATCTCCTAATTCATTGGATTATAGCCGTCGGTTGTAGCTTAATTATGCATTCACCGTGTGCACGTAGTTATAGCGCCCACTCGGTGACGGAAAGTTACCATTGCGCTTCACCAATGTCTAATTATCAAATATACCATAGATATCTACTCCATGCACATACATACGTGCATGCGCGTCAATGCGCTCATCTCCGTTTTAAAATCAAGCTATTGGAATGTGTCTTGAAATTAATTGAACATTGACTGTTTAATTTTTTTCTAATAAACTTTCGACCGGTGTTGGACGACCTCGTATATATTGGCTATAGAAACAGCTTGTCGAATATGACAAAAACGAATCCGGAAATTGTAGTTACATGATATTTCAAAAAATGTATTTTTTCTAAGTTGGTAGGACTGTCCCTAATAACTACGCCAAATATGAGCGCGATCTGTTAACCAGTTTGTTTACAGCAGCTGCGTAGGTCCGTACATCTCAGCAGTGCGTGCGATTTTTACAATGTATGAAAATATCGAGCAAGAAATTTGACTCAAATTTTGTATTTCTAACTAAATTTTATTTGCGGAATCGTTGCGAGTGTTGGAAAAGGCTTATTGTGAATCAGTTTTATCAAGAACACAAACCTATGAGATCGTGAAGACACGATCCCGTTCTGGATGAACTTTGACCTAACTGTTGCCTTTATGCCGCGAGGTCTGAATTTGGTATTCCCGCAAAATAATAATACGGCTGTGTAAACTGACGTTGAGTAATACCAAAAGCTCCGCCAGGACCGGGAAGGACCTCTTTGAGTGGTTCGATACCAAATATGGCGATTTCCTATTGTGAGGCTTCTTCAATCTACTCCTGGAAAAATAATTCGAGCTTCAGAGCTTAATCGAGTAGGTACAATATTCTTTAAGAATGTATAGCTGTTGGCGTATACCGATGATATTGATATCATTGACCGTTAGCTCTGCTTTCTTCAGACTGGATAAGAAAGCGAAGAAAATAGGTCTGGTGGTCCACGAACGCAAGACGAAATACCTCCTGTCTTCAAACAAACAGTCGTCGCACTCGCGACTAGGCTCTTACGTCACTATTGACAGTCATAACATCGATTAAGTAAATAATTTCGTCTGTCTTAGAACCAGTATTAATAGCAACAACAATGTCAGCCTCGAAATCTAACGCAGAATAACTCTTGCCAACAGGTGCTACTTCGGACTGAGTAGGCAATTGAAAAGTAAAGTCCTCTCTCGGCGAACAAAGATCAAACTCTATAAGCAACTCATTATTTCCGTCCTGCTATATAGTGCAGAGGCATGGATTTTTTTTTTATTACAAACATTTTTAAAACTTTAATAATGTTTGATATCACTACAACTAGTTTCAAAAACTAACGAGTAGTTTGATTTGAATAACTTAAAAACAAATTACATAGAAATTAACAGTAATATTCATACATATGTATATGGTATATAATTAATTCCTTTATATTTTAGCTTCCAACTAAACTATGTGGTTTTTTTCGATATAATCGACTGGAGCGGCATGTGTCTAAAAGAAGATTTCTCGCCTCCTCGTTCACGTGTGTATTCAGACTTTTGTAGTGGGCATCTGCCTGACTCCTTATTTGATGACAACATCTGATGAGTCGACGTTACGAGTTTTTGAGAGAAAGATCCTGTGGAAGATTTTGCGCATTGAGAACGGCGAGTATCACATTCGATGGAACGATGTGCTTTACGAGATATACGAGATATGCGACGACACTGACATAGCTCAGTGAGTTAAGAAACGATGTCTAGGTCATGTCATCCGAATGGACGAAAGCACTCCGGCTCTGAAAGTATTCGAAAGAAAGACCTCCACTCCGTTGAAAAGAGTAGATGGACAAGGACCTGGCTACACTTGGATTCTCCATTTGGCGCCAAGTAGTGAAAAGGAAGAACGATTGGTGCGCTTTTGTCTACAACCGCGTAGGCGGTAGCTACGTCAAAAACGAAGAAGAATAAGTATTAGAGAGATGAAAAGAGAACTCGACCTCTCACGCGAGTCAATTAGAATGAATTTTCAAAAAGAGTAGCGAAACAAATCTCTTTGGACATGCTCAAACAAGTTAACAATCGTCGGAATATAGCCTGTTTCCAGTCGATCGAAGGGATAAAACAAAATTTGCTGAAGTAGCTGAATGCCGTCGCAAAAAGTGCTCATGGAAAGTGTTTCAAGGACTGGTAAAATCTGGTTGGGATTACTTTGAAGGCGACAAGATATATTTTGATGAATAATTAAATATTTTGCGTTACCAGTGCCAGGTACTTTTTTGTCACATGTAAATATTTCCCACTCTCTTCAACAATTTTTGAAGTGGTTTGTAAATTAGTTGCTACCATATCCTTTATTCCTAAATTTTGTGTCAATTTTATTGTACAATCTAGATATCAATGAGCCTTTCAGCATATTTCCGCAACTTTTATTGAATCAAAAATGCGGCAAAAATAAATTAATTTGAAAATTTACGAGCATTTTCAGCAGTGCAGTCTCCTTTATTGCCTGCGTTTGCATATTTTTAATGAGTGTGTGCTATAATCATGAATAATTTTACGCATAAGTACCTCAATAATGCCAACGAGCAACTACCCACATATGTACATACATACACAAGCATATGAGAAAGTCAAGTAAAGCGTGAAAATCTGCAGCAATCAGAAGCTAACAACTTTTTAAGCGTGCGTACATGTGCAACACAGACTGCCAAAAGCAAGCTAAGCGGAGGAGGGCGAAAGAAATATGGCGTAAATGAGAAGCGAAAGAAAAACTATTTAAGTAACCGCTGCGCAGAGAAGAAGCGAAGAAGCGCTGCATACGAGTTGCTAATGGATACAGCGAATTGCAAGTGTAAAGTTTCATATGTATATTTATGTGGCAATGCAGCATGGCAACGTTGTTGTGCGTCGGTTGGCTTTGTTTACAGTTACATGTCGAGTACAAGTTTAAAACCGAAGGGAAGAGCTAAATACCTGACGTAAAAGTTAAAATATGCACACGCACACACACAAACACCCTTCCGTGAAAAGAAAGTTAAGGCGCAGTTAAGTTGTAAGCTGCATTTGTTGTTGTTATTGTTGTAATGCGAAATACTTGCGAGCGCAAGCAAGCATTGCTAACAAATTGCTGGCAATAAAGTGTGAAGAGAAGGAGACCGCTGAGGCTGCCAACGATGACATTAACCGCTCTGCCACCACCAGCACCACCAACCTGAGTAGCAACAATATAGCAATAATATCAACCGCAAGTGCAAATGCAAGCAGCCAGGCAATCAGACAGACAGACAGTCAGACAATGGCGATGTCGTAGTTGGCATGTGAAAGCGCCTGAGGGTAAAAGCTGAGCTGCTCCGCCATCGAGCAGCAACTGTTGCATTGGCAAACGTACAAAGAAGCGTAGTCACATGACATATGCGTATGAGCGGCTACGTTCTTGTGTGTGTATGTTTGTGCGTGTGAAAAGTGTGAAGCGGAAATGCAGACGGAAGTATGAAAGTGAAGTATGCGTTTAGAACATATCTATCTATGTGTGAATATATTTACATATATAAATATAATACGAATTGTGTGTGTGTTTGAAGGCGCATTTAAGGAAGGAAACGCTGGAGTGTTTGCACTATTAAGCTCAGCAATTAGAATTGCATGTGAAAATATTTTGTAGTGGTTTCGAATTTCTAAATTGAGTGCGCTCGTGAAGAGTTGCCACATACACTCGACTATATATTGGCAAGTATTTTTAATGGATGGGCAAAGTTGCATTGTTAATGAAGCGTAATTAGGCGTATAAGTGAAAAAGTTGTTAGAGCACAAATTACTCAATGTTTGGAATTGAATTTAGAAACCAGAAATCATAATTTTTATTAATAGAAACATTTAAACAAATGGAAAACATGTCGCAAGAATATGAAATTTTCTATGAAAAGTATTGTAAAAGTAATTTAAATTAAGTATAAGAGAGAGTTTGAATTATTGGTAGTCGAAAAAGGCTTTTCGTATTTTCTCAATAGATGTCGTTGCAGTCGTATATCTACAGTGCTACCAATCAATTACATTGTGTCGTACCATATAGTGTTGGAAAAGTGAGGTTTTAAGCTTCATTTAACCAAAAAAATTTAATTCGGCGAAGTTGAAAAAATGAGATAAAATGAGAAGAATAATAAAGAAATTCACTATATTTTGAAATATTTGTATAAAAAAGGAAAGAATGCCACGCAAGCCACCAATGAAACTTGTGAAGTTTACGGAGACGATGCTGTATCAGTCCATGTAGCACAATAAAGGTTCGCTCGCTTCCGTTCTGGAAATATCGAAATTTCGATTTACACTTATGGAATAATAATTCTAGCGAAAAAATGACAAAAAGGTGTCGACCAAAATGGTGCATATATGTTTATTTATTTATAAGTATAAATAAAAAAATAATTTTAAGTGTTATTAGAAATACGAAAAGACTTTTTCGACAACCAGTATTTAGGTCTAGCAAAAAAATAAAATTTCATTATCACACGTTATATAAGTTCGGTTCGACTACGCTATTTGCGTTAGAAAGACTCAATTTTATACTATAAAATATCCCGACCGGTTTTGTGACTTCTCGTCTTTGCATGTTTTCAGTTCACGTCTAGGATGGAGGTGGAAAATATTTCATATTTTAAAGTTTTTCTTCCAAAAAAGGCGAAAACTAAAGCCAAATGCCCGAGAATGTGAAAACTGTTTAATGTCCTAATACTGTATTAGTCCATCAAACACAATTTTGGTTCCGTTGATTCGCTTCAAGTTTTGTAACCAAAGATATCAATCACACTATGGATGACCAATTGTAGAAAATATCGAAATATCGATAATTAATGAAACTAAAAGTTACACCAAAGATAACCGTATGGCACCAATTAAATAGACTGGATACAAAAAAAAGTTCAATATATTTGTACGGTAAGAGTCAATGTGTAAAAACTTTAGGAATCGATTAAGCAGATGCTAATCGCTGCTGAAAACAAAATATACAAATCCTTTTCTGAAGTGAATGGCTACTGGTGATGAAAAGTGAGTCACTAACGATAACGCCCAGCGAAAACGATCGTACGAAAAGTTACATTGCGGTGAGCAATGAACTCTGTTTCTAGGATTGATGGTCAGACGGTTTCGTTTGGTGGGATTAGTTACTATATGGTGCTTCTCTATGACTGAACTTTTAATTCAGACCTACATATACTGTCAACTATTAATCAGTCGGAAGAAAGCAATTGCTCAGAAGCAGTCAGCCTTGGTTTGAGCAATAAGAGAGGAAATGTGTTCCATCAGGACAAAGATAAACATTGATAAAGACTAGTCAGAAGCTATGGTAGCTTGGTTAGAAAATTTTTATGAATCCACTTTAGACTTGGCACCTGGCACCAAATAATTACAATCTGTTCCATCGTTTGGAAGTATTTTGACACCTGGATAATACTAGAGAACTTAAAGTACATTCGGCGATTTTTACGCTGTCTGCAATTATTAAAAAAAAAGAAGTTCCATTTAATTTTGTGTGGGGAGCCAAATTTCTTATACTGAAACGTTCAGAATATTGAAAAAGGCTTTCGGTGATAATACTTTGTTCCGAGCAAGTATTATTGATTGGTACAAATTATTGAAAGAGGTCGAGAACACGTTGGCGGCAAATCACGTCCAGTAGAGCCATCAACGACAACTGATATGATTAACACGTCAATAAAATAAAGGAATTGGTGCTTGAGAATCACCGAATAACAGTCAGAGATCTTACTGGCATCTTTAAAATGTCAGAAGGATCAGTTAAATTCATTTGGGCCTAAGAAAAGTGAAAGCACCACTAATTACCAAATCATGTATGCGAAACAATACTTTCCGACTACCAGGATGGCATAAAACGTGTTATTTCTGGAAATGAATTAAAACTAGTTATGGTAAACGATAGATCTAGGCTTACGATCCGGTAATATACGATCAGATTAGTCGGCCAAATATCGTGAAAAAAATGAATCAAAACCCAAAAAAACACGTCAAAGCAGGTCAAAAATCAAGGCAAAGTGGACAGTTTTCTTCGATTATCGAGATGTGCTGCACTCCGAACTCCTTCCCAGCCAGCCAAACTGTAAATAAGAAATACAATTTGCGTGTTATGCGTCGTTTGCGTGCAGCTATTCGGAAAAAGAGGCTGGAATTGTGGTCGTCTTGGTTCTCGCACTTCGATAATGCACCGTCGCATCCTACACGGATGCCGAGTGAATTCAGCCTATTCAGTAAACTCAAAGAAGCACTCAGTGGGAACCGCTTTGAGTCAATTGAGAGCATTAAACGAAAACCGCTATGCGCATTGCAGGCTACTCCCGAAATTGACTTTAACAACTATTTCGAAGATAAGAAAAAAGATTCACATAATTGTATTGAGGACAAGGGGACTAACTTTGAGAGGGACGACATAGATTTTGAAAAATAAATTAAGAATTTTAAAATTATGAACAAAGTCTTACTATTTTTTGTTCATAGTAATAATTCATTGGCTTAATTTATGTTTTTATGAATTCGAGTAAAGTTATGTTAAAAGTTTTCTACTGTTATTTACTTATGTTCTTAAAATATAGCTATGTTAAGCACAAAATAAGTTTGTATTTGTTGTGCCATAGCTATCTTTTATCTTGTTTTATTTTTGCGGTCTTTTGCTTTCCGCAATTTTAGTATATTAAAAAGTTATGTTTTGCGAGTTGTTACTCAAAGTTCACAAGTCATCTCCGCTATTGGTTGTTATATTTTGTCCTTGGACAGGGCTGCAGGACAACTAATGCAGTTTGTACTTACAAACTTACGATTTTACTGATGAAAGAAAAGTGTTGAACTTCTTAGAAGGAAGGGGCGCAATATATCTTTGAGGGCACAAAAGAGCCAAGGTTGCGGTGCATTCCTCACTTACTTATCTAGAAGGAAGCTGGAACGGCCAGGCTGACTGTGTTTTGAATAATATTTCTAGAACATTTGAAGTTATTGTTAAAATTTTAGAAATTTTCATACATTTTAGTAGCTATTATGGAATCAGTGCATATATTGAGGTCAATATAGCTGATTTTTTTTAATTTAAAAATTGTTGCCGTTATGTTTTTGTACCTTTCGTCTTGTTAAGTAAGATAAAAATAAAAATCTTAGAAAGATATCAGGAAATGTTTTTTTATTCTCGGGAAGTCTATAGTATGCATACAACTTTCTCCAAATCTTGTAAAATGCCCGGGAGAAATAGAACGATGTTCACTAGCTAACTGTCACATACCATGCCGCCGAAATATTAAATATTGTGTTGGACTTACACGTTCATATTCTTACTCAGTATCTCTTATCAAAACATAGTTTTGTACAAAGACTAAAGAAAAAATTAAAAAGCAAAAATTAACCTTTCAAAATTCTTCAAATTTTTTTGCAGATATGTAAATAATTAGTCGAGCTTGGTTTCGAAACACGTATTTTAAGACAGATGGGTTGGTAACAAGCAATATGGCACTAGTTGGAATAGCTGAACTGTATAACTACGTCAAAATAACTCGAACATATCGGCTACGTGCGTTAGATCACAATACTTTCTAGCCTTTTAGTAAAGCCAATAAAGAAGAATCAATCTCAATTAGTATAGCTGTAGAGTGAGGTGTATTATGTAAGGGGTATTACATGGGTTTACGAGTGTGAAAAACTCGATTTTTTGTTATATTATTAAATTGTACAACAACTCTAGAATATTGTCCTAAATTTTCAAGTTGATCCGAGTAAAAGTTTTGGAGATACCGCCTTGAGAACTTGAGAGCTCGAGGTTAGCTAGGCTAGGTGCGCCGTCTTTAGACGCGGTTTACTCAAAACTGTGATTTTGAAATCGGTTGGAAAGATTTCTCGAGGACTACTAAACCGATCTTCATGAAATTTTACACAGGTCATTGAGATACAATTCTTAAAGACTTCAACAAAGGATTTTTGAAAAAAAGGATACTTGAAAAACAATGTCGCGAAATTTTTTTCTGATTTTTTTTTTGTAAAAATGTTGGTCAAAAATTCAATTTTCAGTTTTTTTCCTATGCCCATGTTCTAAGCTAAGATTTTAACTAAAATACGTATTTTTTCACTTTAGTTGACTCTGTAAGGAGTTATCCTGCCAACGCGGGCTTATCTTTTTGCCGAGGAGTCACCGAAAATGGCGTCGCCTTGGTCGTGTTTAAAATATTTTTTTCCAAAAATTTCAGTATTTCTTTGTTTATAGTGTATCTTTGTATCAATAAAAAATTCTAATAAAATATAATATTTATTTTTTTATATGAGAAAAAACTTGTTGAAAAAAGGCTGTTTTTTACCCGAGGAAAACCATGTAACTCATGTAGAGTATAAGAAGAGTATAAGAAAAATGTTGCCTACATTTTGGCGCGGAGATGCAAAATCATCTCTATCAAACACGTTAGCGCATAAAAACGCTATAATGAAAGAAACCAAGTCTATGATATTCAAATTATGATAATTTAAAGTGACAAAAAAATTAATTAATTCAAAAAATGAAAATGAAAATTTGAAAATTTAACTGAAAGTTAACATTTCCTACTGAGTCGTTACTGAAAACATAGTTTTTCCGACTCACTTCTTTGCTCGATTGATATTTCAACTTTTCTACGCAAATAGGAGTATACAAATATACGTATGTATTGTATGTGTGTATGTGCAAAAGTAAATTTGTATGTGTACACGTCTTCATACCCACGAGACTCGATTTGAATGACATAAACAAGTTTTTGTTATAGAAAACTACCGTAACGCAATCCTTGTTCTAGCCGTAGTGCTTATGCTCAGTATAGCAATATACTTATGTGTTTGTAGTATACTATGTATTGAGCTTGTCGCTTGTGGAAAGTTGAAAATGTGAAGGAGTATAATAGTAACTATATATGCGTTCTAGGTGCTTAATATAGACATATGTACTAGTATACATATATGTGAACAATCTATAAACATATATAGTATAAATGTCTATATATGGCTGTGTATGGACAGAAATGCAATGTCTTCGCACAAGCTTACATGCAATGATGTCGCAAAAATTGACGTATAATTTTTCGTGTTTGCTGCTTTCATCACAAGCAAGTAGAGCATACTCGTACATTTATATGCAGTATAACGCTTGTAGTTGACAGTTTGATTGGTTGCATATTGCAAGTGCAGAGACAAACACACATATTCCTTAAGTTACATAGTATATACATGTACGTACATACTAGTCTACAACTTGTAGCTCATTAAAAGCAAATTATTTCATTACAATCTCTATTTTTTTCTTGCTCTGACAAAAAAGTTGCTGCTGCTAATATGACTTTAATACAGAAAGTTTTGCATAAAGCTTGGCGTCTCATGTTAATTACGGTTTTTTTATTTTAACTTGTACTTTGATTTTTCGAAAGAGTTGTCAGGTTTTTGACATCGCTTTTGTTCCTTCCGATAATAGCTTTTTAATCTATGGAAAATTATTTGGTTGCTTCGAAATTAGTTTCTGCTGTAAAGTTAACTATTAAATGTTACTAAACAAAAGTTGAGCTTGATTAATTCTACGGATATTGGATGGAGCATGCAAAAACTTGATGTCTGCTGTGTATCGAAAAAAATATATTTATTTATGGTGACTGCAGGTAGAAGATGTTAGAAAATAAATATTTACCTGAAATTGAATTTATACATTTTTTTCTAAAAGTGAATAATAGAAAAAAAAGAAACTATTTTACATTGAAGTGGTTTTATATACATATGTATAGCATATATAGTTTTGATATATCAATATTGGGTAGTAGAAAAAGTTTTTTCGTATTTTGTCAATGGATGTCGTTGCTGTCGTAAATCTCCAGTGCTGCCAATCACATTGTGTCATACTATATAGTGTTGGAAAGGTGAGATTTTGAGCTTCATTTCACAAAAAAAAAATTTAAATCGGCGAAGTTGAAAAAATGAGTGAAAATAATAAAGAAAATCGCTATATTTCGAAATTTTTGTATAACAAAGGGATGAATGCCAAGCAAGACAACAATAAAATTTGTGAAATTTACTGAGACGATGCTGTATCAGTTCGTGTAGCACAACAATGGTTCGCTCGTTTCCGTTCTGGAAATTTCGATGTGAAAGATGCACCTCGCTCCAGTTGACTTATCATCGAAAAGTCGATGAAATTATGGAAAAGATTGACCAGGACCGTCACATAAGCAGCCATGTCATCGCTAAGGAACTTAACAATCATCATCAAATGGTTATGAGCCATTTAAAAAAGGGTAGCTACAAAAAGAAGCGTGATGTTTGAATGCCACATGAATTGTCTGTGAAAAATTTAATGGGCCGAATTAACATCTGCGATTCTTTGCTGAAATGAAATGAAATCGGACTACTTCTGAAGCGAATGGTAACAGGAGACGAAAAATGGATCAAATACAACAATAATGTGCGAAAAAGATCATGGCCCAAGTTCAACAAATGGTGGCAAAGCCAGGATTGACGCCTCGAAAGGTTATGCTGAGTGTTTGGTGGGATTGGAAAGAAATCATTCATTATGAGCTGCTCCAGCCTGGTCGAACGATTGATTCTACATTTTACTGTCAACAACTTATGAGATTGAAACAAGCAATCGAAAAAAAAAGATCAGGATAACGCTAGACCACACACATCCTTGATGACTCGGCAAAAACTGAGAGAACTTGGTTGGGAAGTTTTGATGCATCCACCATATAGCCCTGATCTTACACCATCGGACTACCATTTGTTTCGATCAATGTACAAGTAGAACTCCTTTAATGGAGTAAAGTTGGCTTTAAGAGAAGCCTGTGAAAATTACTTGTCGCCGTTTTTCGCCGAGAAACCAGAAAAGTTTTATGCTGATGGAATAATGTCTCCAGCGAAAAAATGGCAAAAAGTGGTCGACCAAAATGGTACATATTTGGTTCATTAAAGTTCATTAGAAATATAAGAAAAAAATAAGTTTAAGTTTGATTAGAAATACGAAAAGACTTTCTCGACTACCCAATATATTTTAATGTCGCTATAATTTCAAAAAAACTGTGTAGGAACAGTTAAAACAAAGCATAAAAAGGCACCTTTTACCAAATATTATCAAAATGCGACCACGCTCAGCTCACACACACACTCACACTCAAGCCAAAGTTAATTTCTAATATTTACTTAAAAGTTTATTGCAACAAAAGCGCAACAGTTGATTCATTTGAAATTTGAAATCCGATTTGGAAAAACGTAGCGGAAAGTTTTAACGAATCAAACGTGACCAGAAGTGGAGTGTAATATTTGTACATTAGAAGTTTTAATTGAATTTCGAGACTGACTTGATGGCGGCGAGGTGTCCAACTGCAGTCGGCAGTGCAACAGTTGTTGCTGCATTAAAGTGCCAACACAAGCTGGAAGTGAGTTCCGCATGTGTGCGTCGCAAAGCCGAAAGTGTTAAGCAAATATACAAAGTATAACTGTAACTCAAACTATTGTGTGTGTGTGTGTGTACATGTGTGCGTGTTGCCGGTGAAAGTTAAGGTAAATTGTTTACTTGAAATTGAGATATTCGTATTACTACGCATGAGGATTTGTGTGAGTTCGCAGTGCTTCGGATTTAAAAATATTAATTATGAATAAAGAGGATTTATTGAGATAGTGTTGTTCGTACTGATAAATGTATATTGAAACTTATTAAAACAATTGGACAAATTTAAAATAATGTGTTATGCATTCAAATTTAATCAATTTAAAATTAGGCAAATGATTTACACATTGATGATTCGAAATAACACATATTTATACCTTGAACAGGGTATATTAAGTTTGTCACGAAGTTTGTAACACCCAGAAGAAAGCGTCAGAGACCATATAAAGTATATATATAAATGATCAGTACGTTGAGCAGAGTCGATTTAGCCATGTCCGTCTGTCTGTCTGTCCGTCTGTCTGTATATATACGAACTAGTCCCTCAGTTTTTAATTTATCGCTTTGAAATTTTGTAAACGTCATTTTCTCTTCAAGGAGCTGCTCACTTGTCGGAATTGCCGATATCGGATCACTATAACATATAGCTGCCATACAAACTGAACGATCGGAATCAAGTTCTTGTATGGAAAACTTTCACATTTCATAATGTATCCTCACGACATTTGGTATAGATTATTTTCTAAGGCAACAATGTAATCTGCGAAGAAATTGTTCAGATCGGATTACTATAGCATATAGCTGCCATACAAACCGAACGATCGGAATCAAGGGCTTGTATGGAAAACTTTCGCATTTGACGTGGTATCTTCACGAAATTTGACATGGATCACTGCTTAAGGTAATAATATAATCTCCGAAAAAATTGTTCAGAACGAATTACTATAGCATATAGCTTACATACAAACTGAACACATAGTTACTGAGAGAAATGCACCTGTGAAGGGTATTAAACTTAGGTGCAACCGAAGTTAACGTTTTTTCTTGTTTTCTTTTTTTTTTCGAAACTTTTTCTTCACACCAACCATGGCAATCAACGCCATCATGCACTGTAGACATCGCCAGAAGGTGTATGGCTGCGAAAGTTTCGATCAGATTCAGAGAATCTGGGTTCCTACATAAAAGAACACGAATCTGAACACTCGGATATCCTCACACACTTTGACTTCATACCGGATCAAGTGGATCATAGAGTCGTCAAACCGAACTCAGGCGCCTCTTTCTGTGCACATATGTCGACGATGGAGTTGTGGGTGGGAAAAAGCCATTGGAGGATGGGCAGTGAGCTGATAGGTCAAAACTTGGGGAGAAGGTTGATGGATGGGTTTACTGTCAGAAGCTCTCTATCAACTCCAGCTTCAGACTTCATACCTATTGCTACCAAGGAAATGCACCCCACCACCGCTATCCGTAGAATGAAAACGGGTCGGTGCTCTCGTATCCTCTTGTGTCCTACTACTAGAAAACTAGGCTTCGCGGAAGCTTGGCCAGCGCTGGGCCACCATCGATACATGCGCTGTCGCAAAAGTCAATATCGATCGCAAGAGATCTAGTGATCTCTTTGCCCTCAGTAAGGCAAGCCGATTCCTAGTTGTAGGGCTTTTAACAGACCGTTGCCTTAGCTAAAAATATAGATATTTTCTACATATTTTTGTTTTTTTTTTTTGTAGTTTTGGATAATCTGCGTTATAAAAGTGAATATGAAAATCCGGTTCGACTGTGATCATTTAAAGGATCCACTTGCAGGTTAGAGAAAATGAACTTTCCGGAAATTTTGGATGAGGGATTTTATATCAGCAATAACACGCAGCATCGGTCTCGTCTCAGACTTATCTGCGTAGACAAGTAACTTTGCATAATTCCATACAAAATTGTTGACAGTGTTAGTTAGCACGATTTTGGAGGACACACCTCAGTCCCACGACGCCAAATAATACCAACCAAAAGTTTCCTTCAATAAATTGATTGTTTCGTTGGATGTATAACAACATGTAACGCCAATTTGTTTGAACCAACATTGACTGCAATATGCTGGTTGGTTTCGTCTTTGAAGAAGTATTGACCAATGTTTCCCTCAGATCATAGAGCACCCACCAAACGGCGTCTCAACAATGGTTTGTGGATTATCATCGCTCCAAATGCGACAATTTTTTATATTAATACAACAATTCAACCAAAAGTGAGCTTCATCGCTGATCAATGGTGGCAATAGCAACATCGGTGTGCACAGTACGATGTGTCAGAGGATGTCATATGCTGACGCTGCTCGGCGATTATGTTCAACGTATACAAACCGAGTATAAATCAATTAACAGCTTAAAAGTGACTTAAACAAGTATTATCAAAAGTCTCTTGTTTTCGGACATTATCCGACATATAACGGGTGATACAAGTAGAGGTACTTTTTTGCATAGCCTTTTTTGACAGATCATGCATGAGTCGTGTCAAGCTTTCATATTTTTTTTTGTTCAGTATTGTTTGGCATTTCATCACGGAAAGACTCACGCCTGAAAAACGGTTATAAATCGTTCAACTTGATTACGAAAATTCAAGTTTTGTTAAGAATGTGTTTCGAGCGCTCCGCTCAACTTAAAGTCAATATAATCGGTCTAAAGGGCGTACTATTTGCAACACCATTACACATCTTAAGGCTCATAATTCATTACTAATATTCAACCAGCACGCATTGAAGAGCTATATTTCCTTAGCCTGAACCTGAGAATCTACACGAAGATCGTCTAGCAACACGTACTGACGTATGGAACGACTTGGCGTCGAGATCTTAAATTGAAAGCTTGTTTAAGAATTGAAGCCACTCGACTTTTCCAATCAACATCGCTTCGCCCTGAGAGCTCTTGAAAAGTTCCAAAAAGATCCGACGTTTTCGTGCCAAATTTTGTTCAGCGATGAGGCCCATATCTGGCTTAATGGGTATTTAAACAAGCAAAACTGACGCATTTGGGACGAAGAGCAACCTGAAAAGATTCAAGAGCTGCCGTTTCTTCCAGAAAAAACAACGGTTTGAAGTGGTTTGTGGGCCGGTGGAGTCATCGGTCCATATGTCTTCAAAAATGATGCCTGTGATAACGTAACTAACGGCTATAATCGCGTAAGCGGTGTCTACGCCAATTAAGATAACGTAACTCCTAATGGCGACCACCACGATACCCGACTATTTGATGTCTGAACTTGAAGCTCTTGATCTCGGCTACATTTAGTTTCAATAAAACGGCACCACATCACATCAATCAATGGATTTATTGAGAGAATGCTTCGGTGAGCACATAATTTCACGTTTTCGGCTAATCGATTGGGTCTTTTGGGATATGTAAAGTCTAAAGTCTATGCAGACAATCCCTCTTCGATTCAGGCCTTGGAGCAAAACATTGCGCATGGCATTCGCCAGTCACCAGTCGAAATGCTCGAATGAGTTATCGAAAATTGGATTAAAAGGAAATAAATGCAAAAATAAAAAAAATTAAATGAATGAATTGAATGATTATTATAGCAGATCACTTCTCGATATGAAGGTCCTGCTTGTTTATCTGATAGTTCACTTAGAATAAGGGACACTTTGGGAAATGAAATTTTGTCCACGAATTTAAATTATTGTAATTCTGCTATCATACTCTATGAAGTTGCGAAGAGTATGCCATTGAATGAAACTTTTACGCCAGTGTGCTAAATATATTATAAACAGTATTTCAATGGCCAAATTTAATGAAAACTTTCTGTGCTGTTAAATTTTTAGAAGTTTTTACAATTTTTCTTCGTACACTCTTCAAAGCGCCTTGTGCTGGCCCACATCCATTAAATGCAGAACAATATTTAAAGACTAATGTAAAAATCATACTTTAAGTGCGCAGCAAACATTTTCAGCAATAGTACAATTGACTTGAGCGTTGAGTGCAAGGGTAAATGGCTATTGCAAGAATGTCAGCACAATAGCAGTTGGCAATGCTGAAATGGCCAGTAAGCGCTCTATGCGTACTATCTTAGCTGTACAAACTGACACTGCACATCATACACATTAAATTTCTAACCACAACAAAAATGCAGTCACACAATCAATGCTTGGTTGTTGTTGTTGCTTTTGTTGCCTTTGTATGACAATTTGCTACTTTTCTTGCAACTAAATAAATGCATTGTTCGGCAGCGTTGCTGCAGTTGCTTTCAATGGCAACATCGCCCCTTTCATAGCCGCTGCTCTTTTGTTTGATAGCTTAGCATTTTAGCTGTTGTTCTTGTTGCTGTTGCCATTTTGATTGTGTTATATGCTGCTCGTGCTTGCTGCTTGTTCTTATTTTTGTGTGCTTCTTCTTCTTTTTCTGTAATTACTCTTACAGTGCCGAGTTTTATTTGTTCGCTGGCACGCTTGTCATTCCATGTCCATTTCCACTTCAAAGCATCATCAAGTAAACAACAACAGCAAGAACAACAATAATAACCAAGGCAATGGCAACAGCAGCAACAACAACTGCATTAACTACAGTTTCTATTGCTTTATTTAGTTGAGCTGGTTAATGTTGTCCTTGGCTTTTGCTAACTAACAAAGTACTGGTGCCACTCATCGCTTGCTCCTTCGGACTCTTGCAGCGCTGAGGCCCGCTTCCACCCCTGTAACGCTTCCCTAGTATGTCATGTCTCTTAGTTGCTTACATTTACTGTCCCTTCTCTCTGCATCTTCGCTATTTGCTTCAATATTTAACTTCTTGCTGTTGCTTGTCTTTGTACAGGGTGGTTCATATGTTGATATATTGATAATTCAATTATACTTTTTTGTGTTTTTTTTCTTTAAAAACAATGTGTGGCGAATATAGTTTCACTCATATAACTGCCTTCATGCCTTGATCCTCTTGGTTACCAAAAAGTCTTACTATTTTTTGCCCACAGCAGTATCTTACAAAAGGCTTGTTCGACAAGTCGTTTCAGTACGTCTAACTGCCTCAAATCGGTGCTTTCAGGCTTTTAGATAGCGAATTTAAAAAGAACTTTTGAAATATTTCCCAAATTTGGTTTTAAAGCTGTTTTACGGTTTTCATAACATATAGTTTCAACGAAAGATCGTTCAGTTAAATTTTCCTTTATGAGGTCTCTTTGGAGCTCACTTTTGAACAAAATGCAATCTTTAGCAGAATTTTGAATGGAAATTAAAGGATAGTTGAGCCCTTTGGCAGTTAGGCCAGCGCTGGGTACCATTAGCTCTTTCGCTGTCGCAAGATTCTTTTGGTCCAAGATGGATCGCAAGAGGTTCAATAAGTTCTTTGACCTTAGTAAATACCAACGAAAAGAGATAAGTCTAGACTTTCCGCAGTTGTAGATATTCCAAGAAGGATCGCAATAAGTTATGTAATTTCTTCGGCCTTAGAACATACTTACTTTAGAATATATAGATAAGTCTTGACTTTCCCCAGTTGTAAAGGTTCTAACTGGTTATTGTCCCATCGGCATACACGCGGAAAGATGAAGTACCTAACCGGATGCTTGTTGTGGAAACTGTATGGAAGAAGTAGAGGTACAAACTCCTCTAAGGTTTCATCATCTGTGGGCTCACACTTTCAGGTATCTCGCTTAGCTAGCGGAAATAGAAATACCTTAAACGTCTCAAAATAATTGTATTGACCTCAAGATTTGTGGCCTCATCTATTCTGAGTACAAAAGTTTAAATTTTGTATTCATAGAGAACAATATTTAGTAGTACATATGCGACCCCTATTTTAAGGACAGCCATAGAACCGAACCTAAAGTCGTTAAGTTTACTGCCTTCCGTATTTAAAAAAAAAAAAAAAAAAATTATACACAAAATGGACCACCCTTTACTGCTGAACATTTCTTTACTCCCCCCCCACCTTTTCTTTGCGCTCCCTTTTGGTTGCCATTAACTATTAAGTTTGTAGCTGCTTTAAGCTGCAAATTATATTCTACACTCGTTCTGATGAAGTGATTTCATGTCCGCACTTGAGTGTGAGTGTCCTTTGTCGGAAGTCCTGTGTGCTCATTTAACACACCCGCCCACCGTCTCGCGTTCTCTTTCGCTTTGTTCGGGTTGTAAATGTTGTTATTATTCATGTTTCGGTTGTTGTTTATTTTGTTTTCTTATAATTGTTGTTGCTGCGGCAAGGCGTGCGGCGGGCTAGATTACTCCATCATTTCATCACTACAACGGTGCCGCAACACCACCCGTTGCCAGCAACTATTCTTGGAATAATTTCGTATTCTGCTATTTAGTTGTTGCTGTTGTTTCATGCTTGTGTTTTTAAATTTTGTTTGTTGCGCGTGTTTTTTGGTTTCTTGTTGTCTTGTGTTGCCTAATGGCGAGTCTTCTTCAGCAGGTTGTCAATGTTGGCTGCTTTGTCAGCTCTTCTTTGGTGACTTAACATAATGATTTTCAATTGACTTTTAAATTAGTTCACTTAGAATGCTGATAACCATCATTACTCTTCTTTGCACTAGCCTGTTGTGTGTGTGTGTGTGTGTGGCTTGGTGGTGGCGTAAAAAATATATTTTTCTGAAATGGTATTGCACTCATGACTTTTGTGAAGAGGTTGTAATATCTAGACTAGTTTGGAACACTGACTCGTGATGAGTCCAAGAACTCCTTGCCTACTATAAAACGGGATGATTTTTCAGGTTAATAAAACTTAACTTTTGAGCTCCGAAACTGGATTATCCAGTTTAGTCACATAAGTGCTGGAATCCAAGGTGGATACATGAGATTATTCCAACCAAGCTTGCTTAGTTTCTGATGATATTATATTCTGATGATACATAGTTTGTAGCCTGGAGTTGGCCTGATGGATTACAATTCCTCTTCTTTTGACCGGTCGACCACTCCTGGGACATTTATTTTTTCAGACGGTCCAATTGCTGACAATAGAGGTTCGTATAAAGAGTATGGTCGTGGGGGAGCAGCTCATAGTTTATGATTCACTGCCAATCCCACCAAACACAGCCATTTGCACTAGTTCACCGCCATTCTCAACGATCGTTTGGCTTGCCGTCGTAAATGACCCACTTTTTGCCAGCAGTTTTCATCCACTTTAGGAATGGATTAATTTTGTTGCGCCTTAGCAACGATTCGCAGATGAAAATTCGGTCTACGCGGTTTTTTGCATTATGTAGTACGGCACCCAGACATCGCGCTTCTTTTTATATTAAAACCTGTTTAAATGGTTCCAAACGGGCTCATGAATGGTCGAAAGAGTGTTTATATAGTGGTTGGACTCGAGAGTACCATTATGTTATTGATATTTTCGGCAATTGATGGTAAGATGACCAGCATTGCAGCATTGGTAGAGAAAATATTACTGATAGCTTTTATGTATGAAGCTAGCAGGTTAAGCTAATCTAGAGCCCTAGAAAATATCTAATTTTAACATAGTAATGTTAGAGAAATTGAGCTGCTCTATTCTCAGTTTTATTAAACTTTATATTGTTGTGTAAAAAACTTTGCATATTGACATTTGAATACAAAGTGGCGGTTACTTTACTAATGTTCGGGATCACCTTTTTCAAGAGTGCCGCGACTGGCGTAGGTTTATCTAGGAACTCTTGCCATGTAGAGCAAAATAATATTGAAATAGGCATCGACCGACTGATGCACTCAATATACTCTTTCATAACCTGTCCACAGACGTAAATATGTATGTGCTATTAGAATTAAGGAAATAGGAGAATGAAGTCGGAAACAGTAGGGATATAATGCCGTCTTATATCAGCAAAATATAAGCAAATATTACTATTACCTCCCAAAGTTAGACTTAGTCACATTCAAGTAAGAATTCTCTCTAGCGGTATAGTAGGGGGAAGGATACTACCGCCACCTATACCAACGTACTATGGGGGTCCAGATATAGCACATACAGACTTACAGCTACCATAACGACGCCATGGCCTCTTGAAGAGCATGCGATAAAAATGAACCTGTTTTATAATAATAGTTGCAGCTTCAAGGAACGGTTTCCCACATTCTCTGTGAATACCCAGATCTATTGCAAATCCAGCACAAAATACTTGGAACCCAACAAACACTATACCTTGAATGGTTGTTCACCAAAAGTATAACGCCAAATAAAAGCAAAACGATAAGAGGCTAAAAGGTCCAACAACACTGCATTAAAATAGCGCATCTAGCGTTAATTGAGCCCATGGCGGCAGAACTCCTTCCACACCTACCTACCTAAGCATTGATGCTACAGATTATTAGACAGAGAAAATGATTTTGCTTCACTATTCACTAATGATTTTCGTATCCCAAAGTGTCATTATTTTTCAGCTATTTCATTAAATTTTAAAACTTATTAATTTCTAAATAACTGTATGTACTATTCTCATAAAGAGAAACAAAGAATACGAGTAAAAGACTCAAAGGCGCAGTTTTAAGAATATATAAGTAAGAAAGACCTAATTTCGGATGCAACCCAACATTTTTTACTCTTGAAACTTCCAGGAATCAAAGCCAGAGCAATACCTTCAGGTGTGAAACGTCAACCAGATGATCGGATTTTAAGCAATTGCAATCATACATTGACCGTTATATTCGGTAAAAAGTTTGTTAGAAAAACGAAAGTCTTTATATGTAGTATATGGGAGTTGGGGTAGTATTGAACCGACTTTATATATTAACAATTCTTTTTTATTGGCGTGGAAACCGCTTACTATTTCTACTACTATTTAACTATTACCATGTACTAAAAAAATTTTGCCTGGGTTTCATATGGAGCAAAGTTAGTCGGATGTTTGAAATTTCTGATAATAGTTATATGGGGACTAGGTCAAGTTTGCGCCCAATTTTATCTATTTTAGGAACAAAAATAGATTGTTATGACTAAGACATGATTTGTGATTTTCATTGATATATCTGAAATAATGGCTGATATATGCAGTATATACTGGTAGTCAGTTCAAAAATTCTTATATAAGGTATATGGGGACTCAGGGAAGTTTTGACATGATTCAATCCATTTTAGACACACAGACATACCATTGTTATGAAAAGGTATCCCTGAATTTAAATTATGTACCTCACATATTAACCGATATTTGTCGTAAGAAGTCAACTATAGGTACTGCGGTCCAAATACTCGGTACCTAGGGTGGACAATTTATAGTCATAAGCTGGCATAATCCAAAGGAATTATTCATGCAAAGTTTTTTCCGTTATATTAATTGCTTCTTGATTTGCACACTGGAAAGGAAAGAGTCAGATGAAATTAAAATTGTGACGAATGTACTAAATTAAGTCGAAATCGGTGTGTTGGGTCTTGGGATAAACATAATATTTCACCGAAAAGAGGGCGGTGCCACGCCCATCGTAAAATTTTCACACCGGCTCCTTTAAAGTTCTTCCATATCATCTCGAGAGTAAAATTTAATGTCTCTGGCGCATTTGATTTTTAATTTATTGCTCTTTAAGTAGTTTTCAACACAATTGTTATATGGATAATACTATAACTGCAAATGAGGTTAACCTAAATTACAACAACAACCAAAGCATAATGCAATTCATTTAAAATTAACTAGAAAAATGCCAGTTAACTTTCAGTTTTGACACGTTTCGTGTTCGAGCATTTTTAATTAGCTATGTAAATTGGAATAATTGGATAAAAGTTGGTTCAGAAAAGCTAATCCACATACGGATAAATACACATATGTATATGCATACCTACAACGCTGCTAATTCATATACGAATACATAATTGCATTTATTTAAAGCGGCGACCAAATTTCACCTTGAATTGTGCCATAAATAATACTTGTCCGCAGCTAATAATATAACTACTGCAACAACAAATCATAGAGGGTAGATTAAATAATACTTAAAATAGTAGAACAATTAAATTTACAAGCTAAGGTGGCAGACAGCCAATTACTAACGCAAATGCCAGCGTTTATGGCTGCCACATAAATGTAAATAATGGAATTATTGCGCCAAACCCACAATTGCATTACACTCACACACATACACACACATGGACTCACATGCACTCACGCAGGTACGTGCAGTAATCCACTTGCAGTAGTGCATTTCGCCAATTGCAATTAATTAAAATTTATGTGTGACATTTATGCGAATTTTTATGTTTATCATACGCCATGTACGCCCGCCGCTGTAATTTTGTGAGCGCCTGCACCTATAATTACGTGCACACTCATGCAATATATATGCACGCAGGCGGGTATAAATATTTATGAGCGTGCAAAGTTGCAAGTACAAAGTGTGTTTGTTTGTTTGTTTGTAATTTTTTGGATTTCTAAAACTTAATAACTCACGTAGCACGGTGGCTAATGCCGCGGGCAGAGCGTGCGTTGGGTTCAACAATATTATGCGCTGTAATCGAAACAATTGAAATTATTAATGCATTCATATTAAATTCATTACACTTGGACACATAGAAAAAAGTCCCTTTGGGCATCTGGCAGTGGCACTCCACCTCCGCCTCCAGCTACTTCGGGCTTTTGTTCTATATTTAATGGCATTTATTAAATTAGTTATTTAAAATAACTGAATTGCTGAGAGCATTAAATTTGCTGATGGAATTTGCACAAAGGTCAGCTGAGTTTATTAGTCACACAGTAAGTTATTGATAAAAGTGCTGTAATTTAATTGGTATACATTTGTTGGTCACCTGGTTTATGTGTAAGAACAAATTGAATGCTAATCAAATTTATTTTATAATAATTTTGTCAAGGAATGTAGCGATGTATTGAGTAGTAATCTGTGCCAAATTGAAGATACCTTGACGTAGAAAAGAGTGTTCCATACAAAGAATTTAGTTTGATCGGTCAGTGGTATGGCAGCTTGTATATGTTATAGTTATCCGATATCGACGGTTCCCACAAATGAAAAGCATCATGGTTAAAAAAATGAAATAGGCGCATAGTGAATGTTATCTAATTCGTTCAATATTATTAGATTACCCTGAATAAAGGGACATTGCAAAAAGCTAAAGCGAGACCTACTTCTCAGAGCCCCAGAAAACATATTTTTCAGTGACGTATCGAGCAGACTGAACTTGATTGCGAGCATGACAGTGCTAGTATTGTTCGCTTCGTCTTCTTCTTTACTAGCGCCAGTCGTTTCTTCTTTTCACTATTTGGAACCAATTAAGGATACCAAATGCAGCCAGGTCCTTCTCTACCTGATTTCTCCAACGGAGTGGCGGTCTTTCCCTTCCTGTGCTTACCTCGGCGGGTACTGAAACGAAAATCTTCAAAGCTGGAGAGTTCTCTTTCATTTGGACTACATCTCCTGATTCGCTGGACTGTGTCAATGTCGCCGATACAATGCGTAAAGAACTGTAAATCTTCCGCAAAACTTTTCTCTCGAACACTCCTAAGCCATGCTCTCTGCACCTTACAGCAAGATGCGAATGATGAGGGACTTTTAGAGTTTGGTCCTTGTTCGTCGAGAGAGGACTTTACTGTTCATTTGCCTACTCGGTCCTTAGTAGCAGTTATTGGAAAAAGTGAATCAGCGTTGGAAAACAAGGCTGATATTGCTGATTGACGCTTGTTCCGAGATAGACTAAATTATCTGAAACTTGGAAGTTATGACTGCCAACTATGACTTGTGAGCCAAGAAGTAAATACGACGACTGTTTGTTTGATAGCAGAATATATTTCGTCTTGTCCATACGCTTCGCTGCCTTTTCCAATAAGGAGAAAGCAGATCTAACGGCACGGTTGTTGAGGCCAATGATATCAATATAATCGGCGTATGGCAGCAATTGCACACTCTTAAAGAAGATTGTACTTTCTTTAGTTACATGATAGGGTAGTCCCTTTGTCTAAAACCTCACTTAGGTTAGCCGTGACCCCAGGATCCTCACAAGTTGGCCACCTTATCTTACGCAAGTGTTACTTACGTTTCCTAGCTCGGCAGCGAGGATGAAATAGTACGAATTGGGTATAGTCCTACAACTGAAACTGCTTATCTAGACATAAAGCCATACCATTACATAAATTGCTACGTGGGACTATTCTGGACAGGAAGCTCTCATGAATGTAGAATGGTGGGAGTAGCGCCTCAAGTGTCTCATTACCGCTACACAGCAATTTATGGCGATTATGACTTACGGTATATTGGTATGGTCACCAAGAACGGATAATAAATACGCTGTAAGATGTATGGAGGGCATACAAATAGCAACCAGTATTTGTATTAGTGGAGATTCCAGAAAAATTTCTAGCTGGGTACTTAACGTAATTTGCTCGACGGACAGTCGACAAACTTGTTCAGTAAGCAAATTACAGCTAAGTCAGCTTTTAGACTAGGGAATCCTCCCTTTTAGAACGCCAAAGGGTATTCTTTGATAGTAACAAAGTTCCTATTTCCTGCCATTACCACGGATTTTCAAAATTTTACTGAATTGAATCTGAGTTCAATCCACAATATCGCTTTTCCTTCCAGAAAACAGTGGGAAAGGGGCGAAGTAGAGTAGTAGTAGCGCTGAGATAAGCAACTATACGGATTATGCCAAACTAGATAACCGAGTGGGAGGTGTCGTCTTCTCTGCAAAATTAGATACCAATATTGCCGCACATGTCGATTAATGAAATTTAAAATGAATGATATTAGAGCTCTACTAACAGGTCACTGTCTAATAGGCAGACAAGCCAGTAGACTAAGAACGCATCTAAACGATTATTTAGAATCTGTCCGGAGGGAGAAGAGGAGAAGACTACCAAACATCTTCTTTGCGTTTGTAAATTTCTATATATGAAAAGTATTGGAATATCGCATATCGGTCGAGGGTATTTTGACGACATCTTGGAGGTTGCTCAGATAAACTTTTCGTACTAATAAATTTCATTAAAAGCACGGGGTGGTCTAGAAGCTATTTCTTCTGCGATTACTGCTAAAGGTCCATATCCAGCTTTTAAGCAATTGCTCAAGAAAAAAAATTAATTATTTCTTGAGCTGTAGTCAAGTAATTTTGACAGGTGGTTATGAATTGTGAATGATCCACATTGGAAGAGCAAGAGAAGATAAACAATGAAAATAAACTAATGTGTGTAAGTATATAAATATTTTCATCGCGATTTAAGGAATATGGATGAAGATTGGTAGTTTTTATACCAAAATTCAAAATGAACTATACATCATAACAATGATTTTAACTAATTTAGGAAGAATTTAACGATTACTTTGAATTTCCTTCAAGAAAAAATTGTTGATTTCATGTTTCTCCGCAAAACCAGGTTTGCCATATTCGCATTTTATTGAAAAAATTAGTACTAGATTTCTTTAGAGCTGCATACTAGCACAAGAAAATTTATCGCAGGAAATTTTCTTGACCATTTCTTAAGCGTTTTTTTATATGAAGTTTTGACATTTCTTGAGAACTGGATACTAAGCTTAAAATAAAAAGTCAAAGCTTGTTGGCTTGAGTAAATTAAAAAAAAGTTGTTGACCTGCCTTTGTAAAAGAAAAGGAAGAATATATACAAAAAGCCAAAGGTTGGCTAAACATAAACAGAGGGATCATTGACCTCACATGAAGTAAAAGCAGGGATCACTGATCTTATATATTAAACATATGTTGTTGTCTTTGATAAAGTTAAACAAAGGAGTTATTAAAGAATGGGTAAAAGGTTGTTGAATTGGCTAGATTTAAAGAAAGGTTGGCTCAAGGTAAACAAAATAGTAATTGACTCTATAAAAGTAAACAAAGGGTAATTGATCTTATAAAATTAAAAAAAAAAACGGTCAAACGTTGATGACTGGACTTAATGTAAACAAAAGCTTTTGAGGAAAAGTGACTGCAGTAGCATACGCTGATTACATACTGCTGATGGTATCAGTGATCTTTCCTTCCACAATCAGTGGGGATATGAAAAAAGAGCACTACGAAGGTTGCACCACTAGTCAGCGAATACGGGTCTAGGTACAAACCCTAGTAAAACGGAACTGATGCCTTCCACCAGTAAAACCAAAACAAATAAATTAAATTTTTCCTCGCTCAGTGGTGCAAAAATTTATCTGTCTTTCACGGCAGAATACTTAGCTGATACCAAACTGTAAAACACTGGAAAAGTAGCATTAAAAAAAGAATAAATAAATATGGTCTACTACACCTGCAAAAAACTGCTTGATCTGGAGTCTTAAATCAAATATATTCATTTGGATGTGTACGGTCGTCATTACACCAATTGTGGCTTGTGGCTCATGGAGGACTGGTTTGCTTGCCAGTACTGAAGAAACAGTATCCGGAAATTAAATAGAATGTAGAATATAAGGGCAATCTCTGCGGAAGTTACCTGCATCCAAAGGGGTCACTGACCCCGTAATATAAATATGGGTTGCTGCCTGGGTTAAAGGGAAACAAAAGGGTTTTTAAGGAAAGAGTAAAAGGTTGACCTAGCATGTAAGCAAAGGTTGGTATATGGTAAAAAAAATGGTCAAGGGAATTATCCGTTTACTAAACTCAGTTAGTATTCTAAAAGCGAAAGTACTGCGTATAAACAAGGTCTGTGAAGTTCTGGAATTCTGTCCTCCGACTGTGTTTCTCAGGCAAAAGTGGCTGCTGGTGAGGTACTGCTCTGAAGCACATCTTATTTCAAGGAATATTCATCCTCCTACAATTGTAGTGGTATTTACCGGACATTTTTCAATAAACATTTATGCCGTATGGCTAAAAATCAAGTTGGTCGCATGCTGTACGGAAGTATTTGAGGCGGAAACCTCCAGGCACTATCTCCTCCATTGTTCAGCCCTGGCAAGTCTAAGATTGAAACATACTTGAAATGATACTTTCGGCAAAGCAGGAGGCATAGCCGTAATTGACGTTAGCCAAACTCAGTTTAATTATTATGTAATGACAGTCAGATTTCGAATAAGCTATTTTTGTTTCATATTAAACACAAAGTACTTCAAAATACGTTCATAACCTCACTTCTATCTCAATTTAACAGTTATTTTGGAAGAACGCACAACAGCCTCGATCAATTTGTTAGATATTCGGATGTCAGTAGTCTTCGTAATTACATATGTATTGTAGTTTTCTGGAGGTAAATTGAAAAATTCTGAAAGCAGACACCCATCTAGCCCAAACCGGTAAATATGTTTCCGTTATTTGAAGTTATCTCGAATTGTTGTGCTTATAAACTAACCGAGCGGAAAATGCATTTCGCAATAATTCCCAGCTGCATCGCAAAAATATGACCTACATTCCATACAAAAATTCGAACATACGCTCATAATTTTTGAAAACCCTCGCTCGACCCTTCCTCGCCGCCTTCAAATACACTCTCAATTACCTGGCAGTCACACCTCAATGCCATAAAATTAGGTGAATGAAAAGCACCTACACCAACACAAGCACAACAATTTACAACAAACGGGTTTGTGTATTGTATTTTCTTGCATGCATGCTTAAGTGTGTGTGTGTTTTGCTTCGTTTTGGCTGCAAGGCAGAAGCAGTTAAAAGCAGACAGAAGGTTCGTGCCAAACAATGCATTTCAATTCAATTCAGACAATGCCGTGAGCCGAATGTCAGCCACAAATAGAAGCAAATTTCCCAAAGGCATCTAATAATACAGCGCACACACACACACAGACACACACATATACATGCAAGTATGCGCACTTTTATTTACTTCGAGCTCTGGTCGTATAATAGTTTATTAGTAAGTATAATAGAGTATGCTTTGATAAACAATAACAATAACAACAACAATACAATACTTATGTCCAAAAAGAAGAAGAGTATTTTTCGGTAAATATGTAAGTTTGTTTGTGTGCTTGCTGCCATGTATTGGCTATTTTAGTCGAGGGGCGATGTTGCAAGGCCCAAGCGCCCTGAAATATGCATTGTATTTTAATTTAGTTCTTAATGCAGCCGCTGCACATTGCATTGTGGCTATGAAAAGGTGAACTAAATTTCACCATTCAACATTTTTATTGTGCGGCAACATTATGTACGTATAGCGCAAAGTAGGCTCATCGTAATCGCCAGTGGCTAGAAATAATTTCAAATCATTGTGAGTGTGTATGTAAGGGTATAGTTGATGTTCTACTGAAGCAAAAATTATATATTTGTGCAGCAGTATACGAACACAGGGTGTTTTGGCACAAATTGTTTGTAAAAGTTTCGAATTTGCATTGAAAAAAAATAATCCTTCTTTTTGTCGCAGTCATACGAAATTAATACAGTTCAAACAAATTTCTTTTGCTTGCTTAAACTATACTTAAATCACTTATTTGCGGAAACTATTTTCTAATTGAGTGCCTTGAAGTATAATTTGATTATTTCTGCCAATCTAAGAACAAAGTAGTTGTAATGGTACACCCATTATAATCGTAGAAATACCAGTATTCATTTGCAATGCAAGCATATTAATTTGTTACCTTAGTCAGATTGATTAAGACACTTTTCAACTTAGGTGTGCTGATGATGTAAAGTTGCCTCAGGGTCGGGCGGTTAACTGATTTTGTCGAAATCCTTCAGATGTCAAATAATTAGATATTACGGACGTGGTTTGCGGGTAATAAATGAAATAACTTAGATATTGAACTGCCAACATTCATATATGTACATGTATGTATATAGGGACATTTTCACAAGTAAACAGGACTTAAAAAAAAAAACAGAACAAATGAGTTTTTCGGCAAAATCAATGTATGTCATTCAAAATAGTTTTCTTCTGCTTCAATACAGCTTTTTGCATGGTCCAAAAGCATGTCAAACGAGTGTTTTAGCTCGTTGGCCGCCAGTATGTCATTGCAAGCCGCTTTCCTTTTATGAGCAAATGCATTTTTCCGAAAAGGAAGAAGTCGCACGGTGCCATATCAGGTGAATACGGCGAGCGGTTAATGGTTAAAATATGATTTTTGGTCAAATAATCGGTTCAATTCGTATAATCTTCGCAATATTCGGGCCGAACACGTCGACCACCAAACGCTTCAAAACTCAAAGGTAGAATACCGCATCAACGTTTTGGCTGGGTGGAACAAATTCTTTGTGGACAATAGCCTTGGAATCATAAAAACAAATCAGCATTGTCTTCACTTTTGACTTCGCCATGGGCGATTTTTTGTCTTTCGACTCGTCCGGTGCCTTCCATTCAGCACTCTGGCGTTTCGTTTCGAGATCATATTGGAAACACCACGTTTCGTCATCACTCACAATATTGTAAAGGAAGTTTTTGTCCCTTTTGACCTTTGTAATGATGTCCTTCGAATGTTGGATTCTGAGCAATTTTTGGTCGTCAGGCAATTTGTGCGGAACAAACCGTGCACACATCTTTCGTAAGCCCAAATGTTCGGTCAAAATGCGATAAATCGATATATCGACATACTGACACTTAAAACGCAATAACTTCACTTCCAACCGATTAAATTTCATGAAACTCTCACTAGACAATCGAGAAAGATAACGAACCACCATCGGCATATATGTAGATGGAGACACCAGGGAGCGCTAGGTTTAAAAATTCCTGCTTACTTTGGAACACACCGTCTATATAAGTATATATATGCATATATATTTTGTAGTCGAAAAAATTTTTTCGTATTTTGTCTATCACCTTGTGCCATACCATACAGTTTTGGAATGGTGAGATTTTAAGCTTCATTTAACCAAAAAATAATTAAATTCGGGAAAGTTGAAAAAAGGTTACAGTTGTTCAAAACTAGTGAAAAAGTGAAGAAATTCGCTATGTTTTGAAATTTCTGTATAAAAAAGGGAAAAATGTCACGCAAGCCACCAATGAAATTTGTGAAGTTTACGGAGACGGCGCTGATCGCTCTCTTCCGTTCTATAAATTTCGAAATTTCGATTTACACTGATGGAATAATGTCTCTAGCGGAAACATGACAAAAAGTGGTCGACCTAAATGGCTTATATTTGTTTATTTGTATAAATATAAAAAGATAGTCGACTACACAATAATATTTCATATATATTTTAAGGTGGGTCAAAAAATCAAATTTTTTTTACAGCTTGGAACTCTGAAACATTGGCTAATAGACACCTCTAAGAAAGACTCTCCAAGTATGATCTCTTAATTTTAACGGTAAGGTGCTCCGCCTAATGGTTTTCTATTTTTTTCTTATTATCAGTTAGAAAAATTCTATCTCGCGTCCAAAAATCTAAAAAAAATTAGATACAATTCTTAAGAACTTGGATGAAGGATTTCTTCGATTAAAACTATTTGAAAAAATCTGTCGCGAAATTTTAATTTTTTTTGTAAAACATCTGCCAAAAATCATATTTTCAGTTGTTTTTTCTTTCGTCCAAATTCTAAGTAAAAGTTTTAATTATTTATTTCTTATATGAGAAAAAAATTGTTGAAAAAATGCTGTTTTTTACCCGAGGAAACCCATGAAATCTCTTAAATCAAAGGGATATAATTCACAAGCTAATGATAAGCTGTCAAATTTATATACGCGCCGTTTAAATATATTCCCAGAATAAATAGCCTCTATTGTGTGTGCAGAATGCATTATTTATTACATAACAAAGCTTAATTAACCAAATATAGTACAAAATTTGCCAAACTTTTAGCGTAAGAAGAAGTTTCTTGGTGTTATAATTACTTTCCGAGCCTGACGACGCGACTCTGAAGAACTTTTCACCTCATCAGCTGGTTCGATACCCTTTGGTGGAGCGGTGGTGGAAATCGTTGATGGCGGAATTGCCACAAATTTAATTCTTGTAGCGTCATCTGTGTGTCAGGCAGGTAACATTTCAATTTACCATTTATATACATTTTGTTTCAAAGTTGAAAGGGATATGTGGTTAGGACAGCGATTTCTGATTGATTTTCATGCATTTTTTATAACAATATACAATTCTCAAAGCTATGTTTTCGGTTCGTTATATCTTATAACTTTACGAGGCTATATGCAGTCTCTAATTATCTCGAATACTATTTTTTATAGAGTTCAAAATACAAAAGCATGACATTCTGAAATATTTTTTGTTTATTATTTACTTAAACTGTTATGTGCATTCCTTTGAAAAACTCCAATAATAGAATATTTAAAATTTCCTTGTGCATTTTATTACTGTTTCTACTTTTTAACCTGAATGTCTAACAGAAAGAGATCTGAGTATTTTTACCTAGATCGGGCAAATACAGGACATTCGAAGAGAAATTATTCAGCTGATTCTATCTCATCTTTTTCGAAGCAGCTAATGCAACTGGCATTCATTAAAATGTTCAGTCTTAGCGCAAGCTTAAGGCAAATATCGCTGCTCTACTATCGAAGTGGATATTCACCACTCTGAAGAAGTCTACGACACTGCGAAGCAAAAGCGAAATCAAGCAAAATTTTCTAAGACAGGGAAATTATGCATATTTTTAAGGACATATTCATGATATAATCCACCAAAGCGAGATCTTGGAAATATAAGAGTGTAGAAAGTGTGAGAACAACTTCTGAGAGGGTCTGAAATTTGCTTGCTTAGGTACAAAAAAAGAAATATATAGCTTCATTGTTTAAAAATATATTTCTTTGAAGGAATGTCATTTAGCGGACGCATTAATTTTTCCAGTACGTAAAAAAATGATTTTTTGTATAAGATCAATTCAAAAATATATGCCCATTCTGGAGTCGACAAAATAAGAAAGCAATCATATGTGATAGTTATAAGAAGAAAAGTTTTCGACAAGTCGAAGATCAACACCGATTCGGATTATAATCTGGTCGCCGCTAGTACTTATACGACTCTGCAAAGCAAATGCGCATACAATCAACATTTTTTCTCTAACCCGCAATAGCTTCTCCTATCCCGCTGAAATCTACTAGTTTTAAGTTTAGGAATTTGCGTGTCCTAGATCTAGCTAAAGCACTAGTTACTGGTTTGTTCGAATGTTTCTATCGCTAATTATTTAAACCAGCATTTATCAGTTATTAGTGGTATCTGCGTTGCAGTCCAAGTATTGCATTATCTTCGCTTATTGAGTTGGAGGCTCTAACAGCCTAATTTCACCCACTTCATATCTTAAATGAGTAACTGTTAGCGTTCGGTAGGTTGGAAATAAAATCTCTCGGCTGGGTGCCAAAGATGGAAAGTCAACAGGTAGCCATAGCGGCACTGTTTCTCAAACGCGGTTCAACTCCAATTTCAAATTCGAATTTTTGACCAACCAAAGTAATAGAAATCACATTTTTTTCTGAGCTGCGGCGAGCTTCTATATTGCATATTCAAAAATGAAGACTATTTTCTCTATAAAATGAAGCGATGAATGATTTCTATATCAAAGTCTATTTGCATTCTAAATATGGCCATATGAAGAAAATATAAAATGATTATTTTGTCGATACACAAACCCCGAAAGCTAAAAACCACAAAATACAAGCGAATTCATAATATTATTTTTCATAATATTGTTATTCATGATATTCATTCATTCCGAGAAGCAGTTAGATTTCACATGTACACCCAATGCTCTTGCTTTTCATTGCACAAGCGCCCGAATGTAGGCAATGAGTTTTTAATCAACTCGTTTATATGCGGTAATATGAGTATAAATTCACTATGACGGTAACTGGGTCAATTTAGTGAAGCCGAAAATGCAACGCCAGCAACTTGCAACATATATCCGAATACCCAAAATGCAGGCAGTGCAAATTTTTTTCGGTGGCAGTTTTACCCTACAATTTTTTATTTATTATCAACCACAAGTGTTTTCATGTGTGTGTGTTTGTGTTGTGCCACTTTAATAGCCGAGGGGATTACATGTGTATTTGTGAAGGTTTGATTTTGGAGAGAGTTTGCTATCGGTATATTGCCAATTTGTACAGATATGTGTGTAGGCGGTAGCGGAACTTTATTAGGCCATGCCTTTTTGCAAACTATTCAGTGGAAATAATATTATGAAAACGAAAAAAAATGAAAAAATGAAGATTCGATAGTTTAAGGCTCATCACAATAATAACCAGATTTGACATTTTTCTTCTCGAATAAAATATTTGTATTTCTTTGATAGTCAAATTTTCCAGAACTATATGAAATTATGATTATATTACTAGCAACCTGGGAAAATCGAGCTTGAAAATTTTGTGGAGGCCACCTTCGGAATTTTCGAGAGCAAAATACTACACATGAAGTAAGCACTGCCAGTGAGGTAAGTAAGGTTAAGTTAAATGGTCTATCCTATTAATAAGCTTGTCTTCTTTAAGAGAAAAGTGAGTGAAGATACTGGTATTCAACCAATAAATTAAGTGAAGTCTCTCCTCAAGGCTTAGCTTAGGTTCGGTTAAATGGTCGTTCATAAAAAGGATCTCACTTAAACAGCTTATAACGCTGGTCTGTTGTGATACCTAGTAGAACTCCTATAAAAATGAATTATTAAGACGTTAATAAATCGAAGAAGCGCTTTGAGCCGATCACAAATTTGTTGAGATGGCTAACGTCAGTTTCGGCTATGTCTCACGGTACGCCGAGACGTTTTAGCCTAAGTCTTGCAAGCCTTGGAAAATGTGGGAGAAAGTGCCCATATATTTTTACTTCACCTTCGACTATTTAACTTTGACAATTTGCTTCCAACTGAATTTTTAGCCTTACAACCTATTGGACAACGCCTTGTAAGAAATCCTACGATTGCTGCAGTATGAATTTTCTAAGCTAAGAGCAAGCTGATCTTTCTACGCTAGGCCAGAATTACCTCGATCAAAGGCTGCTAGGCGTACGTAAGGTCAATAGATCCAGTGCAAGAGAGCAGGATGAAAACGGAGATCCGACTGATTTTCACTCATTTGCAAAAAGAGATGAAGCAAAATCTGGTGCGGTGGGCCGCCTAATCACCTATTCTTGAATAGTGTTAATGGCTCTGGTAAGGTAACGACTATTCCATAGCTGTTTAAAAAAAATATCTATGTAGTAATGGAAATTGTAGAGTCCGACCATTAAGTGAGCACTATCTTCTCTCTATGTGCTAAAAACTGCACGAAAAGAAATCGCTTGGACTCTCTTGAACTAGGCTGGATACAAAATGAAGCTCGATATATACTTAGTTACGAGTTAGAAACGAGTTAATGAAGACACAACAAAGCAGGAGTGTCTTCGATCGAAATTATTGAGTAAAATGTCTTATGGTATAAATCTGATATACATACGTCGATCTTTAAAACAATACAATTTTAGCGGTTGGATTTAGTGTAAAATTGTTTTTGCATAAGAACAGAAGCCCACAGATCAATTGAAGCGCCGTAGTTATGTCGAAATGATGGAAGCCAGTGACGTTTTCTTCAAAAAATCATTTTCTTTGATGAAGACCATTTCTGTCTAAGTCACTATTTGTCAACAAACAAAATTGTCGCTGTCGAATTTTCTTGGGATTCAGAAAACGCAATTGCATTCTGAAAAAGTTTACCGATCTGTGTGGATTGTAGTATGGCGGCTTTATCGGCTCTTATTTCTTACGAAATGAGGCAGGAAATGCCATTACCATCAATACCGAGCATTATAAGAAGATGTTGACTGACTTTTTAATCGGAATTTGATGAAATCGATCTCCATTTCTAACAAGACAGTGCTCCGCCCAATGTTTAACGTCAAAACATAGAAACATTGCGTGTCAGGTTTGTCGACTCGTTAATTTTAGAAATGAGCGCCAAGAACATGCGATTTAAGGCCTCTAGATTATTTTCTCTGGGGGTATGTTAAATCAAAGGTTTACAAAAGTCGACTAGCAATGTTCGAAATTGTAGACGAAATACTGTACCTTTTATATTATTTCGAAAGTACTCTTATATACAAGGTCTGTCGTAAAAGAAACAGGACTGTTAAAAAAAAAACAACAAAAAATTTATATTTTTCAAAAGTTATATTTTTTATTCAAAGTAGTTTCGTTGTGATTCGATACAGCGTTTAGCATTTCAAATGAGTGTTTAAAGTCATTTTTCGGAATGCTCTTGAGAATATCGGTCGTCGCCTTTTGGATAGCTGAAATGTCCTGAAACCAGTGTCCTTTCATGGGCAAATGAAGTTTTCGAAATAGGTAAAAATCACAGGGTGTCAGATCAGTTGAGTAGGGTGAGTGATTAATGGTTAATATGGAATTTTTTGTCAAAAAATCAGTGACAAGCGTCGACCGATGACACGGCGCATTATCGTGCAACAGGCGCCAGGACCCTGCCTCACGGTATTGTGGTCGAGCACGACGAATGCGTGACTAAAAACGCTTCATAACACTAAGGTAGAACACAGCATTAATCGTTTGGCCAGGTGGGACGAACTCTCGGTGTACAATACCCTCGGAATCGTAAAAACAAATCAGCATTGTCTTTATTTTTGACTTCTGAAGGCGACCGACTTCTGATCGTCACAGAGGTCCTCACGACCTTCTTGGAATCGCTTAAACCACTCATGCACATTACTACGGGATAGGCACTGATCACCATAAACTTTTTTCATAATTTGAAATGTTTCAGTAAACATTTTCCCAAGTTTAAAACAAAATTTAATATTTGCTCTTTGTTCAAAATGCATTTTACGACCGATGACCAAAAGCTGCTGTCACTTTTTGATCGATAACATCGATTGTAGTTATCCAATTGTCTTAAAATTTTTACGAAATGTCAACAAGAGATCAAAATTTTTATTTCATATACCCACAAAATGGTGGCGCCACCAGAAACAGGTATATTTAAAAAAATTCTGTTTCTTTTGCGACAGACCTTGTATATTTGAATTTAATAAGTGTTGAAAATTGAAAAAAAATTCTTTTCTTAACGAAAAATTTAATATAAATTTAGAAGTGGTTAACCTTCATACATAAATAACAAGGGCTAAACTCGTACAGTTTATGTGGGAAATCGATATTTTTTTCAAGTCAAGCCATTGAAGATAGTTAAGTTTTCGAATAATTTATGTTGCATATATTTTTATTCCATACATATTTATCTTTTTTACTATAAAACGCGTCATGTTTGAAATAATGCATGTTTTCACTTCTCGAATCCGCTCCGGCCTTAACTTTTAACAAGCCAATTAAAATTTTTTCATACCTTTGAATCTGTGTTTTTTAGTAAAAACTGATATTGCGTTTGATAAAATGAAATAATTCTACTAAAAAGTCGTCTGTGTGTTTGGCTGTAAAAAATGTCAGTGCAAAAGCGGTGCGTAATCGATTTTGTTAGGCCAAACTATCATTTCATTATTGGCTTGCCCTTTCACTGCAACTAAAATCGGAAAAACTGGGTACACTTTTTTCTCTGAAATATTAGATTGACAGTTATGTAATATTTACCGTTACATATTATTTCCGGTTTACGCGTGTTGTTCAAATTCAGCGTACATTTCTAGGCTTTAAAGTTGTCAGAAAAGTGATATAATGCATTTAAATGAACGCTTTGAAAGTCAAAAATTTAATTAATTAATTATACAAAAAATAGTTTTCGAATTTAAAAGGTATGGACAATAGTAAAATTATATATTCATTTTTATTCAATTGAAATTAAAGTATTTATAAAAATTTTAAATATTTTATTCCTAAAAGTTGTTGGAAATACTAAAAAGAAAATAAAAGAGCATACTTTTGCTTTTTGCTATGCTTACTATAACTATTAGCTTAAAATTTAATTTTTGCAATCTTTTGAAACTAACCACTAATTCTACAATTAAAATATAATTTTCAATTAAAAATTCATCAAATTAGCCAAGCTAACTTTTGCAATTACGAAGAAATTTTCAAGGGTATTTGCTGTAAGGCGTGATTGCACGAAGCGCAATAAAAGGATTCTCGTTAGCTATTTGCTAAGTTTAAACACACTCTAATAAAATTTCGAATGAGAGATGAAATTGTGTGGTATTATAGTAGCATCCTTCAAAATTAATATTATAATAATAACCGCATTTTTGTGGGTAATTCCAGTGGCACTACGCAGGGACATATTTTTTATGACTGTACTGTTAGCAGATTTGGAAGTTCTAATAAATCTGAAATTTTTATTACATATGAGGAAGAAGGCAAAGAGTTTCTATTGAAAGCTTCTTTCTCAACTTAATACTGTACCAAACGTAAACAAAAAGGTCATTGACCTCATGAAATGTAAACAAAGAGGACATTGACCCCCAAATTTTACACAAAAAGGTCAGTGACTCTATGAAATGAAAACTAAAGGTTGAGCGAACACAAATCTAAACTAAAGTTCTTCACTTTGCTAAATGTAAACAAAGGTTCTTGATATGGCTAAATGTAAACAAAAAAGGTAACCTCATATAATGTAAAGAAACACGACCTTGACCCACGAAATGTTAACAAAAAGGTAATTGAATTTACAATATGTAAACAAAAGGCAAGGGTTACGAGCTGTAAACAAAAAGTTGCAGAGAAACCAAATGTGAACAATGGTTCTTGATTTTGCTAAATGCAAACAATGGTTCTTGGCTTGACTTAATCTAAATAGAGAGGTCACTGATCTCATAAAATGTGAACAAACAGGACATTGACCTACAAAAGGTAAACAAAAGGGTCAGTGGTCTTTAAGCTGTATACAGACGGTTCAGTGATCCGAAATGTAAACAATGGTTCTTGAATTTGCTAAATGTAAACAAAAGTGACATTGGCCTACTAAAATGTAAGCATTGACCCACAAAATGTAAATAAGAAAGCCTTACAAAAAGCAAACAAAAAGGGTCAGTGACCCTATAAAATAAAAGAGAGTAAATCTTTTCTTTTTTACATATTTACACTCTTGTAATATGTTGTTCTGGGGTACAATAGTTTTTAGATATATTTAAATGATCAGGATGACGAGACGAGTTGAAATCCGGGTGACTGTTCTAAAAAATTTTAAAGTGTAAGGAATTTTTAATTTCTTCGGCATAATACTAATGCTTTTGGACTTCCATACTTCCTCAAAACTCTTTAATTAAAATTTTCAAACATGTGGCAACCCTTAACTCAAGCTTTTAAATCAGAAATCTCTAAGAAACCTCCTTAGATACCAAAATTATAAATTTCCTGCACTTTCTGATCGTAATTAAATATTTTAAAACTTAACAGGTGGTAACTCTTACAAAAATATTGACAATTAATCCGCCCAAACTTTGGTTCCTATTTATTGTTTAAAAAAATTTATATGATGAAACCATTTCTACTACCGTGGCTTAAGAGGTTTTATTTCAAAAACTCGAGTCCAGTGAGATTAAGGTGTGAAATTTTACTCAAGTTTTTAGTAAGCTGCTCATTTATTGGAGCCGTCGATATCGAGTCACTATAGCATATAACCGCCATTCAAAATGAACGATGAAATTTGGGAGAAAACATTTTCCCTTTTATGCCGTAGGAAATGCTGCTGTGAAAGCTACTCTAAATGCCGTTCAGCCGAAGCTAATGTTCTTTCTTGTTTTGAGTCTATTGAATAGACGATCTCCCAGTTAATGTGGTGATTAATTGTAACTGCTGTAACTTCAAAATTGCTGAAAATTATTTCCTTTCTGAAACAATCGTTGAGATTTTTAGGGTACCGAAACCAGCGCCCATCTCAACCTTAACACACTTGTATTGGAAATCACTTTTATTCCAAAAGAGTTGCCCACATTCGGTAGGGTCCCTTTCTAGGTATAAAGTTTTACTATAAAAATCTTTTAAATATCGGTCTGTATATCCATACATAAATCTCTAAATCCCAAAGGATTATTTCTGAAACATAAGTAAGCTTGGAAAAGCCCACGCAATACATGCTATCCGTCACGTTCGGCCATACGTTGCAATAAATATGAGGCGAACGACTAAGCCTTTCTTAAACGCAACGCGCTAAGGCCATAAAATAGCATTCTTAACACATTTCGCCTATCTTGCCTCCTTTCATTGTGGCTGACAGAAATTAAAATGTCAAAGACACGCGAGGTGCACCGCATGACATGGCGGGCGTGCTCCTCTTGCTACCCGCACATTTCTCTTGTTTTCGGCAAAAGCCTGCATTGCCACAGTCAAATCCTTTTGCTGCGCTCATCTATTTCCGCCGAACTTTTCTTTCCGCCCATATGTGTGTGTGCGCGCGCGCCGTTGCCTGTGTGTGGGGCACGCATTCATCCTTGTGCTTGCCACACAGCTGCCGATAGTGGTCGTGTGCCGTATATCAGCCGCAACACACGTAAGTCCTTGAAAATTGTGTGTGACACCAGATGAGGCACGGAAAGAAAAGGGCGCCGGGCATCGCCGTAGCTATTACCTTTATCGCAATTTTGCTGAATTTTGTTGTTGCTGGCTTTTTGGTGCCCATTATACGTTTTAATTTTGTTTGTTTGTCGCTTTTGTGTTGCTCGTTTGCATCTCACTTGCCTTTTGTGGCGCTTTCTATAGCTGCGCTGGGACGCGCTTGAGCTGCGAATGAATGCATTTGGAGAAGCGCGGCATTGGGGGCAACAGAGGTATCAGTGGTAGCGGCTTCGGCTATTGTCAGCTTTACGAAAATTTGTTGCAATTCACATGGGCGCTGTGGCAGCATGTAAAGAGGAGTATGCATGCGCATTTATCTATATATATATATATATATATATATATATATATGTATATATGCGTATATGCGTACATGTGTGCCTGTCGGTCTATAGCTGTTATATAATGCGGTCGCTATTTTAATATTTGCCATTACAACCTGCTTACCTTGACGGTAGGCAGCTGCACGCTGCAGCCGGTGGCATACTTTTAGGCGCACAAAGGCGCTCACTGCCACTACATCACATCTTTGGCATTAACTGACAATTTGCCTTCATGACAAATTGTTTTTCAAACAAAATTTAATTGCAATTTGTCTACTTCGCCAGCGCAGCGCGACCGCAGTTCGTATATGTGCCACAAATGCGCACACACACACACACGTACACAAAGTTTTTGCTTCAATTCAGGCAGTGAAGTGTTGTAGCGTTTTCAGTGCGCGCTTTCATGTTAAACGTGTTGAAAATTCCACTTGCTTTCGCTGCTGCTGTGCTCTTTTCCTCCTCTTGTTCACCTCTTCTTTTGCCCGCTTTCCTTTTGCTGCATTTTATTATTTGCTTAAATTTTTCTTTGCAACAATTGAAAAGTTTGCGCTTCTTCGTCGCTTCTACCGCCATTGATGGGCCAGTTGCGCGCCGTAACCTCTTCCATTGCGTCGCTACTGTAGTTTCTTTTGCTTCATCTTCCAGCAGTCGCATTGCACTTTGTCTGCTTTTAGGCGCTTGCCTGCATTCGCTGCTGGCGCAGTGGTATCGTGTATAGCTGTGTGCGCGTTTGCGCGTTTGCGCTGGCAATCAGTAAATTTCGCTTCAATTGAATTGTTTGAAACGACAGCGACAACGCTGACGCCAACAGCCGACAAACTATTTGCATAGTTGTACATAAATTCTTGCGCCAAGAAAGTTTTCGCTGGCAAAGAAAACCAAAAAAACAAAGAAAAGAAAACGCTAGCGCCTTTTTAGCTCAACTGAATGTGAAAATAAAATTTAGCCAGCGGAAAAGTGTATTGTTCAACGCATTGATGCTGCCTTTTGGTTTTCGTGAAGAAATTCGGATTTTTAGACGCATATTTGGCTTTTAAGGGAAGAACAAGCGTTTCGCGTTGCTTTTCGGTTTTCTTTTTAGTTTCGGAACAATATATATCTTAGAGGAAAATATATGTTTTAAAGCCTTCTGACGATTGTGTATATTATTATTTAATTGCAGTGTATCTCTGAAATTTAACTGCGTTCAATTTTTGAAAAAAGTATTGATTTTAAAAAAGCAATGAAATTTTCGGAAAGCTATCTTAGTGTTATCGCATTCTGACCGGTTTAGTGTAAATGAATCCATACGTGGATTTAACTTAAAATTTTAGAAAAATATTTTTGGTAATGACTTTTCCGAAGCGCAAGGCAATAAATCTGAAGTTCTTCTGAACCGCTTTATTAGAAATTTAGCAGGAATTTCCTCTACGTACCCTCTTTTATATTAGATTTCAGTAGCCATTTTCGGGTGAGGACATCCTTAAAAGTGAATGGAGAAACGGTTTAGTAGTGGATGCTGTTACAAGCTCTTTCTATATCGACGACTCCAAAAATGATTGCGGAGTAGGGACAGGCTTATACTCCAATGATTCTCTCTAAGCAGCTTCTAAACTCAGCCAGCATTTCTCCAGAGAAAGTACTAGGTATAAAGAAGGCCTATGGTTTTTGTTGTGAACTTAAATATGTACAACACTGGATTTCAGTATTCATAGTTGTCAACCCTGACAGTTTGTAAAACTTTGTGAAACGCAACTTCCTTCTTCTGGATTGCGCTACCGTTGAGTACAGACAGTCTCGGATGAGAGAAACAGTCGTCGGACTCGCGACTTGGCTCTCACGTCACTGTTGACAGTCATAACCTTGAAGTTGTAGATAGTTTCGTATATTTGGAAAGCAGCATAAACACCAGCAACAACGTCAGCCTGGAAATCCAACGCAGGATTGCTCTTGCCAACAGGTGTTACTTCGGACTGATTAGACAATTGAAAAGTAAAGTCCTCTCTCGAGGAACAAAAGCCAAACTCTATAAGTCGCTCATAATTCCCGTCCTGCTATATGGTGCAGAGTCTTGGACGATGACAACAACTGATGAGTGGACGTTGCGAGTTTTCGAAAGAAAGTTCTGCGAAAGATTTATGGTCCTTTGCGCGTTGGCCACGGCGAATATCGCATTCGATGGAACGATGAGATGTACGAGATATACGACGACATTGACATAGTTCAGCGAATTAAAAGACAGCGGCTACGCTGGCTAGGTCATGTTGCCCGAATGGACGAAAACACTTCAGCTCTGACGCAGTACCCGCCGGGGGAAGCAGAGGAAGAGGAAAATCTCCACCCCGTGGAAGGACCAAGTGGAGAAGGACCTGGCTTCGCTTGGAATATCCAATTGGCGCCACGTAGCGAAAAGAAGAAACGACTGGCGCGCTGTTGTTAACTGGGCTATAATAGCGTAAGCGGTGTCTACGCCAGTACAGAAGAAGAAACACAAACACAACAGTTTTCTATTGAATAACCACGGGAGGATATAGAAAACAAGCCAGGCGGCATTGCTGGCCTTGCCGACGCCACAGATAAATTCAGGGCAGACTGTAAGCTTGCAGATAGATCGACTACATATATACTATACCCACTATCAAGAGAGAGCTTTATGCGCAAATTGAACAAATAGTTCAGAACAGATGGCAATCAATAATGAATTACTTGATAACGAAGTATGCAGGGCCAGGTATGATAATACTAGAACTAAGAGTACTAAGAAAATGGGTTAAAATGGTTCTGAGTTATAATAATGTTTGCAGTAGTTACAAGCAAGAAAGGAATATGGAGACGGGTTCCCTCTTTTCTCCAGAATACATTAGAAGCTATGCAGTGCTACAGTTAAACAGGAAAACACTTCTACCCACTTACTTGCACCCGCTTATGGTGGAAAGTGATAATTAATACACATTTTTTACTTAAACTGTTTTTAAAAGGAAGGAAAAGTTAAAAAACTACTACTAAAAGTACTAAAAATGTTGATAATTTTTTAAGAAGCCGGCATCTTGCCAGAAAATTAAAAATAACATGATTTCAGAAGGCCAGAAGAGGGGAAAACTGTGACAATAGGAGCATGCCTGTTTTTCTTTCCCCGGCTTCAGCAACATTGCGAAATTTATTCGAGTTCTTTTTACCAAGCGTCAAAAAATGTCAGAAATTCAGGTCTCTTGTTCATCTGAAAAAACACGTATGAACAAAATTTTATTTAAGTGTGGAAGCTCTTTAGTTAACAGCTCTTTCCCCTTGGTGGCGCAATAATCTTTTCACTTCTCATTCAATATTGAATGGAGTCGGACCTTGGCAGTCCGTTTTTCGAAAATACAAAATGTGTTATGCATCACTCGATATATAAGTTACGACTTAAGCCTTTTCGAAAAGTAAGTCCCTGCAGCATGATATAAATAATGCTTTATTTTTTTCACTATTTTTGTTATCAAAGAACACATATGAAACCGTATAATACATCTTAAGTTATGAAATGATCGGTATTTATTATGTCAAAAATTTACTAATATTCCATTGCAATGAGAGTTTGAACAACATTTAGTAACAAATCTTGTTATAACGCCGTGGTATAAATGTGAAACGGTCAAATTGGAATTTTAACCAACTTACTTCCTTTAACACATATTCAAATTGTATTTATGGAAAATTTCAATTGAAGTTGATAAGTAATTGAAAATTAATATACGACTACTCTGACTAAAAATAAGACAAACAAATTGGGTGATCTATGAAATAGATCATATGTTTTGTGTTTACTCCGATTATCCTTTTTTTCACAATAAAACTGAAATTATAAAGGTTTTTCGCTCTCTATTTTCGATTTTTGTAATACAAAATTAAAATACTGATTAAAGATAAGCGAGAACAAATCTTACAAAATCATTAGAAGTTTCATCAATTATTAGTAGAAATATATCCAAAATCGATCTTATATATGGGGCAGCAAAATCACTATTGTTTATTAAAGCGGAAGTGAAATGAAATAGTGTTGTAATTTTCAATATATGTCTAACTAATTATACCCTTAGGAGCAGAGTATCAAAGAAGAATCGATTTAACAGGCTGCTGTGGAGCGTAGTATCGATGAAGACCCGAATGAGTCCATTCGCCATCGCGCGCAACAATTGGAGCTGTGCCCATTCATTTCAAGGAAGATTTTGCGGAAGGTTCTTCGTTTGTGTGCTTACAAAATTCAATTCGTGTAAGAATTGAGAAGCGCGTCGCACGCTCGGTACGAGGGCACAAATTGAGATGGCCATCGAACCCGATTTTCACAAGAGTATTTTGTTGAGCGATGATGGTCACTTTTGGGTTGAATGGGTTCGGTAGTAACCGTTGCATTCGGTGTCTTTTGTTGAGACGCCTTTGTATCCTCAAAAAGTCATTGTTTAGGGGCAAAGGCACCCATTGGTTCATATTTTTCCAAAACCGAAGGTGGACATCATGTTGCTGCCATTTGGGAACGCTAAAGAACTGTGAATAAAATTGTTTTCGTGTCTGAATTGGTAGATGTAGACCTTTTTTGATTACAACCAAACGGCAGAATATGCCATAGCGTCAACAAAACCATTAATTTATTGAACGAAATTTTTTGGGGATCGTGCGACTATTCTTTGTTAAGTTCTGTAGAGAAGCGACTCTGCGAAAGCTTCTGGCGAGTAAACATTGTCCTAACAAATTTTACAAACCAATTTTGGCATTGATGTTCGGTCAACACATCTTCTTTGTACAACTCGCATAATATCCGCCTGAATTGAACTGCATTTTTACCCTTTTGAAAATTTGTCGAAAATGCTGTTTCCGTTCATTCAACTTCGATAGGGCACCAAATACAAACTATTCAAGAAAATTTAAAAAAAAAATATTAACTAACCTTATTACTACTGTTTAAATATATAACGGTAAAGCGGTTAAGATTAAAGTTGGTTACGAGGAATTTCAATAAGAACAGCTATTGTCTTCAAACGAATGTACTTAGTGGACGACCCAATACTAGTCAACATGGCACATGATTTTCAACATCACATTTTTTCAATAAATTTGGTAAACTTCGAAAAAGAAGGAATTCCGCTTTTAGGTGCACCACACCTCGATAATCAAAGAAAACTGTCTGTATAAACTTGATTTTTGGCCTGCATTGACGTAGCTCTTTCGGTATCGGCTCACCTTTGCCACCAAGATCCAATACTCATCGCCAGTAATAATACAGACGATGCTGTTTTTCGGAAAATTTAATGATTTTGGAAGCAATTGTGCTTTCATTTTCTTAGACCCAAATGATCTTTCAAAGTGGTTTTTACTGATCTTTCCGATATTCCAACGATACCAGTAAAATCTCTGACTGCTAATCGTTCTTTCTCATGCACCAATTCCTTTACTTCACGTGTTGATCATAGTTGATGTTGCTGGCCGTTTTGGACTTGGGGTCCAATGGGGTTTCGAAATTTAAATTAAAAATTCTTACTATTTTTGCCATTTGTTTATACTTGATTGACTTTCGAAGTCGTTACAAATTGTTTTTGATTAGAAAAGCTGTTAAAAATGCGTTCCTGATTTTTCATAGTTCACACATAGTCGATAGTTATCATTTTAAAATGCAAAAATAGCCTATTTTTAAAACTATCGGCAATTTTATCGCGGGAAAAATGCTCTATGCTTGCTCATGTATATGTAATCAAGGGCGAAGTAGATAAAAAGATTAGTATGCGACAAAAAGGGTCAACCATTTATAATTAAGTTCACATCACGCACTTCACATGTCAAAAACTCAAATAAAAACAATAAAGAAAAACTTGTTGCATAGTCATTTAGTGATAATAAAGTTAAATAGTTTCAAAAGTTTTTGCAAGCCTTGGAAATACATAAGTAAATAGCCAGCGTTGCAACTAACACACTTGGTCTTAGTAAAAAACGCTGACCAATACAAACACATATGCTTATAAAAACAATTGTAAATTGCTCATTAGAGTTTGTTTTTGCAATTGGGAAAAAAATGCTTTTGCACACACTGACACATACATACACATATATGTATATATATACATCAATAGATATAAATAAATAAATTTTTATGGTCATTTGCCAATTGTGGTGAGCTGCAATTTAATTAATTTATGATAGTGCATTTGGCAAAAGAGCTAATTAAATGTTTGCATAAAATGCAGTGCGCTTTTAGGCGCTCTAGCAGTTATTTAATTCAAATTAATGAGCACTACACACTGGAATTCACTTAACTTGTTTGTGTTCAACACTTTGTATGCATTTGCGCTGCGAATTGGTTTTATTGCTTAATTTCTAGTGTTTTTTCGCAGTTTGGCTTGTGATTTTTTCAATTAAATTCTGCCGATAATTAGCCGAGCTTTGGCAGTTAGTTTATTACAAATAATTCAGTTACACACGTCAAGTATTTTAATATATTTTCACGGTTAGCTGTAAATTGGCTTAATTAAGATAAATGAGATGTGTGACAAATCCGATTTCCGCGAATTCATTTCAATTTGGTTTTATCCGCATTTAATGAATTCGCAAAGGAAAATATTTAGATTGCACAAAAACAGTGTTATTTAAAAAACATATGGCTTTGTAGTTTTTGTGGTTCATTTGAAGTTTTTTTCCTTAAAAAAATGTATATGAAACATACAATTTATTAAAGGAGCTGTCAAAGCATATTAATTTGGGTTCTATTTCAAAGCTTTTCAGTATTTTTGAAATACGAAAATGTCTTTGAACTTTCCCTTCGTATTTGACAGTTCAAATAATGATCAAATTTGACGCGGAGAAACAGGATAATCGTCTTTATTATCGTCTTCAAATTAGGCATCTGATATGCACGCGAATGCTTCATCCAGTTTTCCATAAACTTGTTATAAGTCTGGGATAATATGGCACTTTTAGCGTATTTTGATTTTTTCGGTTTCGGCTCATTTTTGGAGCACCACTCGTTAGATTGTGAATAAATTTGGACATCATATTCATAAACCCACCTCTTGTTCTCAGTAATGAAATGTTTGTGGCGTGCACGTTACTCAGCTACACAGTCAAGCATCTCTTTTGCGACCTTTACTCGACGTCGTTTTGCAAAAGAATCAGGTATAAAAGGTACGAGCCCTTCACACGCTTAATACCCAAACTATGTATTCACCAAAAAGATTTGCGTTGACCAATAGATGGAATTCCATTAGAAATACAAAACTTTAGAGAAACCCGTGTTTCAATTTGACCTTTCATGGTAAAAATCAACATATAGAGATCAGACATAATACGAACATAAGAGAGTCCTACCAATCTGGCAGTTTTTGTTTTGATTCGGCTTACGTGCGCAGTCTAAATAGAACAGTCCGTTGTTTGATGGTAAATTCGAGTCCGTTCAGATTGCATTTTGTCATTTCAACTAATAATGTCTCGTTTCAACCGTCAGATAGTATAACATGCTATAAAATAATAAAATTTACTCGTATATACGTAATGTGACGAACGCAGCACAGCTTATGCCATGATTGGAGAAAATGTTGGAAATCACTTTTTTATTGAGATTATTTTCATTCCATAAGAATGAAAAAAAGGCTGGCATCTAGGCCTATTATTCAAATTTAATGAAAAACTACCGATGTGTTATTATTTGATGCTAAAGTCTGTAGTTCTTGTTAGATGCCGTGATGCTGAGTCGGATTTGAGACCTGTTCATGCTGGTGTGAGCCAAGGCAGTGTACTCGCACTTGAGTTCTACATTCTTTATACAGCAGACCCTTCAGTGATCAGCTCTGACTCCACAATGACGGCAGCTGCTGGATAATAGTATACAACGTAGAGGATACCACTTCCCCTTTGGATTCAATTATTGTAAATATTTTTTTTTATTTACTTTTATTTAGTAAAATTTTTTGGAAACAAGCTGGAAAGTATTATTTAGAATTGGCCCAAGGTATAGGCCCTAATTTTGTCCCACCATATACCGTGCCATCGGTTTGATAAATCATTATATTTGAAAATTTGGGAGTCTAGCTATTATCCCAAAAGTTGTAAAGCCTTAAGAGGAAAAAAGCCAGGATCGAGGTGTCCTACGACTCATGATGAAAATAACCTGAATGGGAGCCCTTAAATAGCCGAGTCAACCTTACTATAACCGGCAGCGTTTGCAATGAGCTCGAAAACAGCCAGCACAAAGACAGGATCGAAACTTTGGCAAGGTGCTGGGCTTGACTCTAAGCCGAGCTCACGAAAGGTAATAACACCAGCGGCAGCCGGAATCAAACCCGGTAGTCAAAATATGGCTACTAAGAAGGGAGGGTATGGAGATGCTAAATATGTTGCCGAAAGTTTTTTTTACCCTGAAGTTCAAAGAATAAAATTAAATGGCTGAAGTAAAATATGCTCCGTTATCAACGTCTATTTCTACTGTTAACATGTGATTAGCTCATACAATAAATCTGAGATGTCCAATTGCTATTATAGCATAGATTATCCTTAGTGTGCCTGCCAGGCAGGTTTGAAGATCGACGACCCAACAAAGGCAGGGTATGCGAATGCAAGGCTCTATACAGAAAAAGAATCGCTCCCATCGGTCGAAAGTTTCAGGACGACCTTTCAGAGGTCATTGCACAAATACAACTTTTTGTACTGATAAATTTCATCATAATCTCGGTATGGTTCAGAGAGGAGACAATCGAGTGTGGGAGAATTAGTCTGGGTGGTATCACGCCTCTTTCAAAAGCCTGGGGCGTTGTCAGACAGGCACTCTACCTAACTATCTATACCAAAAGTGAGTAGGTACAAAATTATCTTTATCTTGATATTGATCGGTTTGCATTATATTTAAATATATGCTATAGTGATCCAACCTGAATAATATCTTCGGAGATTATACCGTTGCCTCGGAAAATAATCTATGAAAAATTTTGTGAGGATGTATTGCCAAATAGAAAAGTATTCCAAACAAGAATTTGACTTTGATCACTCAGTTTGCATGACATCTATATGCTATGGTGATCTGATCTGAATAATATTATCGGAGATTATAGCTATGTTTTGTATAATGATCTGCGCCGAATTTCGTTACGATACATTTTCAAATAAAAAAGTTTTTCATTCAAGGACTTGAGTTTGATTGGTCAGTTTGTATGACAGCTACGTGCTATACTGCTCCGATATCAGCGTTCGATATGTCAAAAACTCTTCTCTTATAAATTATACGCAGACAGACGAATATGGGTAAATTGACTCAGCTCGAGATGCTGTCAATTTATAAATATATACATTAGGGTGATTCAAAAAAATTTTTTTTTTTTTTTCAATTGGTACTCAAATAGGTTCCTAGACACCTCTAAGAAAGCCTCTCCAAATATGAGTTTTTAATTGTAACGGGAAGGTCCTCCGCCTAACGGTTTTCTATTTTTTCTTATTATCAGATAGAAAAATTTATATCTCGCTTCCAACTACTTGAAAAAATATTTTGTTAATTAGGTTTTGTAGGAAATTGAATGCTCTAAAATATGGTCTCTTATGATTTTTTCGTAAACCCAACCGTTTAAAAGATATTAACGGTTGAAATTTGACTATTTTTGGAAAAATTCTTTTTTTCTTATTAATTTTATAACTCAATGAAAAAAAATTATTATGAATGATGAAACACATAGTTTTGTAGGAAATTTACTGCTCTATAAAAATGGTCTACTATGATTTTTCGATTAAGCTAAGCGTTTTCGAGATATTCATCGTCAAACATCAATGCATATTAGGGTGGATCAAATAAAATTTTTTTTTTTTTTTCGTTTGGTACTCTGAAAAATAGGCTCCTAGACACCTCTAAGAAAACCTCTCCAAAAATCTATTCATAATAATTTTTTTTCATTGAGATATAAAATTCATAAGAAATAAAAAATGTTCCCAAAAATAATCAAACTTTAACTGTTAATATCTTTTAAACGGTTGGGTTTACGAAAAAATCATAAGAGACCATATTTTAGAGCATTCAATTTCCCACAAAACCTAATGAACAAGATATTTTTTCAAGTAGTTGGAAGCGAGATATAAATCTTTCTATCTGATAATAAGAAAAAATAGAAAACCGTTAGGCGGAGGACCTTCCCGTTACAATTAAAAACTCATATTTGGAGAGGCTTTCTTAGAGGTGTCTAGGAACCTATTTTTGCGAGTACCAATTGAAAAAAAAAAAAAAAAATTTTTTTTTGAATCACCCTAATATACATAAACTGTATAGAAAACGACGAAGTCTTTTGGCTGTATACCTTTTTCAGTGTAAAATTATGCAAAATTTGTCTCTAGACACGTTAACTGATCTTGGTTGCTAATTGGGATGTACGAGAGTATAGAAAGATATGCTTAATGCCAATATAATATAGATTCGGGACTTTTTTATGTTTACTTAATTAACCGCCAATTGGAAACAACACTTAATTATTATTATTTACTCCCTCCTTCTAAACAATAATTTCAATAATTTTTTTTAAGAGGGGCGAAGGAAGTAGAAAGTAAAAAAGCTTAAGTTATCTATGAAAAAATATTACCACGTTTGATTATACAAAAAAAGTAAAAAACTTACATGACACAAATAATTATTATTGCCAAATAAATGGCGCTCTTTCATCCATTTCCCAACCACTGAAAGCGGAAAACACCAAATGTCCTTTAGAAAATTTGTTAATTTGCATAAAAAAGCCATTTGTGCGCCCAGCGAAGCAAAGTTTGTGGGCATAGTAAGGAAGTGGGAAGAGAGGTTCTTGTTGTTGACGTGAAGTTTCGTCAACTTGTCTCCGCGCTGAAAGCAACAATTGGTGGCAGCTAAACAGTTGGCACTTGCCACTTGTCACTTAACACCACATGAAATTGAGAATTAATGGCGAAACTAACGAAAAATAAAAATCGAGAAGAACTCAGAGGTCATTCACATTACATATATTAGAATGTGGTGTTATTTTTATTATTGCAGTGCAAGGTAGTACAAATATGTATATATGTGCTGATATTTGATAAAATCGAAATATGCAAAACTGCGTGAAAAATATGAATTTCCCTTAGCAAGAAGTGAAGACGTGAGGAAATTAAAATTGCCTGACTTTTACATTGATAACTGTACATAAAAACAAGTAAATCTACAAATATATTTAAGGAATTTGTGCAATCGTAGCGATACATTAATATTGGCATACAAATTACTTTTGCTGCTTGTCATTCCCACGAGTCTCGCGTTCAAAAAGTGCCGATTGCTTTGTTGCGTTCGCAAAATAGCTTTCCATGCCAAAGTATTGGGAAAGAGAGACTCATAGATACGACGCTTAAAAATATACACGAATATGTTAAAGAGGCAATAATTTTGCTTTAGTACCTGTACTTTGAGTAAACTGAGTGTTTTGAGTACACAGAGAGAAATCTTTAAATATAATTATGGGAATAAAAAAAAAATTGTTGCAAAATTAAGATGAAGAAAATTTTAATAATTATTTTTGTGCTGAAATTAGCAAATATAGTTTATAAATATATTACTTTCACTTGTAAAATTAATACAAAAATCATTTATGAAACAAAAATATTACGATAAGGCCGATGAAGTTGGAATAACCAATAAGCGAATCGAGATTTCAGTGAATATCAATATCAAATTCGCAGTATTGGCATTCCCAACATATATATCTTCTCGAATAGCAAAAGGAAACCTTTATAAAAATTATTGATTGCAATTTTATCGAACAATCCACCAATGATTTCAGTTATAATTTCTTTCAGTGTATCAAGCAGCTTCTCATACGCGTCTTGTACGAACCAATAAAGCGGCCTATTTGTTGAAATTTGCCACTTGGGAGCTATTTTCGCTTATGAAAGAGCTGCCAATGAATATAGTTACTCACACGACCAGGTTTGTGGTACCTGTATGCACATATCTGTGCCTATTTGTAGGTGATTCAGTAGACTATTTGATCATATTTGACGTTAATGTTGAGTGTAAATTTCTTGAGGAGGATAAAGAGGTAGGTAAAAAATCGCTGAAATAAATTTATAAACACACTTACATACATATGGAAAGTATCAATGATTTTCTCTCAAAAATAAGTAAGGTGGAACAGTGAAACTTGAAAGGTCGGATTTTATTAAAGCGGAAAATAAAATTCGTTTTGGTGCTTTCGTTGTTCTACTGCTTAATCCTGGATTTTATTTTTTTATTTGCAAAATAGCGTCAAAATCAAAAAAAGCGAAATTGAGTTTTTTATTGCTTACGATTCATTACATCGTTTTATATATATGTAGCATAAAATTTTCAGCTACCGCTGTCAGATTTAACCAATACATATCCAATATATAGCCAATACAAAACCTATATATAATAATACATAACCAATACATAACCATTTTGTAACCAAAACTCAAATTTTGTTTCAATATGAGTGATTTCTATTAAGTCGTTTTTTTCGGCTGTAAACTTACGTAAAGTGATGTTATGTTATTTTGCATTTTAGGTGACGATATAGACTTTCTGCTTTAACAAGTACATAATTTCCTAGAGCAATATCGGACAGAGTCAATGTTCAGTATATTTCTAATAAAAATATTAGAAAATTAGGAGTTAGCGCTGAACAAGGCTCAAAGATACCATTAGATTGAATTTGACCCGGACTGCTTCCGAAACAGAATCTAAAACAGAACGACAAACTTGTGATTAGTAAAATCTTTTTTTAAGTTTCACATTAAGTTTGATCTCAGAAAGTTTGTCTGGCGATTTTCAGCATGAAAAGTAGGTAAAACAACCAATTTGCTTGAAACTTTATTGGTCCAATAGAATCACGGCAACGGAGTGGTTTCAAAGGCTGCAGAAATACATATATGGGAGAGTCTACTTTATCTAGAAGATATGTACTTGAACGCATTTAGTGAAGGTCGTTAAGTCGTAGAAAACTTACTAAATGCAAATCGTACGTCCAGCTCTGTAAACGACGATGACTTTAAAATAATAAATAAATAGTAAATATGAGAAACTATGCTTGAAAGTCATCGTGTTGGTATCAAAGAGACAACAGGAGACCGCAACTTCTCTTATGAATCGACTAAACAGATTTTGGTTAATATTTTGGGCATAGAGGTCGCAGAAGAGATACTCGAACACGTAGCTTCGGAGCCTGCATTCATCAAACGTATCATTACTGGTGAAAAGAAGTGAGTTTATGAATATGATGACGAAACTATTCAACAATCTAGCGAACGGCGTCACAAAAATGGGCCGAAACTGAAAAATTCACAAAATTCGCTCAAGGCACTGAAAGTCATTCCAGCCGAGGCTTAAAAAAAGCTAACGGAGAATTGGCGATTGCTGTAATAAAAATTTCTATTGAAGTACATGAAAGTCTATTTTTGTATTGCAGTCTAAGGCAAATTTGATCGGATGGTATATAAATAAGGTTCCATTCCACGAATTCATTGTATTTTTTTATTATAAATACCTTCACCATTATAATAATAATTTCCTTATATTGAGTATGAACAATCTTTGACACATTTTCGATATTTCCAACTTTTATGGTTTGCCCACAACTTGAGCTTTGAGGTTTTCCTTATGAAATATATAATTTAAAATATGTTAAGATGACAAGGAGCTCCAAGTGCTTAAAGTCCATGAATTTATTTGCAGATCTTAGATTTGAGGCTTTAACATTTTCAAACCGACCTTCTAACTTTAATATATGATATAAATTTTACTCATAAAGTAACTCAACCGATTCATTTACACTAAAGCAATGAAAATATGGGCTTTAGCGCCACCTAGCGACAAAATATTTTACCAGAGTATTACACCTGCCAATTTTTATGTGGTAAAAAAGTATTTTTGTTGGCAATAGTTTGATTGTAGCGCCATCCATGGTATTGTGAGTCGTCGATTTGCCATTTCTACGCTCGATAATGCCCTTGTCACAATTTGCTGTGTTTCCCAATAGGGTTAATATGACTTTTCAGTATCGTTTCGGCCATAATTAATATGTCGTGGTCTGTAATTTGTTTTCATTGCATTCAGTAATGTTCACAATTTCATCATGGAAAAATGTACGCAAGAACAACGTATACAAAATATTCAATTTTATTATCTAAATAATCTTTCTCCAATTGCAACTTTTTGTGCGCTTTTGCTATTTCATTGTCCTAATAATCATCCACCTGTGGCCGCTATTTGTCGAAATGTTGAAAATTTCGAACGTAGATTTTCTTAACGTAATGTTCAAGTGCCAATAAAACAAAGAACCACTCGAGGTAATGAAAAGTGTTGCTGAAGATCGCAATTTGTCGATTGTAAGACGTCCTCAAGAATTGGGAGTATCTCAAACCATAACATGGCAAATTTTGAGAAAGCATTTGGGCTTTCATCTATATAAAATTGTTCTCACTCAAGAACTGGATCCATTGGACCGTTGTAAATGTCGTGAATTTTCTGATTTTTCTTTGGAACAACTTGAAAACGATAACGATTTTTTTAAGAAAATCATCTTCTCTGATAAGGCTCACTTTCATCTGACTACTGCGGTAAATAAAAAAACTGTCGATTCTGGTGCGATGAAAATGCACAAATCATTCATGAATAACCATTACATTTCCCTAAATTGACAGTTTCGTGTGATTTTTGGTCTGGTGGAATCATCGGTCCGTACTTCTTTCGAAATGAAGCTGGTGACACCGTTATTGTCAATGCAGAGCTATATAGAGCGATGATAACGAACTTTTGTTGGCCGCAATTGGAAAAATTTGATCTTGAAAATATCTGGTTTCAATAAGGCGGGGCTACGTGCTAGGCAGCACATGCAACAGCCGAATTATTGCGAGAAAAGTTTGGAGATTCGATTATTTCAAGAAATTGTGACTCATGAATTGGGTTAATCGAATTCATTCCAGCAAAAGAAGTCGTGAAGTTCATTTGAAAGATGTTATATTCAGAACTTAATTGCATCGATAGCACTTCACACATAGTAAAAAAACATTTGAATTTCCTTAACAATTAGTGTGTTTTTTTGAAAAGGGATCATATCATTCTTATTCGGAAACTCTGTTCATGTAAAAGCAACAACAAAGTCGTTTTATTAATATTTCCATATTTGAGATCCGCTTTTCTATTGTAAATGGTGCAAATGACAAATGATGTGCTTTTAAAACTTAAGACTTACAATCAATTACAGTAATTTACAGAAAACAAAACGGGGATAGAGAAAAATTTTTTAAACGCGAAATAAAGAATTTCTCCACTGAGAGGGAATATGTGAGCGCAGGGTTGCACCAAAAGTGCTGCCCGTTTGTTGGATCATCTTTTATAGTTTGTTCGATTCGTTAGAGAGTAACGTGTGGCGAATCGAAGAGATCTATTATCGTTACAACCTTCAAATAATGTTGTATTTAAAATTAGAATTAGTCAAAGCATAAAATAATGATGTTTTAACAAATTTTTCGAATATCAACAATTTTGAAACAACATTTTTGAATGTATTCCAATTCTTAGCAGTTTGGCTCAAAAATAATATATGTATGTGGCGCTGAGTGTAAGATGACGGACGAAATACTGTATTATTGAACCAAAAAGGACAGATTACAACACAAGATTGACATAGTCAAAACGAGAAAAGGAAATGAAGCGCCAGGATGCGTGTACACTGTTTTCAAAAATACTAAAAAAAGTCGGAAAGCTGCAGACAGACAGCGAACACGAACGCATCTGCATATCCAGTTTTGGACTTTTTAAAGCCTGTACAATTATTTAAAATAAAAAGAAGATTCTACTATGTATAAAGAAAATAATTTTTAAAAAATGTATATTGAATTTTTTTTGGAATTTTCGAAGATTTTAATTTAAAAATAGTACTTTAATTTTCATACACAAATGCTTATAATAAATAAGAAAACAGTAAAATAAATATTTAGATTGGCATTTTAAAGAAAAATAGCGCTTTTCACTCACCGTATTAACTGCTTTTTCTGCTTGGATGCCCATTTTTTCACGCTTCACCACACATATTTTTAAAAACACTACTTTGAAACACTTGCACTGTTTATTCACTTTCACTTATTATTACTACTAATAATTAAGAAAAAACCTAACAAAAACACTTTTGCATTTTTTTAAACACTTTCAAACTTTTGAAAAAATAACTTTTCAACTTTTATGAAAACCTTTCAACTTTTTTTAAAAACTTGCATTACTTTATTTTATTGAAAAAACACATATTATGCTAATAATCTACAACTATAACACTAACTCAAACTAACGCTTTTACTTTTTCACTATTAATTTCACTCACTTTCACACACATCTTCTACGAGCAGCTTTTATGACGCGATTACGACAAGATCGATGGGTGAGAATTCGGGCTTTTTCTTTTGAATTAAAATTAAACTGACTTAACGTTCACAAAGTGATATTTGATGCGGCGTCTTGTTTTAACAGCGCTCAAATGTATGCAATATAAGTTGTGGCTGGCGCTTCAGCAATTGACGAGTTGAGCTGGAATAAAAGGAAAATTAAATTATTGTTATTTTTGTACTTAGTACAAAGGTGCATGGTTTATTAAATAAAAATATAGCATATTTGATTACATAAAAAATAGAAAAAGACTATTTTAAGTATTCTTATGCAGTTACTAGTATAGAAGACAGCTACTCCATTTGAAGTTGCATAAATTTCTACTTAATTCTACCAAAACTCAAATTATTTTTTACCTTAACAAGTAAACCAAATTGACTACTTCAGCTAAATTTGCATGCATGTTTTTATATATTATGTAAAAAATCCCACTTCTAATATTTCTTAGATGTATGAAGTAGGATTGCAGAACGTAAGACCGAAATTGTTGTCTAGCCGTTACTCATTTAAGAGTGTCCACTTTTATTTCAAGTTTTTTGGTATAAATAAGCGCTCTCGAGTGCTTTAAAAATATCAAATAGCAGACTGCTTAGAAATGGCTGGTTGACGACAGTTTTGATTTCAGCTTTTCTTTTACGCAAGCTTCAGCATTTTTTGCGAGCGGTATGATTATTAGCTAAGAATTATTTCTGCCAAAATAAGTGATATGTTTAAGTGGGCTGAACGCTACTTATTTACAATGAAAATGGTTCATATCGTACAATACCTTCGAGCTGAAAAGGGTCTAAAAGGTGACCGTGAGTTTTTTGCGAACAGGTCATTTGCAGGATAAGTAGAAAAAGGGGAGGTTATAATGTTTGACAAAAACAAAATTATACACCGGCACCATCTTGACTTGCCTAGTAGGTCAAGGGTATTCAGCTCATTAAAATTGTACAAAAGTTACAAAAGTATTGATTTCCCCTTGATTGATCTGAATAAACGTTGCTGTGCGTTGCCTGTCAATCGGAAAAGTCGGTGCCTTAAACAGTTCTTGGTATGAGCAACTTCACAAGAGACATTTTTATAGGCGGAAGGCTCCGCAGTGAATATGAATTTCCGTGAACTTGCTATTATGCTCAATAGGAGCGTGAAATCTCTTATTAATGATGACTTTCCTTACTCATAAGCAAATATTCGATTTTTGTTGATTTTTTACTAAATTGTATAATTTTCAAACTAATTTAATTAGAAAAATTAAATTCGAACTTTCTTTGGACTTTGAAAATCTATCTGTTCTCCTATTTCATCATGTTAGAAGTATGCTTAAGCATTTTTGGTGAGCATGTTGCCGTTTGTTTTTTTTTTTTTTTGAAGAGTTTGAATAGTAGTAAGAGTTTTGCCTGAACTATGAAATTGTATTGCTAATCGACTCAGAATTGTGTTCAAATTGTGCTCTGTGTATTCAAACCTCGGTTTCTTTGGTCTTGATATTTAAGGGATCGTCTCTCGAAAAATTTATTTTTTTATGCATTTTCATTGAGATATAAAGCTAATCTAGAAGTTGAAAAAAAAAAATGGATTTCTTAAGCTTAAATTAAATGGGTATAATAGCGAAAAACTTTTACCCCTCGTACAATTCGAATTGTATCGATGGTTCAAAAATCAAAATTTTAAGATTTTTTTTCTTTGAAACCACCTTTTTTGAATCAAACGACGATGATATATAGAGGCCACCTGAAAATTTAAAGTTTGCTAGGAAGTTTACGACACCCAAAACGAAACGTGGCAGTTAAATATATATAAATGGGAACCTGATGAAGTGAAGAGCTTAGTCGGTTTAGTCATAATTATCTATATGTCTGCCTGTACATTATATATTCGCGAATTAGTCTCTCAGTTTTTGAGATATTGATATGAAATTTTGCACATCTTCTCTTTTTCCCCAAGAAGCTGCTCATTTTTCGGAATCGTCAGTAACGGACGACTATAGCATATTGCTATCATACAAACTGCACGACCCAACTCAAGCCCTTGTATGGAAAATTTTTTTAGTTGACGAGATATATTCACGAAATTAGGCACGGATTACAGCGTAAGGCTTAGCTTCAATCTCTGAAGAAATTGTTAAGATCGGATGACTATAGCATATAGGTGCCATACAAACAAGCTGAACAAAATCTAATTCTTGTGAGGAAAACTTTTTGATTTGACGAAATGTCTTCACGAAATTTGGCACACATTATCTTTCAGAACAACGCTATAAACTAATAAGAAAACATTGTTCAGATCAGTTTACTATAGCATATATGTAGCTGTCATGCAAACTGAGCGATTAATATTCTTTTAATGCTATAAGAAGCGCAACTGTGAGGAGTACTAAAGCCTCTGCTGAGTTGACAGTCCTAGATGAGATAAAAGATCCGAGTCCCTTCCGTTTACGTAGACCCGACTGTCATGAGGACGAAGACATTAGAGCTTCGCTGTGAAGGTTTTTTCTTGTTATACCAACAATTTAATTCTTGTACCCTTGACTCGGTACTAGATACGTTTTTACAATTCATCCATTTTGCAAAAAACTGTATAAAGTTTAAAGAAAACGTACTATGCAAGCAAATTTTAAATGGGTTAAGTTGTGAAAATTTATTTTGTTTCAAAAACGCAGGTTCTTAGCATAACAGTTGTCTGTAGAGATTCTTGAGGAATGTAATTTCGAAAATCGACCTAGTAACCTCCATTTTATTTAAAATATTTTTTTTTAATATTATATAATATTTTTTTTGTAATTTTTTAACATTTTTTAGACATTCAAAAAAATTATAAAAACAAATTAAATAAAAAAAAAAATTATAAAAAAAAAAATAAAATAAAAAAAAATTATTTTAAAATTTTTTATTTAAGCGCTAGAAATATCTAACCCCTTAAATTGAAGCCTTAATATAATACGATCTATTGAATGTACTTATGTATACGCCTAGAAACATTTCTTTTGCTGTTCCTGGGATTGTAGTTCTTACTCGATCAAATATGCCCCACACCAACACTTATCCTTGAGAAAATATTTCATTGTAATGTTTCAACATGAACAAATTACAAATATGAAAACACGCGGAAAAGAAAAGAAAGTAAACTTTTGTAATTTTAAATTTCCACTTCAATCCGCATAAAATAATAAAAAGCAAATATAAACTTAAACCTTGTTGAAAATAAGCATTTCCTTGTAAAAAGAAAACTATACTTTCAAGGCCAATATCTTATGCGCATATTAAAAAAGTGAAAAAACAGAGCTGCTACTGCCTCAACTCCAATGCAAACATTCCGTGCTCACAGAGTCTGAAGGCCAATTTAACTTGTTGCTTGGTCACCATAGGAGCAGCACTAGTACCAAGTACATCCCACTTACACCCACACAATTCTCAACATAACACATAAATATTGCATTATTTATTCGCATACTTTTTTCAAGTATTTCTGCATAGACAAAATTTGAATTTGTATAAATAACGGTGCACTGTATTAAATTATACTTCGTATGCAGCTGTTAAGTGCATCTCCAAGCATAATTGCCAAAATGTTACTCATACGACACGCCGACCAGGTATGCTAACTAACAAATTAACCAACCGAAACTAGGTGAACTATGCGCAACAAAAACAAAAGTAACTGTATAAAGTAGTCGTAATGAAATGAAATAAATAGATGAAAATTTGATGAGCGTAAAATGCAAATTGTGAACTTTTCATGCAACCTTGCGTAAAACTGCAGTTGTTGCTGTTGTTGTTGTTGTTAGTTGCAGGAGCGGAGCATATTTAATTGAAAAAGTTTGACGTCCAACAATTTGCTTTTGACAAAATTGCTCAAAGAGCGCAAAAAGTTGTCGAAAAGGTGAAAAGCAATTGAATAGCTTTTTTAGTGTGGAAAAATCGTGTTTAATTTCTTTTTGAGGAGGAAATTATAGAGAAAATTTGATTAATCTGCTAAAATATGCGACTAACTGTTTTATATTGTTTAATGAATTATTTAGGTTTAGCGGGAAGTGTTTGTTGTTAAATAATATTAGTTAACTCAGCTCTTATAGTTTGGAGTAAGGTGGATTTTGGCTTGTAAGACCAAATGATGGCGAACTCTACAATATTTTCTTACTCTGGTGGGGGACTTAAATTGATAGACACGGCATTGAGGACAATTTCATTCTAAATTTACTATATTCATTGCTTATTTACTATTTTAAGATCCATTTTATCTACCTAATTGTGTATACATGAGTTTTATGATTAGGAAACTGAGCGCGTGGAATCTATGAAAATGTTACAGAATGTTACAGAGTCTGTTATCAGAAAGACAAGTATATGATTAGCACAAAACATTTGGTAAAGGTCGTGACATTATCTAAAATTTACCTCAAAGGACCATCAAGCTCTATTAATGATGAATTTCAAAAGATTTACTTAGTGTGAATCGAGGCAATTAAGTTCTGAATACATAATTATGCAAAGGGCTTCGATTAACCCAAATTTCGAGTACTTTTTCCACTAAGTCAAGCCGCATGTCATGAATAGCACGCTCAGTATTGACTTCCAAAGTTAGAAGCGAGTCTTGTTTATTGTTAAAGACTATTGACATCAAATAACCTCACAAAAAGTAGTCTAAGAGTGTTAAATCACAACTTCTTGGAGACCATTAAATGTCACAATTTCTTGAAATAATCGAATCTCTAAACATTTCTCGCAATAATTCGGCTGTTGCACGTGCTGTGTGGTACCTAGACCTGTCTTGTTGTAACTAGAGTTTGTCAAGATCAACTTCTTTCAATTGCAGCCATAAAAAGTTGGTTATCATCGATTTCACTCTTCATTGATGGTAACGGTGTCGCTAGCTTCATTTCGAAAGAAGTAGAGACCGATGATTACACCAGGTCAAAAATCACACCAAACTGTCAGTTTAGGAAAAGCAATGGGTGTTGATGAATAATGTGTGCACTTGCTTCGCACCAGAATCGACAGTTATGTTAATTTATCTCACCGTCCGGATGAAAGGAGGATGGAGCCATATGCAGAAGTTGACGCAAGTGAGGAAAGTGCTCTCAGCGCCATTCAATTGGGAGTGGCCAGAAACAATTATTTTGCATATGTAGTGTATCAAGTAGCTCACAACTTCCGGTCTTAGACCAAGTATCCTTTGGGTAGTCTAAAAACAACTGTTTGAAAGCGAGCTACTGTGAGAAGCCGAACCATCTCTCCTCAGGGTTGTGCGCTGGGTTTGGGATCCGCCACGTAAAAAACACTAGCAATGCAAAAACACAATCAGCCTCGGATGAGAGATTCCGAATTCCGAAATCCGCATCAAAGCGAAGTTTTTCAATATACCAACGGAAGAGAAAGACGATGTGACCGAATAAGTCTTCTATGAGCGCTGGGAGCGCACCTATGAGAGCTGCTGCGATGCCAAAATCGTGCTTGGCGATTTCAACGCCGTCGGCAAAATCAGCCTCCTTGATGAAACATCCCCAAATAGGTTGAGACTGATCGACTTCGCCTGGGTCCGAACTATGGTTACAGTACTACTATTGTAGATTGCAGCATAGGAAAACTTATCAAGATGTCTGGCTGTCTTCGGTTTGAAAAACCACCAAGCAGGTCGATTATGTTGTGATAGACGGTAGTGTTTTAGACGAGCGTACGCTCTGAAGTTCTAGCGTTGACGCGAACCACTATCTTATTGCAGCGAAGACACGCACGCGCCTCTTTGCAGCAGCGTCGAGAAGCTGCAATCAACTATAAAATGGCGAAAGCGCACGAAAAGTTGCAATTGGAGAACGATTATTTTGATAATAAAATTGAACAAATTGTTGTACTATATATCTTTCCATGATAAAATTGTAAATATTACTGAATACAATGAAAAAAATGAAATTACAGATTATGGCATTTAACAAAAATGGTCGAAACGTCCTTTAGAAATCATATCATCCCTATTGGAAAACCGTACTATTTAACTGATGGCATGTGAGGAACTATAAAAAGGTCGGATTGCTTATATTTCTGTTAGTAATATGTGGTATTGCCGAAAAGTGGATAAAATCGGGTCATTACTACCCCTATCTCCCATATACTATAGTATGTACCTAATATAGGAATTTCACGGTTTCATAATGAATACTTAAAGGTATCTCTCCGGCTTTGATCTGTGGAACATAGCTCTTCCCTACTTGCTTTATTTGACGAGGTTTCTTCTAGAAATTTGGCACACATTTTTAGCCAAGACATTGCTATCATTTCCGAAGAAATTGCTAAGTTTAAACAAAATCAAGATGAAATATATACTACTCTGATCAAATTGAAAGGTGAATTATACTTCGCGTGTTTTTCGAAACGGATTTTTTGTATGTAAGTTGGTAGTACTGTTAGTGACAATTTCACGTCATTCAATTGGTATTTGAGATACGCGTCGTTTTGTGAGGCTCTAAAAGTTAATTCTTCGATTTTTACTTTGTCTGAATTTATTGAACAAAGAAGTGTAATAATGCACCATCTCATACTGCATTGGTTATTCGTGACCATTTTGCCACATTTTCAAATAATATCGTGCCGTTACCTCTGCATTCGCCTGATTTACCTTCGTGTGATTCCTGGCTATTCAGCAAATTCACATGACCACTCCGAGGACACCGTTTTGACTCAATTGAGGATATAAAAGCTGAATCGAAGAAGGCTCTGATGGTCATCACGACGGAGGATTTTTCCAACTGCTATGATGACTGGCAAATTCGTTGATATAAGTGTATTGCAGCGGTAGGGGATTACTTTGAAGGAGATGAAATGGACAAAATTCACCTTTTAATTTGATCACAGTAGTATACCCTTTCATGCTATAAGAACTGCACTTGTAAACACCTTCGGCGCCCTTTTTGTAAATTCTAGTGAATGCAGCCTTCATAAAGTTTTATGATATTTTCATTATTTAACAGCCGCTTAACTCTTTAAATGCTATTTGTACTTATGTATATATTCTCAATGTTATTAAGCTTAAGAAACTGATACTCTTGCTACCAAGAATACACTCACATAGTTCCAAATTTAAATTAACTACCTTAAAAGCGCTAGAAGCAAGCGAAGATCCCAAATTGTTAAAAAGGGAATAATAATTGGCTGCCAAGGAGTAAAAGAACAGTTTCGAGGATAAAAATAGATTTTTTTCTTTATTTTTTTGTTGAATGTGCTTAAATGCTTATGCCACATGTCCTTCCGCATCGAATGAATTTGATGACAGTTAAGGTGATTATAAGGATATATATCGAGCGAAAAGCGAGCAAAGCGACAATGACGAGACAGCAGCAGTAAGAAGAGGGGGCGAGCTACACCCACACTTAGCATAAACAATCAAATGCATGTGTGTATATGTGTGTGTATATTGTCAAATGAGCTGAAAATTTGATAAGAAAAAGAAGTAACTGGAAAAAGAACAGCAGCAACAACAAGAACAACTTAAGCGCATATATAATAATTTATTTAATAGTCATGTCAGCAGAAATACAGCAGGAAATCGTGCAAGGAAAAAGTGAAACTGCTCATAAAGTACTTTGCTGGCACATATGTAATTATGCTCATGTTCATGTAAATTTATGTGTACATGTACTGTTAATGTGTATGTGTGTGTGTGCGCACTATTTGATGTACTTTGCTGACATTAACTTTTTTGCTCTTTGTGCAACTTTTGGTTGCTCTTTTTGTTGCGCGCCATGCAAATTGTGATTTTTTTTCTTTTTTTGCTGACAAAAAATAATACGCCTTTATGTGCTCAGATTTTGCTTTCGCAAAAATTTACTTTGTTGCAAATTTAAGAGTTATTGACATGTCCCCGGCATAAGGAAATGCGTCATTTATTTTCTCTTGCCATTGCCGAAGTACTAGCAAAGTGAAAATTATAGCAAGTTTTCTTTCACAATTTATAAGTATGAGTAATTTGTGGCAAAAACGAGAAAGTTTAAGGCAGAACAAAAACACTTAAATTTCTTGTAGCAAAAGAGAATATATGCTAGTTTTTGAGCTCCTTTTGATGGATTATTACTTTTTATTAATAGACCTTCTATAATCACAAATTTAGTTGGTAGTCAGTGCTATCAGAAACTGCCAGAAACTGTAGTCCAGCTCTTAATTGAAGCCTTTACAAAGAACTCAATTAAATTGATTATTATTTCCAAATTATTTTTGTACTAATTTTCTGGCAATAGAAAAATATATCTTTGGCTGCAAAAGGCGGCTTTGTTGTTTTTCAAAATGTTGTCCATATTATATTTGGACAATTTCAGAATTGAACGGATCTTTCGCTTATTTTGACAAATGAAGGTAAGTATTAGCAACATTTTTGTGTTAGATGATCCACTGAGTTCTGAAATTGTCTTAATCAAGAGTATGGACCTGTAACTTCATTATTATTGACTGATCAAAATGAATTTAGATGTAAAGTGGATCAATGACACCAATTGTTTACACGCTGCTAGAATTCGTTCCGGTTTCTTTCGGGCTCAAGGCAACTTTTTCGTTGAACCAATAGAAAATATTAAGGGGAAATAAAGACAATGAATTGAAAATATCGATATTTTTATTTCATAGATTGTTTGATAAAATTAACAAAGAGAAGGCTCTAAGTTTCTTAAGTAATATTCCGAATCATTGTATTGTTATACGCTATTATGGAGAGTAGTTCTATTTCAGAACCTGCTAAAGAAATTTTTTCAAATACTTTTTTATCAAAACGATAATTTTTGAGCTTTGAACATCGGCAGTTATTTTCCTCAAAGTACGACAACTCATATAAAACAAATCAAACGTTGAAAAGCATATGCCTTTTTTGCACAAAACGCGTCATTTTGAAAGGAACGTTTATAAATTTGACAACTCAGATAATTAGTTTGTGAAATATTATTTTGAGTCGAGCAAAATAAAAACTAAAAATAAAATATTGTTTTTGGAAGGGAAAAAATACAGTTGAAGGAAAAACTTGGTTTGACAACGAGTCCTAAGAAAATCAACCATCAAGGATTGGTGTGCTAAGTTTAGACGTGGTGAAATGAACACCGAAGGCGCTGAACGCAGTAGACGAAATCATCAATAAAGTCCACAAAATAATTTTGATCACGTTAAGTGAGTAGTTCAAGATAGGAAGCACTCGAATGATACCACCTGAACGTGTACATCTTATCAATTACAAATAAATGTGTAGGAGAAAGTCGTATGCAAATTGGATGTCGCGAAAGCTCATGTTTGACCAAAACCTACGATGAGTTGATTATTCGAAGCATTGTTTGGACATGTTCAGGCTTAATAAACCCGAAATTTTACATCGATACGTAAGAATGGATGAACCTTGGCTGAATCATTTCACTCCGAAGTCCAATCGACAGTCATCCAAGACACCTGCGCACTATGAGCCCGCTAAAAAAAATCAACAGTTGAAAAAAGCAACAGTCGGCTTGCACGGTTATGGCGGTTGTATGAAATAATTTTTATTGACTACCTTGTGAAAGAAAGGATCATCAAAAGTGATTATTAGATAGTACTATTGGACCGCTTGAGGGACGAAATCGCCGAAAAATGGCTACATTAAAAAAAAACATGTGCTGTTTCACTAAGACAATGCATAAATCGGGCTTCGACTATTTCTTGTTCTCAGACCTCTAGAAATGCTCTAGATAAATTTCGTCCAACGAAGAGGAGATCGCCGAAACTGAAGCCCACTTTGAAGCAAAAGACAAATCATACTACAAAAATAATATCGAAAAATTCAAGGGTCGCTTTATCAGTATGTCACATTTGAAGAGAACTAGGTTAAATAACAAAAAACGAATTTTGAACAAATTGGTGTTTTGTTATGATAGGCTGGGGACTTTTCAATTGACTTACTATTACTATTTATATCACGACATCATACATATATATTTACATAGGCAAAGCGGAATGAATGAAGTATAAATTAACGAAGTTAAGTAGACTATTCCCAAAGCTTACCCAATTAAAAATTCATTAGCAGGGAGAAGAGTTAACATAAAATGTATTTAGGCACAGCTGATAAACTTAGCAAAATTGCTTTTTTTTTGGGATCATCATTCGAAATTCGTGCACAATTTCTGACTTTCCTACGTCTAACGTCTGAACCAACGTTCAAACCTACGACCAAAAGGTCGATAGTAACACGCTGACCAACATAGGTAAAACAATCTTATTGTGGTACTGTTAGTACCTACAAGGTGCGTTCCAAAGTAAACAGGACAGGACAGGAACAGAAAAAAAGAGAACAAATGGTTTTTCGGCAAAATCAATTTATTTTATTCAAAATAGTCTCCTTCTGCTTCAATACAGCTTTTTGCACGGTCCAAAAGCATGTCGAACGAGTGTTTTAGCCCGTTGGCCGGTATGACCGTCAGTATGCCGGTGCAACCATTTTAAATTGCCTCTACGTCTGCATAACGCTTTCCTTTCAAGGGCAAATGCATTTTTCCGAAAAGGAAGAAGTCCCACGGTGCCATATCAGGTGAATACGGGGGGTGGTTAATGGTTAAAATGTGATTTTTGGTCAAAGAGTCGGTCACAAGCGTCGAATCGAATGTTGCATTCTGAGCAATTTTTGGTCGTCAGTCAATTTGTGCGGAGCAAACCGTGCACACACCTTTCGTAAGCCCAAATGATTGGTCAAAATGCTATAAATCGATGTTTTGGAGATGTTCAATTCCATTTCCATTAATTTCAATGATGATTTCGGCTGATTTTTGTAAATTCACGCACAGTTTCGATGGAATTCCCGGTGATCAGGGATTTTGATTGGCCCACATGTTGATCGTCATTTATGTCCTCACGACCACTTTGAAAACGTTGAATCCACTCGTACACTCTGTACTCTGTACTTTCTGTGTTTCGGTAAAAGTTTTACCAATTTTAAAACAAAATTTATGTTGGCTCTTTGTTCGAAGCTCATTTTCGCAGCGATAACACCAACATACTGACACTTAACCTTTAACTTATGACGTGGTAGTAAATTTTCCACTTTGTGTTTCGATTTTCTCATAATTTCGCTCCATTTCGCTCTCATAACTTTATACTCTCAGTACTCTCATATTTTGTACCACTCTTATTGTCAGTATTGTTTCGCTCGTGGCAACGAAGAGTAACACGGAAAAATTAAAGTATGGGTGTAAAATTTACCACACGTCGTCATTAGTGAAATTTTTGGATAGAAAATATTTTACTACCAGATCTTAGTTACCGTAAGTATCTCATAGAAAAAAAACCACTACACCAAAAATGTTAGCAAACAACTTTTCATAAAATAGCCCTTAAATGTTAAGTAAATTGCAATATAAAATTTCAATTATATAGTGAAAAATGGCACATTCAAAAAAAATAAACACAGAGGAGATTACCAGAATTTTGGGAGATGATGACTTTTACGATGACGAAATTTATGATAATGTAGGTGAATTCGATGACGAAGTCATCGATCCAAATTTTTGCACTGAGACTTGCAGTGACAGTAACTCCGAAATATCAGAAAGAGATAATGAAGAGGAAATAAACCCAACAGTGCTTACAGGAGAAGTGGAAGATTTAGAAAGCATTGAAGTGGATGAGGTTGAAATAATAAATAATAATAGTTCTGAAAGGGTTTATTACTACGGAAAAATCGTTTTAAGTGGTCGGCGCAACCACCACAAAGGTTTGGTAGAACTCCATTACATAATATTGTGAGATTGCCAACTTTAATAGGTTGTACACATACTCAAGGTGAGCGCGAAAGCATGATATGTCAATATTGGTCAAGTTTTTTTGATGACAGCATTGAGAATATAATCATTGAACACACCAACAAGAAATTAGCAGAAATATTTCAGCTTACAAATAAGGTTGAAGCGAAATCTTTGGATATAATAGAATTGCGAGCGTTTTTAGGCCTACTACTGTATTCATCTGTTTTAAAAACTAATCGAGAATCCACAGATCTTATATTTGCTACTGATGGAACAGGCAGAGATATATTTAGGGCTACCATGTCTAAGCTTCGATTTCTCAATATACTTTCGTGCTTACGGTTTGACAATTCATTAGATGGGAAAGAAAGGCTGTCTAATGATCCAACAGCAGCAATTTCAGAACTTTTTAATAAGATAATTGAGAATTGCAAAACGAATTATTCCATAGGCACTCATGCCTGTATAGACGAAATGTTAGTTCCATTTCGTGGCAGATGTAAGTTTAAAGTGTATGTGCCACAGAAACCGGCAAAATATGGTTTAAAAATAATGGCTTTAACAGACGCACGTACGCATTATCTTTCAAACGCCTATATTTATTATGGAAAGAATTCAGATGGTGTTAATCTTACAAATGCCGAAAAAAAGCTTGCAGTGCCAACTCAAGCGGTTGTAAGATTATGTAAGAATATAGAAGGAACTAACAGAAACATTACCGCGGATAATTGGTTTTCATCAATTCAATTAGTACAGATACTAAAGGAATGAGGACTTACTTATTTGGGTACTCTGAGACGGAATAAAAGGGAAATTCCGTTCGAGTTTTTACCAAACAAAAACCGGCCTGTTGAAGTTCTGCTTATGGATTTACAAAAGATATGACACTTCTGTCTTATGTGCCCAGCGTAAATCGCTGTTATTTTAATATCTTCGATGCATCATCATACTGCAAATGATCCAATTACCAGTAAGCCAGAAATTATTGCCGATTATAATAACACAAAAGGAGGAGTGGATGAGCTCGACAAAAAATGTTCTATTTACTCATGCAGTCGCCGAACACGACGTTGGTCTTTAGCAGTATTTTACAGATTAATTGATATAAGTGCAGTTAATGCATACATTTTGTATCAATCTTCGCGTAACTACAGTGAGATTTCAAGAGCTAACTTCTTAAAAACTATTGCTAGAAATCTAGTTGTGCCACATTTACAAAGAAGAGAACACAACAAGAGAATATCTCGTTCTTTACGAGATATTATCCACTCGATATTGGGTTCTGATTCTCTTCCAGAGCCTTTTGTGGAGAAAGCGGTTACTTCACAGTCAAGCAAATTATGTTACATATGTCCTAATAAATTAAAAAGAAAAACAACACATACATGCTTAGAATGTAAAAAACGCTTGTGTATTAATTGTACGAATACTGAATATGATGAGTAATATTTAAGTTAACCAAATACTGACTGTTATTTTCTAAACTATGACAGTCATAAGAATGTTCCTTTTTTATATTAATTTATACGTATTAGGCTGTGAGAAAATGTCATTTAATTTGCTGTTAAGTTTAAAATTTTCTTTTCAAATACTGTAATAAGAATCAATTAAAATCAGTTTGATGAAATCTGTAAGTATTATAATAAAAAAATCTCTAATAAATTTTAACAATCAAAATGGTGTAAAACTTACTACTACCTCTAAATCAACGTTTCGAAATTTGACCTCATTAGTAAAAGGTTAAAACGCAATAACTTCACTTCCAATTAATGAAATGTCATTAAATTGTCACTGGACAATCGATAAAGATAGCAGATTCTAACGCACCACAATCGACATATAGATGGCGCCACCAGAGGGCGCTAGATTTAAAAAGTGTTTACTTTGGAACGCTCTTTGTATATCTCATACATTGACCGATATCATCGGTTGAAAGTCAGCCAAAGATACTGTGATCCTTATATTCGGTACCTAGGCGCTAAACCAGTTTTGGTTGCATTTGGGCAATTTTTAGTCATACTTTAAGGAATTATTACTGAAAAAACTTATCTCATTATGTTAATTACTTCTTGATTTGTGCACTGTAAAGTGAGGGAATCAAATGGAAATTAAACTTGTGCTATATGGGAAGTAGGCGTGGTTGCCGATTTCCGATTTCGCCGTCTTCCCGAAAAGGAGGTACCACGCCTGTCGCACAATTTTCACATCGGCTCCCATAAAGCACCGGTATGATCTCAGGGGAAAAATTTAATAAATGTTAACTAATATTTCATTCCTGTGTTCAGTGCTATAAATTTGAAAAAAAAAAATTTAAAGGATCTATTAGTGTTTAATAATTGCTATGTGCCAATAAATTACAACATTGTTCTGTGATGTATGTATATATCACACTGTATGCATAAATTTAGTTGTTATTGCAAAATTATAATACAAACAGTGAAGGCACTCAGCGTAATTTAACTGAAATTCATACACAGGCGAATAGATATAGAAATCATACTAAGTGCGGAGCATTTGTGAAATGGCAAACTTAATGAAATTAAGTGATGTTTGCAAAACAAACAACAACACATATGTTCACATATAAGTGTATAATATGAATTTCTATACATATATATACTATAACAAAAGAAGTTAGACATCATATGTGATATATGTACATACGTATTATATTTTGATTGGAGCCGAATTGTGTGAGTGGCAATTTTCGGCAAGTGTTTACAACAAATAAGTGCCATATTTGTCGAAAACGAACCAAAATATTGACAACTTCAAAGCGAAATAATACTCGTGTTATGTCCTTGTACAAAATTATAAATGTAAGTCCATATTTGTTTATACAAATGTATGACTCTACATATATTCATGCATTAGAGCATCTGTTGTTTTCATCCTCAAGATTTTAGATATGCATATATACACATACTATATGTTAAAATAAAGCAGTTGAATGCATCAACTATAACACAGATACACGAATATTTAAAAGGTGTTTTTGTATATTTGTCGACTGCATAAAGAAGCCCTTGAGTGCTATGTAAACAATGTGTGTACTTAGTTCTTAATGTATTAAATATTTTGCGAATGTCCTGCTCAACAAAGCTGCATGTGAATATGCTCAAGTTTACATGCTAACAACTTACAGAGTCATACAAATTGAAATTATAAAAGAAATAACATTAGGGTAGATATCAAATATGGTTAATTTGGCAAAATGTTAAATAGGGTCCCTACCACCACTTTAATGTACCATCATCTGATCTTATTTATACTTTCGGTTAATAATGAGGTATTACACTGCGACAGAGGGTCTATTGTGCCCCTTTAGGTTAGTAAAGTTGATAATTTCACATAAAACTAATTGATATTGTTGATAACTTTACTAATGTCTGTTGTGTGATCTGATAGACCTTTCTGATTGGATATACATATTTTGGTTGGATATTCGCAGATTATATTCGAATTGGTTTCGACGGGTTCACTGTTCTGAATTGTGTAATATTTCGGGTCAAAAAGGACCAAAACTTTGGGTAAAATTCACATTTTTAAAATTCCGTAATTGTTTTAAATTTTTGACTTTTTTGACCAGTAGGTCATAGTATGTGTAATATCTTCTGGCAGTGAATTTTATTTTTGAGGTTTCAAGCGCGGTGAAGGTGCAACCTGCGGTGGATAACCTTTTTTCTGTGTCATCGGCGGTCACGTGTTCGTTATGTTAGGTTAAGAGGTCGATCCCTTGAGGGATCTCACTTGGACAGCTAGGAACGTCGATCCGTTATGGTACCTAAAAGCCTTCTATATACTAGATCGTAAGACCCCTACAACTCGACAAGGCATTTGGAACCTATCACAAATCAGTTGAGGCCAAACGAATCTAGCAGTCGTAACTAAAACTAGTCGTTACTAAACGCACGCGAGGTTCATTGGTACAGCGCTAGAACGCAAGATGCCAATGAAGATCCAACTCGGTCCCATTATAATGTGAGGAGAATAGCTCATCGGATCAGTGACCAGGCACCCAAACGAGTCTGATGATGAAGTAGCTTGATGCTATTTCTAGCGAGGAAATACACACCTTGACTTGCTTTAACTGCACAGTTAGCGAGCTCAGCACTAGTATTGGTGCCTTGGTCTCGGAAGGAATGCCACCTTCCTGAAAGAAGAAATAAGTTGCACATCGTAGCACTACGTCGTCGTCACCTCAATAGCAGTCGCTTCTACTTTAAAAATACCACAGAAGTCTAAAGCAAAAATTGACAGGGAGATCTTTACAGAAAACTAACAATCCGTCCTCTCAGCTGCGACCCATCTGTAAAACAAGCTCACTACGCCTCTTCTTACCATTTACATCTTCCTCGTCGGTATGTGAGCGGAGAAAAAAAGCCACGAGTAGACTACTTGTGATGAAAAGATCTAAGTTTTCAATAATGCAGTTGAAGGAGAAGAAAATTTTGGCCTAACCTTCGGACCCCTTCAAGATGCCAATAAGAGCCGGTCTTTGGGCACGTTAAAACTTCTTAATAATTGCAGTCATTTCGATCGTCTTCCGCCAGACGAATGCACCATGAAACATTATTGACTTGAGTATGGTTTAGCATAGCTAAAACAATATCTTCGATGATAGTTCCCACCTTTCCCTACAGTTTTGCTACAGCAGTATAAGGCATAGGACTCTTTCCTCACTCTCTCCATAATAGTATTTGGTCTCCATGAAAGCTTTAAATCAAGGATAAGCTCCAAGTATTTCACTTTATTAACTGCTTGAAGGTGTGAGCATCCGAATATAGCATCCGAAAAGTGCATCCGAGATCTTATATCTTCTGGAAAGTAAAACCAGACTATCTGCCGGCAGCCTCGTTCTTCGAGTTTTTCATGTAAGTCGCTAAGCACCAGGATCACAAGCTGTGGAGATTGTATTCCACCCAGCCGGGTGCCACCTATTAAATTTTCGGAATAACTGACTTGAAGGAATTTACTGAATTTCAATTAAGTAGAAAGTTTTGTTATATGCTGGAACTTTTGAACTATCCAAATATGTACATATGTACTTGTATATCTAAGAGTTTCCTAGCAATGAGATTGTGCTTATGGGTCTGAAATATTGCGACATCTCCCGTAGCTTTTGATGTGTTTGTGATAAGATTTATCTATGTATGTTAGAGTGGATTTAACGTTTACTTCAGCCTTTTGAAGTAAATACTCAACAAGTTGGTTAGAAAGAAAATGTAGTTATTAAATATCAAGTGCATAGTTAAAATATTCCTGATTTTTTAATGAAAATGCAATTTAATTGTAAGAAAATGGTAACAAATGAATTATTCCAAGTATTGCCCTTCACTGCTCACAACTTATTCTTATTTTTCTGGCAAACTTCGAATACCATTACTGTAAAATTCTTCGTTTTGTGATGCTATTCAAGAATCAAGCCATTTTCGGTGTTGTCTTGGGAGTGAAACTGCTTCTGAGCCAGACCATGTGCCATCAAATGGAACAAATATCAACCAGACAGTGCAATTTGTGGGAAATAATGCGAGTAGGGTAAGACTTTCTATATAAGCGCTTCCAGGCAAGTTTTAACGGGTTTGGCAACGTAAGACCGATAGCTATCATGCAACAGGGTCCCTCTTTCGTGCCCCTCCTTATATAGAGGTCATAAGGAACACAAATTTCTTGTTTCTAAATCATTACCTAGCATATAGTCACTTTGAAATGCCTTAGCAGGTGATTCCCAATGCTGAAGAAGGTTCTTCGTTTGACACGGATAATATTCGAGCAACGTCTCCCATTCACTGTCTTAGAACGGTTTCGGTCTTCCCTCACGCAGACGGTCTTTAATATCGAAATCGCCGTCTTTGAAGTGATGAAATCCAATTATAACCCTTAAAAATCTCAAAATAATCTCAAAATATGGAGCCACCCTAATATCCACAAACCAGCAAGCAAGAGCTAATCACAAGTTAACGAATTACTTACTAGAGCCAAAAATCGTTTGGTCAACAATAAATTACAACACTTTTGTAAACAGACAATTTTACTTTGCCTAAGCATATTTAATGCCAATAAGCTACCCTGAAAGCTCTACATTTGCATTAGCACTGAGTAGCAGGTATGTAAGTCCTTGTTTGATAAGCGCTTGACAAAGCAGAAATACTATTACTAAGTATGTATGTGTATTCGCATGTGTTCACTAAACTGTTTACATAAATTGCTTTCAATAAAGTTCGATTTGCAGTTAAATGTGCTGTTGTTGTTGTATTGAAATGTTAAATATTTAGTTGAAATGATAATTGTCTATAAATTGGCAGTTTTAGTAATTAAATGGCATTGAATTATTTGCTCAACAATTAGGATTCCATGAAATCCTTAAGCAAACAGTTAAATATTTAGTACAATTTAACTGATAACTAAAACATAATTATTAATGAATCGAATTTAAGATGCCGCTGGTGGAGATTGCTGCTAAAATATTTATATTGTATAATTAGTGATAGGTTGCCAGCTTTTTTTTTATTATTTTACTCGTTCGTTCAAAGCTTGAATTGCTGATTTTTAGGTTGAGTGTACCGAAATCTGGCGGCTCCTTTTCTGCCCTTATACTGGTGAGAGAGTTATGGATACGAATAGTTCGTTGGAGAAGAGGGGTGATGTGCTTCTCTTCAGATTGGTGGAAGGTTGGTGGAGCTCTCTATTAACTCCAGCTTCAGACTTCCTGACTATTGCAGTGTTTTCCAAGACAAGGTTGAAGCCATTAATGTAGCAGTAGATTTACTGCTCCGGAGTGCAGCTTACTTCAGAGAAACGACCTTTCACTCAGATAGCAGAGCGACGATACTAGGCTTGAACTCATTAACAGTGCGTTCAGGGTTGGTCAAGGAGTGCCTGACCTTGCTATCAATAGCATCGAGTCTTTTTGTGATAAGACTGGGGTGCCAGGCCACAGCGGAATCGCAGGCAATTGTAAAGTTGATGAGCTAGCAAGGAAAGGCGCCCTAGAACCAATATCAATTTAATGAGAGCGGGTCGGTGATCGATCGCAGTAGATCTAGTAATCTCTTTGCCCTCAGTAAGGCAAGCCTCTCCCTAGTTGTAGCGGTTTTAACAGGGCACATCCCTATTGGCGTCCATGGTGTAAAGCTTGTGAAACTTACCAGACGCCATCTGCAGAAGCTGTATGGAAGCAGACGAGGTGGAAACGACTGAACTGACTTCCTTCTTGACTTGCATTTGGGAGGTTAAGGCTTAAATACTTTGGAGCGCATACCTTCAAACATATGTGATCAATTTTAACCCAGACTGATCCATTTAAACTGCGAGCCCAAACGGAATTAATATTTTTTTTTTTAATTTTTTTGGTATCAGCCGAGCAGTGAACACATATTATTTTTTTGTGAAATTGAGTAGTGCGAGGTTAAGCGTATTGCAAAAGCTAGATAAATGTGTTGATCTTTGATTCAACTACTGTTCGTTTATATTCGCGCTGAAAATCGATTGAACGAAAGCTGATCATTATGGTGAGTCAAAAGGTATAATATTTTGCTCTAAATATGGTATTAACTGCAATTAGTTTGGTTACTTTACGAATTTAATGATGTAATGTTCATATGCGTCGTGCTAAATGCCATTTGTGGCAACACTTCAAGGCCGCCGTTACAAGAGTGACATTGAACGCCACCGAGTGGGTGCAAGTAAACTGTAATTCTCTTTGTTGCTTTTGTTGTTTGTGTTATTAGTGGCATTACTATTTACTAAATGACATGCACCACGCATTCTAAACGGTATTAAGTTGCTAATTACGCGGTTGCAAGGGATTTGATTGACTGCCACAGCAGTCGCTTTCAATGAGATTTCCTCCCACCGCTGCTATTTACAATCAGATTCAAAGTTAACAGCTACCACATTGTGGCAATCTTGTATCTGAATGGTATCATATGTGATGTACTTTGAACTATAAAATCTATGTTGGCGTGTATTAATGCTCTTATATCAGTTAGCTCTAATGACGTCTTATTGACGCGCAATTCTTTTTATACTCTTGCAACGTGTTGATATAGAGCAAAATAGTTTTGTTCACCTAACTGTTATTTGGTATCACCTAAATCGACAATAATATACTATATATCGTCTGAGTCAAGAGCAAACTGAACATTCCTCATAAAAAGTTCACCAATTGCTCTCTTTATATTTTCACGTTGTGAGATTTCTTGCCGATGTGACAGCTTGCGCTCGTTGCCCATTGGTTAGCTACGATCTTTTGCCTATATGTGAGCTCAAGACTATGTGAGGGCAGATGTCAAGTGTTTCCTTTATATTCTCTAGTTCATGATATCGATGAGGGACAATATGGCTTCCATTATTGCCGGCACATAACGAACACTATGGCTTTCACAACACCATCAATCTTCCCGCGTAGCACCAGAAGGAGCTTGGCAATCCTCTCGAGTTCACCATGGTCGATTTAGTCTTACATATGTACATGTGTTTTTCCGCTCTTTTGCGCAGATAAACTATTATAGTAGCAGTGGCTAAACATCTAGATTACCTGCGGAATAAATGCAATGAGTGCATAAATGGTCTGCAATAGTTTTTCTCAATGAGTTTAGAACTGGCTGAGCAAAAGACAGAAGTCTTGTAAAGGAAAGTCTCTAACCATATATATGGGAGTGTGAAACTCATTCACAGCCACAATTTGGGAGTAATAATAGGTTCAAGTCTCAAATTTAAAGATCACTTAGAATACACTTCAGGTAAAGCGAATAAAATCCTAAACTCCTTATCAAGAATTATGGAAAATAAAGGCTGTGTGAGTTTTAGCCAGCGTTTATTACTCGCAAAGATAATGAAATCGGTTTTGTTATATGCGGCTCCAATATGGATCCAGGCGCTAAGCGCTAAAACATATGCCGAACAAATAAGAACAGTGTACAATCTGTCCGCGCTGAGAGTTATCAGCGCTTTTCGAACAATATCGAAAGACGCTTCTGAAGTAATAGGCAGTATGATGCCCATTGACATCCAGGGTGACGAATACGAGCGGGTATACAAATTATCAGAGCCGTCTATAGGAACCAAAATAGAAGAGATAGTCAAAAGCCTAACAATATGACAGCAATGGTGGCAAACCTCCCTCAAAAGACGGTGGACCTACAGGCTGATACCGAACACCGACATTTATGGATCGACAGACGACAAGGGGTTCTGGATTTCCATCTAACACAAATACTAAGTGGACATGGGTGTTTTAGAAGCTATCTGTACAGATTCTGGCACGACATTAGTCCGAATTGTCTGACGTGTTCAGAGTGCGTTGAAGAGTCTTTTATAGAAAAACTTAAAACTACACTCGGTGGTGGTTGCACGGTGGAAAATTTCGCAACAGTTATGTGTCAGTCCACTGGCCAACTGGAAAGTTGTCAGCGAAGCGGCAACCTCAATCATGACAAGGCTGAGACATATACAGCAGAGTAGGCGTCCACCGGTCCGTGGCAGAGAGGAGATTTGTGATTAAGTTAGATTTAGCGGATTGAACTTCCGTTCTCCGACTTTTAATGCTTTCCCTATTTTGAAAAAAAAAACAACATCTAGCGGGCGGAGTCTGTCAACAAACTGGTTCAAACGTACAGTATCACATATTAGTACAACAAGAAGATGTTGCAACTCCCTTCGGAGAGGAGTACATTTACTCCAATAGCATAGCTGCAAATACTGGCTTAAGCTGACAGTGCGCTCAAGACTTGTCACGGGTTGTTTGACATCTTTACCAATAGCATCAATACTTTGTTATTTAACTTGCTTGGTTTCCGGGTCATAGCAGACACACTGGAAAATGTAAAGCTAATGAATCAAAGAGGCCATGCTTACTCTATTTTTATCAGATAGCCGGTACGGACCCGGATTTTTATCCGGCCAAGGTCTGTCAACTCGGTACCATGCCTCGAAATAATTCAGGAATGTTTTCTGCCGCTACAAAAACAACAATAAACGCTAGTGCGGCTGCGAGATCCTTCTAGCTCTACCTAAGGTGGAAAGTAAGGGTACCTCTGAGCTCCTTACTCTTATTTAGGTTCATACTTCTACCTAAGGTACTAAGAGTACCTCTGGGCTCCTTACTCTTATTTAGGTTCATAATGGCGTCATGGTTGGCGTTCTGATTGAACAACGTGCAAAGGTTTACATTCGGTGTGGTTACATATCTTGGTGGATGCTAATTAGCAAAGCAGTATGGAAGCGAGATGATATCGCCTAGATACTCTTCTCTCAACTGTCCAGATTTTTGGAGGTACTCAGCTGGCGCAGTTGTTGAGTTTGGTTAGCCGACTTGTTGTGGGCTCACAGCTTGATCAATGAGCGATTAGTTATCCATATCTAGGAGTTTAGGAATCACAAAGAACTTACGATCACAGCTGTCCGGGATCCCAAGTTTAATTTTGTTTCGAAGATCAGCCTTACGAGCAAATGTAACCTTAGTTCGGCTTCAAGGTTCTTTATAGCAAACAACGGTGCTAGAAAGAGCAAGCAAAGCGTTTTTCAAATGAAAGTTAGATGAATTCAATTTAGAGGAATGGGATGGTAAACCAACCCCACCTGTTTCTGACACTCCACTCAGTCGGTTAAAAAATTAAATTGATGTAACCCCTGCAGCCTGTAAGATCACCATTAAATAGGATATTAAAATACAAATATATATTTTAAAGAATGCCTTCAATTGCGCCAAAAACATTGCAGACCTCACTATTTTTCTCCTTTGGTAAAAAAAAATTACAGCATTCACTAATGAGTACAATTTGGCTAAATACTAAATAAAGCGTTGCGGCCGCAGCGCAATCACAAATACCCGTGCAGTGTAACCTTAGACTTTTCTGCTAACAAATAGACTGTCTGTGTGTAAGCCCTCAAATGATTTCCGTGACCTTTTAGGGACATTAACGAACGGCTGCATTTGTGACATAATCAACAGCGGCACCGATTTCCAGGCAGTCATACAAATACATATGCACATCTAGCATAATCTTTCGTGCTTAGTGTTTATGGCAGCAGCAGCTGCTATCACCTACTAATACACACTGCATTTGTGAAATTCTGCGTGTTAATAAGCGTAATTACAGCAACTAGTCGCTAATGCGCGGTAGTTGTGGATGAAGTGCGCTCAACTATGTATGTACGTGTGTGGGCATGTTAATTGACAACAGTGAGTTGCAATACACAAACACACACACACGAATACGGATGTGTGGAAATGCACTTGTGTGAACAAATATTTATGAGTCGGTTTGTGAGTACGGCAACGCGGTTGCTTTATTGTTATTGCTTTGTACGCTTGTATATATGTCTCAATGTATGTGTGTGTATTAGGGAGGAAGAAAATATCGACCGAAATGCAAAAAGTCAAGAAAAAATGTTAATTACGTTTATACCAAAAGTAGCATACCCTTCATATAAAGAAATTTCCATATAAGCACTCGATTTTCATCGTTCAGTTTGTATGGCAGCTATGTGCAATAGTTGGCCGACTAGGAAAATTTTTCAGAGATTATGGCGTTGCTTCTTAGAAAAACTCATGCCAAATTTTGTGAAGATATCTTGTCAAATAAAAAAGTTTTTCTTAGAAGGACTTAATACCGATTATTCAGTTTGTATGACAGCTATATGTTATAGTGGTCCGATCTGAAAAATTTCTTCCGATATCTTAGCATTTTCTTGTATAAGAATTAATGCGAAATTTTGTGAAGATTTCTTCTATAATAAAAAAGTTTTTCATACAATAACTTACTTTAGAACGATCGATTTGTATGGCAGCTAGTTGATGTGGTAGTCGGAACTGGAAATTTTTTTAGGATTATATTATGGCCTTGGGTAATAATCCATGCCAAATATAGTGAAGATATATTGTCAAATAAAAAAGTTTTTCATACAAGATTTGAGTTGGATCGGTCAGTTTGTATGGCAGCTATATGCTATAGTGATCTGATGTTGGTGATTCCGACAAATGAGCAAGTCTTTGGTGAGGAAAAAATATGTGAAAAATTTCAGATCGATATCTGAAAAACTGAGGGATAAGTTCGCCAGAAAAAAGTTAAGGCCTTTTGTGGATCACCCTAATGTGTATACATATAAGTATGTACGAAAGTATATATGTATGTGAGTTGCAGTCTGTAATTGCAGTCACCTTGTGCTGTTTACTGCACATGCAAATCGGAATCCAAATATCTATGCTCGTTGTTATTGTTGCTGTTGTAACTGCTACGCTTGAAATTGTCATTGTGATTTAGTTTATTTTAATTAAAAGCTCTAAGCACAATCTCATTGCATTTGCAGCACACGTGTGAGGTGTTTATGCCCTTCCTCCGTCCTTAACTCACACATACACGCACACGCTCTAACTATCATCTCATATGATTGACATTACGTATACGCCATGGCGTATAATGTAAATAATTCTATTTTGAAAACAGATTTTTCAACTCACACACACACACACACATTTACATACAACTGCATATTTGTAGAGACACATTTGACCTTTAGCAATGTGTTTGTATTCCTCTGTTTATTTGCATTAGTAGGTGTTTGCTGCGTCGCTGCCTCCGTTTGTCTAATGGCGCATGCAGCGCAATTACGCGCATTTTACGCATCACAACAAATGATAAATGTCAAAAGTGAAATTCGCAAATAAATGACAGCCGCGCGGAATTTTAATGGTTTGCCGTTAATTTCATCTGCATTGCAGCGTTCACAATTAGTTTCGCAACGCAGGGAAAATATTAATTTGTCGAAGAAGGTTATTCGTAATTAAAAGCGGAAAATCTCGTGTGCATAAGTGTGAGAACTGCATTCTTCGCGGTAATTCACTTTGTAAATGGAATTTTTAATTTATGGCCTTAACTTCCGGTTTTTGGAATTTTGTAGTCCTTAAAAATCATATTTGTATTCTTGAAAAGGATATATTTAAATTAACTGCAACAAAACGCAGCAGCGCAATGAAATTAAGACATGATCGCAATATGAAAAGCCTCAAAACCGTTACGTGAAATCTGGCCCAATTTGAATATTGAATTCGTCCTCCAATGGAACGAAACGAGAAGTTAGAGTGTTGCCAATTGTTTTAAATTATAAAGCAAAAATAATAAAAAATGTTAACTCCGGCTGCTATAAACCAAAATTTCTAATATCATAAATGGTATTCAAATATCTTTAACATAATTTTGATCGGTGTATGACACATACATATACATATATTATACTCGTATATGATAAAGTGAACGGATCAGCACAATTTCTTCGGAGATTATACCTTTTTCTAGCCCAATATCAAGTGCCAACAATATCTTCAATAGCGAGGACGGAAACCTTTTCCGATCAGCGGCTTATGGTAAGGTGTATCTTTAACGAGGACAATAACTTTTCAACATGTCAATGACCTTTGTTTAATGACCTCATTGCTTACATTTAGCAAGGACAACCACCCTTCAGGAGTCAATAATCTTTATTGAAGCCCATGCTCCCTTTGCTTTTCTTTAGCGCGGCAAAAAACACGCCTGCGACCAATGGACTTGTGGTTGTTGACTGCGCTAAGGGTTTTTGACCATACCTATATACAAGGTGTATTCCAACGTAAACAAGACTTTTAAAAACAAAAAACAGAACAATTTATTTTATTCAAAATAGTCTCCTTCTGCTTCAATACAGCTTTTCGCATGGTCCAAAAGCATGTCGAACTAGTGTTTTAGCTCGTTGGCCGGTATGGCCGCCAGTATGCCGGTGCAAGCCTTTTGAATGGCCTCTACGTCTGCATAGCGCTTTCCTTTCATGGGCAAATGCATTTTTCCGAAAAGAAAGAAGTCGCACGGTGCCATATCAGGTGAATACGAGGAGTGGTTAATGGTTAAAATGTGTTTTTGGTCAAAAAATCGGTCACAAGCGTCGGTCGATGAGACGGCGCATTGTCGTGCAACAAACGCCAACTTTCACCTTCGCGATATTCGGACCAAACGCGTCGAATCCGGCGCACCAAACGCTTCAAAACTCCAAGGTAGAATACCGCATTAACATTTTGGCCCAGGCGGAACAAATTCTTTGTGGACAATACCCTTGGAATCATAAAAACAAATCAGCGTTGCCTTCACTTTTGACTTCGGCATGTGCGATTTTTTGGCTTTCCACTCGTCCGGTGCCTTCCATTCAGCACTCTGACGTTTCGTTTCGGGATCATATTGGAAACACCGCGTTTCGTCATCACTCACAATATTGTAAAGGAAGTTTTTGTACTTTTTCACCTTTTTATTGATGTCCTTCGAATGTTGGATTCTGAGCAATTTTTGGTCGTCAGGCAATTTGTGCGGAACAAACCGTGCACACACCTTTCGTAAGCCCAAATGTTTGGTAAAAATACGATCAATCGATGTTTTGGAGATGTTCAATTCCATTTCCACGAATTTCAATGATGATATCGACTGATTTTTGATGAATTCACCCACAGTTTCGATGAAGTTTCCGGTGATCACGGATTTTGTTTGCCCACATGTTGATCGTCATTTATGTCCTCACGACTACTTTGGAAACGTTGAAACCACTCGTGCACTCTGCTACGGGATAGGTAATCATCGCCATAAACTTTTTTCATCAACTGAAACGTTTCGGTAAAAGTTTTATCAATTTTAAAATAAAATTTAATGTTGGCTCTTTGTTTGAAGCTTATTTTCGCACCGAAAACACAAACATACTGACACTTAAAACGCAATAACTTCACTTCCAATCCAATTTCAATGAAATGTCATGCTTCTCACTGGACAATCGATAAAGATAGGAGATTCTAACGCACTAGTCGACACATATATGGCATCACTAGGGGGCGCTAGATTCAAAAAGTCGTGTTTACTTTGGAACGCACCTTGTAGTTCTAACTTTTCCATAAGTTCAGATATTTTCGACGATAATCAGATAATCGTATGAGATTAGTTTTAAAAATATCTCTTCATTTAGTCGTTTTCTTTAATACGTTATTATCAAAAACTGTGATTGATAATTAATTATATTTATCGAATGTATGCATTTTAAAAAAATTTCGTATTCATTGATGAGAAAAGGTTTCGTTAAGAAGTAGGAGAGGAAGAATCTGAGTACGTATAAAATCCCTTACTAGTCGCCCATTTTCATAGTCACTAATTGGGTATTATTCCACTAGTTTCTCACAGTGTAGTTCAACAAATATGATACTCTCTCCTCTTCAACTCAACAACTGAATATGCAGTAGATTTGGCATCTGAAATTATTAATATAGGCGCCATTAATGGTCGAACCAGCAATTTTTTCGAAAATGTAGAGGCTGTGCTGATAGCTGAAAAAACTGCAGACCCTATTTCGAAGGCAACTTAAATTTTTTTTGCTAAAAGTATTGATCCTAGACCTGAATTATTCATTGGCAACCACTGTATCTGCTAGCAGCATGGTTACACTAAATTCAAATTTAATATTTCGGTGAATTCGGTGAGTATTGTGTTCATAGTTAAAATTAATGTTTTAAAAAATGCTTTTCAAAATGTGCTGACGCTCTTTTAGTTGGCATTAACCAAAATGGTAACCAAAATAATTTTAATAACATAAAGGGGGTGTTACTGGAGGCACAGGATTTGTGATTCGAATGAAAGACAGAAGAATTAAAGAAATAGTTGAAAGTATGGCTTTCTAAGTTCAAATTTAATGTCATTTAGTATTCGCATAGATTTTCAGTCATAAAGCCAAAGGAATAGCGTCTTACTGAGACCATTCTGTTGGTCTAATATTGTATCCCTAAGATATCAGTTGATAGTTTCCAGTTGAAAACTTTTAAAAGTCACGCCAAAAGATTACGAAGATTAGCTTGCCAACGAATTAACAAATAAATTTCCAAGATTTCAAAAAGCTGTTTTGAAAACGAAAATGGTCTAAAGATCAGTTTGCCAAAGTTCACGAAATTTAACTGGAAGTGATTTCAAAAAGCTGTTTTCAAAACCAACAAAAATGGACGTCGAAGATCGGCATATCAGAGTTCCACGGAATCGAGATTCCCAACCAATCGGATAAAAAGAGGAGCAGTAGAAAGGCAGCTGTACTCGAAGTGAAACAGTGGGCCCGAAACGACCGACAAAAAGGCAAATTCCCAAATGCAAATCCTCAGGATTCGAGTGACGTAATAGTATTTAATCGATGGCACTAATTGCCCGTACCCTCTAAGACAAATTACGCAAGATAAATGGAAAGCGGAGCCGCGAAAAATGCCAAATGCTGGAATCTATTGCTCTGAGCTGGTTTTCAGACGGCCCTCCAAGTTTCCGGAACACTGCAGTATCTTCCATGAGAAAGTGTTAGAGGTCAAAAATCGTTCTACTTACGTCAGAGAATGTCCTTAAAAGCGTAGAGCTAATAGATATAGTAGCTAGAGTATTGAGAAATTTTTGGCAGTCGACCGAGTATAGGGAAAACGATATACCATGAAACCCCCGAAAGGGCTGACATATGGATCAAGATTTGATACCTTAATTACATGCAAGCTCTCCAAGATCCTCTCTGATACCCTTTATACTCACACGGTCACGAAAGAACGGTTGATGATCTAATGATATGTCCCAGCTTCTCGGCATCACATAAGAGCCGGATGGGCAGCAGTAACGACAATAAATACAAAAAATGCAGGGAAGTAGGCATGAGAGAGACGCTGGAACAACTTCTATGTTTCTGTACAAACTTATCTGGTACTTGTCTTAGATATCTAGGAGCCTCGCAGTTCAAGAGAGATAGAGAGAGTATAAGGTATCAGAATTAGATACCAAGTCTCTAATAAACTTCGTGGGAAGCGTTGACCTCCTGTATGCTGAATATTTAAGCTCGAATAAAACTGAACCTCCATCGGATATTACTAAGCTGCTATAGGTCTACTATATGTGCGGCATGACAGCCGGTCACTATAACCTAACCTAAGCTAAAATCTGTTTTGCTCTTAACTATACAAATATTTAAACCTCTAAAAAATCACCCTATATAAAACATTTTGCACACGTTAACGCATTTAGACAATTACAACGGTTTTCCAGCAACTTCGCTTATGCAAATATTTCAACCGCGAATTAGGCTTAATTACAATGTATGATTTAATGACTTTGGTGTAATTCAACGGGCAGACAGCACACGGCAGCCAAGGCGGCTCCTCTGTGTGGTGGTATATTGTTCAACGGGCCATTTTTATAGCACGAATTGCTCATCAAAATGCAAATTTCTTCAATGCCTCGGCAAAATTTAAATTGAAATTAAAATTTTTGTGTGAAATAAATAAATGATAATGAGGTTTTCGGTGTTGAGTGCTGTTACAACGCCAACGACATGCTAATGAATTACGAATTACTGCAAAGGGAAGGAGACGCTGACAGCTGGACGCAATAAAAGCGGCGCTCATGTAAGCCAGCAGAGTTGCTACGCAAGTATTTTTATTCGTAGCAACAAATAGCTAGCATAAATATGCAGTTAAGTGGTTGTGAGTAACCATTCGAGGTGGGAATAATAATGAATACTCGAAGAACTAATGAAGATTACCAACGGCACACTTTCGTAGGCGAAGCTAGAAATTTGAAAGCTAAGCAACCAATATATTTGTGCTTGGTTGGCTAGCTGTGGTTGCTCTTGCTTGCTACGCTGTTTTCAAGCCGAAATTTAGATGCTCATTATTAACAGTCTAATCGCAATTTACGCTTCTGCTCAATTTAGCGGCAACACCAGCAGCTCTCCCAAAAACCAACAGCAACAATACAAATCACAAAAGCAAATAAGCTAAGAAACTTAGACAGCAGCAGCAAGTGCGGATGCTAATAAAAATTAATAAAACGACCGGAGCGTAGACTGAGAGTGATAGAGGCAAGTAGCAGATAAGTTTGACCATGAAGTGGCCAGACATATTGCGGTATATAATTGTTTGTGAATATAAATGTGCTTTGATGTGGCTAAGCTTTAATTGCTGACGTTAATGTGTGTTGGCCATAGCGTATACGCAACGTCGTCAAACAATTACAGTGAGTTTAATTCGTTTTTTTTTGGTCGCATATTGGAAATTTCTTTAAGTTGTATATTATATACTAAGCTGAGATTGTGCTGAGCAGTACAATAGTTTTCTATTGATCAAATCTGTCGTAGCTGAATGAGAGGTTCAGCGTTTTTCAGCCTCTTTTACAAGCCACAACATTTTGGTGAGGTTAGTGTTATTATAATGGAAGAAAGGAGTCAAATGAGACAACTTCATAGACATTTCCATTTGAAAGCTATACAAACAATTTAGAAGACCGATACTATATTACCTACCTAATGGATATTTCACCCACCATAAAGTCTAAAATGACACCACGTAGACTTTTGATGGTTACATAAGTTTTATAGAATCTTTCCGTAGAACCAAACTGTGCGCCTAAATAAGCTTTTTTGTGAAAAGTAGATTTCCTTTTACTGAGAAATGTGGTTTGAGTTATTTTAAAGCTCTGTAAAGCCAGGAATTATTTTTATACCTCTGATCAAATTTGACCCGGACTGACGGAAACCCAGAATATTTTATCATATTTTAATTAAATATTTATTATCGACTTAAAAAATGCTCCTGTGCCAATACAAGCAAGCCAGCGCTTAATCGAGTATTTCATACCACTGTTATAAGCCTCGGCTGGAGCTGCCTTCAGTACCTAGGAATACCTGTCGACACAGCTGCATGTCGAAATGATGACCGATGAAGAGGAAACTGTAGCTTTAATTTACTGTGACAACATTACCGTTCCGCCATTCGACCAAGATGAGTTGAAACCAGCCCTAAGGTAGCAAGCATATAAATATCCTCATTTCAGTAGCCAATTGATAGAGTAGTACCTACTATGGCCAGTTCATCTGCTTCACAATTCCCAGGGTTATAACTACAACCATAATAATCTAAAGCAGAGTACCAGAGTCTTAATAATATAATATTACCCGGTTACCTCTGACTTGATCTCTCTAGCTTCTTTGCGGCATATGATATCTCAGACCACACATTAAGTTTATCTACGTGACCTGCGGCCTTCATAATCTCCTTGAATCTATCTGATCTAACACCACATCCTTCAACCGAGCATCGTTAACTGCAACTGATTAACAGTTTTCCCGATTACTCTGCAGCTCCGGTGAATCGCCAATGCTTAAGCAGTGATTGACATTTCTGAGCATCGGGTTTAGTGATGATTGAATCTGATGACTGGTGTCGGTCGTGCTTCGCAGAAAATTTTTAATTAAATTGACAACAAAATCAAACAAACAAAGCAAAGAGAAATGACGCTCGTAAATACACACAGACATACACACACACACAAACAATAAACAAGACCTTGAGACGGCTGCGAGCTCTGGATGTTGTCTCTGTTGAGTCAGCGTCTGTCGGCGGCAATGCGGGCGCGATTGTATAGACTTCACACAGCGCTGCCAAGCCAAGCGATAACACTTTCCGTATACGCCACCACAAATTGTAAATATAATTTTGTCGCCTCTAATCCTTTTTGAAGGATTAAAGTGTTGAACGAATCAGAAATGAAGTACAAAGAGATGAGAAATTGAATGAAAGATTAAAATTTACCCAACGTTGTGTGTTCAGACACAACAAACTGCGTTGGATTGAAGCGAAAACAACAATCAGGAGCGATTGTTGATGAAGAATCAGAACCGCAAGAGATTGTAAACAAAACCGTTAGCAGCAAATGCCATAAGCCAATTGCGTTGGCGACGAAATCCAAGTAAATGAATTTACGGGATAAAAAGTAAGCAAGCGGTAAGAATAGGTAAGGCGATGTAATGAATTCTGCGCAAAGGTAGAAAATCAAAGTAAAAGAATTATAGTAAGAAAAGTGGTAGCGAAGAATAAACAAGGCACCCGCGGTAGGGCAACCCTTTTTCTTGCTTTCTGATTATGTACATTTAATAAAAAGGTCTTAGTTCTAGGTAAAAATATATCTGGAGCAATGAATACAATTATATACAAGTACAAAAATAGAACTTAGAAACTACTTTGTCAATAGAAAGCTAAAGCTAGTCTAAAAGCTTTTGAGGTACTATAAAGCTTTAGTGTTTCCAACACTATCTTAAAGTTGCTTCGTTATTTGAAATGTTGTGAGTTTTTATAAAAAAAAATATAATTTTCTAATTTATTGCGTAGAATAACAGGTTATTGTTCATATATTAGATAGAGATTGAAGTGGTCTATCGTTTGAACTTTTTCCTATAGCCAATATTACCAAGAAAATTTACTTTGAAAAGAGATTTAAATACTTATTGGATAAGAAAAATGTATGCGATGACTCCATCCTCGAGAAGTAGCTTCCTTGGAACGTAATGCGGACGACTCGAAAATGAAAGATGGAATTGTGGCTGGTATATCTCAAATTGTGAGTGTTCATGGACATGTTTGCAAACATTTTTCAAGATCTAATGGCGTAGACATTTGCAAGAAAAGAAAAAAAACTATAACGGAGAACGATTAGGCATTCCCAGTGATAGTCAAGCGGCACTTCAGGCAATCTCGGCCATTGAAATCAAATTTATATTGCATAAAAATGCTTAACGGCTTACTAGCAAGAAAACCCGTGCATAGAGGATCCAATGGAATTGAGCTAACCGATCTCCCGCCGAAAGAGGGTGCAGCAACTAGTCCGATAGGACCGGAACCGTTCTTTGCTGTTGGCCCTCACACTTTGCGAGGGGAACTATGAAAATTGAAAAAATCCAGCGGAAAATGCCACTAACAATAAGTGCCCCTGTCGAAGGGAGACTGTTTATTGGAAAGTTCGAAAACGGTTAATGAAATTTAACACAAATTAAGATAGCTTTTGGGATTTTATACAAATCACTGCAAGCTACGATGTCGTCTTTAGAGGTTGGGGTATTGCTCTACGAATCTGTGTCGCTTTTGTGACCAAATGACTGATCGCATACTCGTGGATCACCCTGAAATCATAAGCGCAGGAAATTTACTAAGCTGTTGTTGTAATAGATCGGAACCAATTGTGATATAAACAACATTTATGTCGAATTAAGATTACATTATAAGGAAAGTAATTGAAATCTAACGAAGAATCACTCTTACCAAAGATGCTACTTTGAACTGAGTAAGCAATTGAAAAGTAAGTAAAGAACAAAGACCAAACTCTACAAGTCTCCCATCATTTCTGTTTTACTCAATGGTGATGAGTCGGCCTTAGAAGCGTTCGAGTAAGGTTTTGCGAAAGATTTGTGGTTCTTTGCGGCGAATACCGCAGTCCATAGAACGATGAGTTGTACGAGATATACGATGGCCTTGACATAGTTCAGTCAATAAGGAGACAGCGGCTGCGCTGGCTAGGTCATGTTGTCCGGATGGATGAAAATACTCCAGTATTGAAGGTATTGGACGCTGAACTCGGCGGTGGAAGCAGAGGAAAAGGTAGAGAAGAACCTGGCTGCACTTGGTATCTCGAATTGGCGTCAAATAGCGAAAAGAAGAAACGACTGGCTCGCTCGGCTATAAGCACGTAAGAGGTCTCTACATCAGTAAAGCAGAAGAATAAGGAAAATTTCTTTTTCAATCAGTTTGAATGGTAGCTATATGCTATAGTGACAGACAAAACATCAAACCTTTTTCTAACAGAACGTTCGGTTTGTATGGCAGCTATATTCACGTGGACCATAGTGGTCCGATATTAGCAAGTTTAAGAAATGCGCTGCTTTTAGGAGAGAAAAGATCAGTACAAACCTTCAGATACATATTTAAAAAACTGAGACTCTAACTCGATATGGTAAGAACTGATGGTCTAGCTCACGTAGATACAGATATATATATCTAAATCGTTTCAGCTCGCCAAGCTGATCACTCATTCTTTATAGAATACTTGGCGTTCTCTTTTGGGTATCTCAAAGTTCATTGTAAGCTTCTCCTGTTCAGGGTATATAAATTGCAGGTCAAACGATTATCGTCTATCAACCCTCTTTTCAGAACACTGATCAGCAAGTCGATATAAGAAAAGTGGGATCCAGTTTCTCCCAAACTGAGAAACCATGTCGAAAACGTAGAGGAGGGTTTCGTAGAATAATTGATTGAAAACGAATTATGCGTCGACTTACTAAAGTAATGCAGGATCACATCTGCAGCCTGATAAACGAACTCTATGAGAAGCCAATGATATTAATATTTGATATTTGGAAATAGTGAATGTCCGGGAGGCAATAATGCTCTCAGATAATAATAAGGTTATGGCTATCAATGAACTTTGAACTTACTCGGGTAAGAATTATTTAAAATTCTTGGCAATCGCTGATCTTAAAAAGCATGACACCCGAGTGTTTAAAATTAAAGTTACCGAGTTAGTTTGTGGAAGTCATCAGAACTACCTGAAGATGGGATGATGACATGGAAATTATTAAGGGCATATGAAGGCCAGCTCCGAAAATTTAATGGTTTGTATTTGTGAACTTATGAAACGGAAAAAACAAACACCATGATTCTAAGTCCAAAAAACATATCGTTTCTACATTTATAACGGTAATCAAATGCAGAAATTAGCCCAAAGAATTCGAATTATGTAAAATTGACTAACTGAGAAATATACTGACTGTTGAGCAGTAATACATTTTCTTATTATTTTTCTTAGTTCGAATATAAATTAATAGTAATTATTAGGATATAGATCACTAAATATTTATACTGTAATACTTTCTTAAAAACCTTATTCCTAAAAGCAGCTTTAAAGCATTTATTCGTAGCTACATCTCATCTTTCGCAAACCCATTTCTCTCACGCTCAACAATGGACCCACTTGTCGGAAGATAATCAAATTGTAATAAAACAACCCAAGTAAGCAAAACAACAGCAATAACAGCTTGAAGAACAACAACAGTAAAGTAAGGACTTGTCTAAATGAAATCAAAGAATGGTGAAACAAACACACGCACTCGAACTATCGAAGAAAAAACCAACAAACAACAGTGGAAGCAAGTCAAAGCAAATAAAATCAATGGAAGAAAAAAAGTTGAAAGCAATAAAACAAGAATTATTACATCAACAACAGATACGTGTAGCGAGTATAAGTGTAGTGGTGACGGAAGCAAATAATCAAAAATGTGCTCTTGAACTACGTGAACGGACTAAGTAAAGTGTGGGTTAAAATTTTTACATTTGTTACATTATAGTATATGTATAATGAGAAGAAGAGATTAAGGAATATAAAGGTTGATGATATTTTTTGAAGTATTTGTTACTAGGTTATGTATGGATTTTGTTCAATGAGGTCTATAGGTATTTTATTCTTCAAATAAGGTTAACTTTGTATCAAGTTAAAGAGATTTGTATCTTGAGGGATCTGTGCTCTTAGATGAAAAAAGTTTGCTATTAATATGCGATATTCAGTTTAAGGTGCGTAGCAGTCAGTCAGCTCTTTGTGTTTTGCTTGCAATAGAGAAGAAAAAGTACCGTATTTATTAAAATGACATATTTTATATTTTTGTTTAATGAATTATGAACAAGAGACAATAGCAGAAGCCCTGTGAGGAAAAAAAGATACTTACAATGGAAAAGTTCCTTCAAAAATAGCAGTTATAAGAAGGCGACGCCAGAGAGGCTTAATTGAGTGAGTCATCATAGTCAATAGCGAAAAGAAAATCAGGGCATGAAAGCCTACATAGCAAAGAACTATTAAACCGCACAGTTACTCAGCTATTCTTTTAGCTCATTTGAGGTTTTATGTCAACTTGCAAGTCCGAAAAATCCATTTATTTGTTTGAGTATTATCTGAAGAATATTTTTATTGACAAAAAAAATAAAAAATAAAGTATATAGAGAATAATATTTACTTTCAAAATCTTTGAACACCCTTAATCTCGAAGCTGATTTCCGGGAGTACCTCCGCAAAAGGATGATTTTTTCGGCTTGAAATTATTTCAAATACAAAAATGAAATATATTATAATTTATTACACATATATACTGATAAGAATAGGAAGACTTATTAAATTTTAATTTTTCCAAAAGTGGCACCTTCGCAAAACATGTCGTTTTCTGTAAAAAAAAACAATTCTGAGACTGGCTTAAAAATCAAAATTATTATCAAAAATTTTATTCCAGCGATCATTACCGGACAAGTATTCTAGAAGGTTGCTTCATAAGTAACGCCGTTTGGTAGAAATTTATTGCGAGAAAAACGCGTTGAAAGTTTTCTAAGGGGTTTCCGCTTAGTTCAAATACGCTCATAACTCCAAACCATATTTTCGGATCAACTTTAAGTTTTCGGAGAATAATTTAAAATTGAACATTTGATATATAAACATTAAAATTATATATTTGGAAATTTAAACGTGAATAAAACCACTTTATACTAAAGACTTGATTTATAGCGCTGAAAAAAAACGAGAATCAACCTTAGCTTCGGTTGCATCGAAGCTATCAGCACTTGCACAAATACAAGATTTTTTCCAAGAGCTTGATTCCAATCGCTCAGTTTGATGACAGCTGTCCGATATCGGCAGTTCCAGCCATTAAGCAGCATTTTCGGGAGAAAGCAACATGTGCAAAATTCCAGATCGACATTTCGTATACTGAAGGACTGGCTTGCGTACAAGCAGACAGACGGACATATCTAAATCGGCGCAGTTCTTCATGCTGATCGCTTATATATGAATTGTCAAAGCACTTTTACCACGCTGATTGTGGTATAAAGATGTGTTCATAAAGCTCGAACCACCTATACAGATATCGAAAACATCTCAGTTTATTTCTTACGTAAGGTCGCATTATGAATTTCAGTTTACGCATAATATCAATAGTTAGTAATAAGCGACTTTCACGAAGTCTCTCTTGAAATGATTTACGATCTCGATTGAGTTCACCATTCCATCGAAAAACACGGGTCTTTGATAGAACTTCGTCGCCAAAAATTTAATTAAGTATATCGATGCACTGTTGATGAATTAATCCACGCTGAAAGTTGTAAAAAATTGTAGTGCGAAAATGTTATGCGAGATGAACTTTTTAAGTTACTGTAGAAACTTTCTCAGTGGCTTGCGAAACTACGACAATAGTGTCGTCAATTCTCGAAATACAGGGCGGCGCATGAATCGTGCGACAAAAACAAACCATAATAACTTTTTTTTAATCAATGCATTTCATTTATTTATGTTTTATTAACTTCTCAATTTAATGGACTGGTTTACTGCAATCAGATTTCTGATTTTTGTTTTGTAAAAAAAGTGTGGCACGGTCAAGTTAGGTGACCTTAGGGGCCAGCGGAAGGTGTAGTTTTCTGATATTAATGGCATTTCAACTTTTCATTGGAACTCCACAATAACTGGTGTGGCTATGTGTATGTACATTTGCTCCATCTTGCTGAAACCAAACGCTGTTGAAAGGGGTACGTTCTTGGCGCAGTTCTGTGTAAAAAACTCATTCAATATCTTTCAGTAATGGTGCCCATTGACAGCTATTGTTACAACTATTTCATTGTTTTCTTCAAAGAAGTATGGCTGGCATGCAATTCAAGTTATTGTGTTTCAAGTTATTGTGTTCTTCGGCCATTTCAAATAATTTTTGCGCAAGCATTCAGGTGAATAGGCGAATTTAGAGGGTTTAACTGACTTCTTATAAAAACTTTGTACGGAAACATATTTAAGTTATCATGAATTATCCGTTTTAATGACCGTTTACTAACTCGCATTGATAAAAGGCAACCGCCATAAAATTGAATTTTGGAAGATTTCATTACATTTGAAGTAGAAGAAGTGTAACTATGCTTATCAACAAGAATAGAACAAAAATCCAGGCAAAGAAATTGTGCTTAAAGAAAATTAGTCTTTGATTTAGACTGATAGATCAAGGCTATAGGACCATTTGTATATGATTCAACTATCGGTAATGTAATCAATTTGACCCTTTTTTCAATAGTGATTGTGATAGAAACTTTAATACAGAACCAAAAGAACTGAATGATTTTAAAATCTGAAAATTTCTTACCCACAAACGTGTGAGAGAAGAAGCATTCAACCCAGACAACAAGCACAAAACCAACATTTCAACGAAAGAGGGAATGAGTGAACGCGTTGGAAAGCAAATATTCGATCAACAACCCTATTACCACTAATACTTGTGTCAGTCTTAAATCAAACAATGTTTGTCTCAAAGTCAAAAATCAGTGGAAAAAGCAAGAATAACAACCATGTACACATACAACACCAACAAACAGCAATAAAAGGAAATTTCCGCTTGGCACTCATTGAGCCCATTGAAAGTGAAACTGAAAATGGCGCGCTTAAGTTGAAAACCACATCGCGTGGCAAAAAGCCGAGTGGCGTTAAGCCAACACTGTCACAACTCAGCATTTGCCCTGCATGCGTATCATAAATACTAAGATTAATCAATTATCCGTAAAAGTGGCGCCCCATAAAATGCCGCCGAATACGTGGCGCGGCTGCTGAGCGCACCAGCTCAAGCAAACAAGCAAGCGCCAGCCCACACACACACATACGGAGACACGCACGCTCGCACGCACGGCACTTAAGTATGCCGCTGAGTGTGTTTACATGCGTGAGTACCAAGCTATGCGCGCTAAATAAAATAATACATAAAATGCAATACCATACGCCTGAAAGTATGTTTATGTGTGTTTATGTGTATTTATGCGCGCTTATCTCGGCCTAAGCGTTGGCTTTGCCGACACTTGAGGCAAATACATGGAGGCCAAATACATGCACACACATATATAAAAGCAAACATATACCGTTAAATATAAGGAACACACACATACAGAGACCTAAGAAAGAACGTTTGTATAGGAACGCAGTAGAACGTTATGTGTTTTGTTTGAATTCGGCCGTACTTTGTTGGAGCCCGCATAAAGTAGAATTCTTAATCCAATATTGAAAGGCTAATCGCTTGTAGATTATGCGATAAAACTGCCTAGAAACAGCGTATAAAGAAACGTAGAAGTAAAATGAATACATAAAAATTGTGAAATGGAGATTTGCAAAATTGGGAGGAGCGGCGGTAACTTCGCGCTTGCTGGCATACGAGCGTTTGCAAGACAACATTAATTTACACCGTTATTAGCCTATACTCATTGACTTCATTGCATTGGTATTAGTGGAAGAGAGTGCTGATTAATGGAGAAATTTAGTTGTGGTCAGTGAGTGGTTAAGTGTTCGCCATTTCCATTGAGGAATTTGGTAATAAAATGCCTTTTTTATTATTTTTTTATGTTTATTTTTGTGGTCACTTTAATAGGATGAGCGTTAGAATATGTTACGAGTGTGTGGAGTAAGTTATAATACAATATAATTTTTACTAAATTTTCTTTCAAATTTCCTTTATACAAATATATGCATTTTTTTATATTTTCGCTGAGAATTGAGTTAAAATAGTAAAGAATACCTCAGTTAAAGCCACCCATCTTCTTAATTTTTACTGAATCATGCTTATTTTTGACCAAGATGACCGCTCGTTAGGTGCTCGGAGAGTTTCGTTCAATACCTTTTTCATGTGTTTCTCTTTAGTTATAATTGTGATTATTGTAAAAAAATGAGAATGCTTAAAAAATTAAATTTTCTTTTTTAATTAAAATAGGTATCCATAAATGAAGTTAATTTTAAAATATACAATATATATCATACTGGCTGAAAAGCTGATGTAGTTAGATCTAACTAAGCTATCGAACGATCAATTTGTCGATTAGTGCGATTAGTGATGAAAAAATTGACAAGTAAGTAAAGGACTAATTTCGAGCCGCATAAATGGGTTGTTGATTTTTATTGATTTTTTTTTTTATTGAAATTGAAATGAATTTTTGATGACTCATGCCCAGCTCTTGACCGATGCTACGGCTGCTACTATGCCGGTCTCTTTCGACCAATTCAGCGATTTTATCGCAATTTTCGACGACAGGCCTTCCGGAGCGTGGTGCATTTTCGACCACCTCTACACCAGAACGAAAACGTTATATATAAACTGTATCGGGTCCATAAACTGCACAAATTTTATTGGCGGCGATGCATTTTTTTTATCGTAGTAGTTTTTTCTCTTTATTTTGCTCCATGTTTGCGACGCTATATAAATAAAACTAGAACTACGCGCTAATCATATTATTATAGTTTCAAAATTTCCAATAAAACGTTATATACTAGATATAATTTTCAAAGCAACGATTTTATTTCATTTTCTAATTTACGCATATTTAGGAATAGACATAGAAAATTTCACATCGTTCCGGTGAATATTTTCGATGTTACACGCAAATTGGAACAGACGTTTCAGAGTGCTTGAAAGTATTCTTCTCAAAATAGATTTTTTAAAGGCGGTGACGCACATTAATCGGAAACGGCTAAGCCATTTAGATTCGAATTTTTACACGAACTTCTTAAATATATTTATTAGTAATGAAACGAAGATTTTTTCTCACCAATAAATATATATATATTTTTTAAACAATTTAAAGCCGAAATTTAACAAAATTTATTATGTTTGTTCCTTCTACAAATTACTAGATTTAACTTTACTTTAACAAAATCTCTTTGGTTTTTTAATTTCAAAAGATCCTGTTCAGAGATATAGTGGTTACCGCAAGCCGTCTTTTTTGGAGAGGAGCTCCCAGAGATCAGCTTTAGTTCCTTTCCAAATATATATTTTTACTATTATAATACTAAGACTTAAAATACAGCAAAAAAAAAAAAATACAAATAATATGTACAAAAATGTTTGAATCAAGAAATTTAGAAGTTTTCTCAGAAAAAATCTGGAAAATTAGTTTTTTAGGCCTTCTAACTGTATGTCACCCTTTAAAAAATCCGGGAAAATAATTCCAAAATTCCACATGTTTTTTCGCTGTCTTCATTTATGCTAGATTTGTATACTGAAAACTGAAATAATCCAATGAAATTACTTCATGTAGTAAGTAGTGATGGTTGTACTCCGATTTATCTGGAGGAGAAGGTTTGAAGTCATGTCAAACGAGGGCGGTTGGCGCAAGGAAATACGACTGAATAGCTAAACTTTCACTATCTAAATAAATCTCAGGCAACCGTTCAAGCAGCCGGAATAATGTAGAATCTTCACGGACTTGCGGTTAAGAAAGCTGCTGAGATAGCTAATAACGCAGGAAACGTCATAACGAACATCTATTTTACATCAACAACATCATTAAATATGTCAGTAGCGAAGCGGAAAATGAGAGCAATAGTCTCACAACGCTTTGCATTATAGACTATCCTTAGAAGCACGGAGGTCATAGATATAGTGACTACCGGAAGGGGGTTGCATATGTACTGCATCTTAATTTGGACCTTAGTTAAAGAATTTTGCGGTTTTGTGATTAATGGTTATATGTGGTGAAGGCAAAATCTCGCTTGCGTTCATCTACAATACCTCCTCCTCCTCATAGTTTTTAGAAATATTTGACAAAGTTTCTTGACGCTATCTTCGCTTTTACAAAGATAATCTTTCTCAGTGGAATGAGCTGAGATTATATATGTAAATATGTCCCTCAGTTTTTGACATATCGGTCTGATATATTGGAAAAATGTTTTTCTTTGTTTCTATTAATTTGTCGGAAACGCCGATATCGAGCCATTATAGCGTATTCACTGACGAGCGGTCAAGAAAAGCGCACCCGTTGCAACACTGTCATTCAAGTTAAAAATGTTGGGAATATACCGACTAATTTCTATAGCAATAAATGTGATTTTTGGCGTTGAAGTATTGTTGATGTGATGACACAAATGTAAATCATTCGCGAGTGATAATTTGGTATAAATAAAGTTGTGTTTATAAAAGGGAATAAAGCGTGTAAATTAAAAGTAGTTGAGTCGTGATAAAAAAGTTGGTATTGATGCGTTGGTGAAGGAAGATCTTCCTTTTCCATTAGTAAAAGGGTGGGCTGTTCACATTCAACTATGGTATGTTGCTAGGCATAAAAAGGATACTTTAAAGGACATATAGCGAAAAAGGATCTGGTCCTTTATAAGTATTAAGGATCGATTCAACAGTGCTATTTCTATACGGCCAGAGCTGCAAGTACATTTTGGAGTGAGAATAATTGTAAAAACAGTATGAAGAAGTTTGCGATAAGCCAGTTTGTTTGGAAGACATCCTCAAAAAAGCCAATGCTGATCCAAAAAATTATAAAATCGCGTCTAGAATGGGCAAAAAATTACAAGAACTGAAGACTATTGTCAAAAACGTTAAGTTTCTTTAAAGTCAGATGATCTGGGTGTGCTTTTCCTATTACATTCGTGGTAATTTTGCATTTTTTATGTGCCACAATGAATTCTCAAATATATGTGCAAGTTATAAAGAAGTTTTTAGTAAGACCTTTCGAAAAGGATCTTTATTATACTTCGAAGTTAATCTTTCAAGACGACTCTGTCATGCCACCGATCTAAATCCATAAGGTGCTGTTTAAATTGGGCGATCAAAAAAAAAAGTTCTTGAATAGAAAACCTGTTTAATGTGAAAGGTATTCTAGCTTTCGTGCAACGGAAGTCAACGTTTTTTCTGTTTGATTAGAAAATGTTGCTGTTTTCAATATATAAAAGGTATACTAAAGCCTATATGAGAAATTAAAGTCGACCATTAAGTCAGAAAAAATCAAAATAATGAGGAAGTAAAAATATTGTCGAAAAGTCGAAAAAGTATTTTCGTATTTTGTCAATAGATGTCGTTGCAGTCGTATATCTCCAGTGCTACCAATCACATTGTATCATACCATATAGTGTTGGAAAGGTGAGATTTTAAGCTTCATTTAACAAAAAAAAATTAAATTCGGGGAAGTTGAAAAAAGTTACAGCTGTTCAAAAATGAGTGAAAATAATGCCACCCAAGCCACGAATGAAATTTGTGAAGTTTACGTAGACGATGTTGTATCAGTTCGTGTAACACAACGTTCATTCGCTTCCGTTCTGGAAATTTCGAAATATCGATTTGCACTGATGACAGTTTTACACTGATGGATTAATATCACTAGCGGAGAAATGGCAAAGAGTGTTCAACCAAAATGGTACATAATTGTTTATTTATTTATTAGTATAAATAAAAAAATAAATTAAAATTTGTTAAGAAATACGAAAATACTTTTTCGACTACCAATATTGATAATTTCAGGCACCTCTCTAATAATAATAAATATGAAGAGCGCAATAATTAATTCATATTTCTATATAATGGGGTCAAAATTCATTAATTATCATACTGACATATATTTTTTAAAACTAGACATTAATGATCATAAAAAATTTACATTCTTATAACTGAAGCAACCGAAAATATCTGAATATTTTTGCGATTTCCAATATCCCACGTATTTATGTACATACATATTTACTATACATATTAATAGTAAGTGTATGCTATATACTAATATTATTTGATACCAAAAATCTGCATAAATTTGGATAATTAAATCAACATGGAGAGCTTTAGGAGATTAAATGCAAACAAATTATGTATGTATGAATGTATTTTTCATCAATAAACAATTGATTTGCCATATACATGAATACGTTTGTGCGTGTGTTTGCGAGCAGCGAATGACCGGTGCATTTGAATGGAAATTGAAATCACTCATACGCCCCAGCAACCCTAACCCCAACAACGAGCAAATGGCCGCACTCGCTCGCTCACACGCCGCTGTTGACGAAGTGGAAAGATGTGTGCAATGACGTAGAAAAATGCAAAACAACCCGAATAACGGGTATTTCAGAGTTTCAGGCAAACAAACGGCACTTTATTATATACTTACTATGCAAAAATGAGGGCTTTTTTGTCGCCATTCACAATTTCAGCAATTTGCTCACTTTTGCCTTATGGCAACAAAAGTGAAAATCAGCAAATAAATGCCATTCTATAATGGCTGACAATGCCGCCAATGACCGAGTGACTTAGTGACTAACTAACTGTGTGGGCAAATATTCGTGCACTTTTACAGTCAGTTAGTCAGCTTTGTATTGAATTTGAGTTTTTTTGCATAAATTTTGCTGCCGATATATTTTTGTTGTCTTTGTTGGTTTTTGTTTTGTTATTATTTGTTGTTGTTTTTTATTAGAGCGTGATGTTTACGTGATAAAATGAAGCGATGAAGTGATAAGCAAATAGTTGTGTCTTGCTTGGTTTTGGGGATAAGAAACATGCTAATGAGGTCGAATGCCGTTTTGCAATGGTGAATTATATAAATGTGTTAGTGTTTTTCGGAAAAACAAATAAAATAAAATTTTTTAGAAGAAATTGTACTTGGCAATAGGAGAAACAAGCAAGTAAAGTAAGGTTAGGTACATTAGGTGTGTACACCAGAGCGGGTCGATTTTTTTCTATAAAACCGCGTATGCGGGAAATGTTATAAGGATCATTCTGAAGAACGTGGCCTAAAAGACTATGGGTTTAAGGTGAAGTTTAAAAAATATGAATGATCGGTTCTATGTCAATCAATATCAAAATATCATCAATAGAATATCAAAATACATAGGTGCAAATAAATTTCATTCGGATAACTCAAAAATTGCCGAACAAATCTCTATGCAACTTCACCTTAAAAATCGCTGGCCTATAACCGGTTTTAGACCCATAATCTTTTAGGCAAAGTTTTTGAGAATGATCCGTAGAACATTATGCCCCATTATACAATTTTTCTATTTTTTTGGACTCCCTATAAGTCGACCCATTCTAACAAATAATTTTTTGTTCAAGAAATTCATACTAAAGAAAAGAAAAGATGAAGAGATGGCAGATTGAAGTTTCTTGTTCTATATATGGTACTTAGAACAGTGAATCAAAAACGTCATATACGAGATACGGATTCATGGAACAAAAGTGCGACATTAAAACCACAGCTCTGTAAAATTATTTGTCTATCAGTCTCGCTGCGCTGTGCATAATGAGAACAACCTTAACGGCGGCTCTTTCACTAGTACTGAACCTGCCACCTATAAACCTTTTCGGTCAAAACTCTTCGCGCAAAATCGGCGGGACGACTACTGGCTGCAGGAGAATTTCCATATGGAACCTTAGGGCATAGCTCGGTGAGTAATGGCAGTTAATCCAACGCCGACTATTTGACGCCACCTTTCAACTGGCAAAGAAGGTTCAAAGTAAACATATAAAAAGGTGGCTGGCGTGAAGGTATGTTTAGCTACGCGCTACACTCTAAACATCTATACGGATGGCTTTTAAATGGACGATGGAGTTGGTGGGAGAATATACTGTCCAGAGTTAGGCATAAGGCAACCTTTTAAGTTGCCGGACTACTGCAGTATATTTCAAGCTGAGGTCTTTGCTATTGCGAAAGCCGCGGAGCTGGCCTCTAATGCACCTGCAGGAAATTCCAGAGTCAACATCTACGTAGATAGCAAAGCAGCAAACAAGGCAGTAAACTTGTATAGCATATCGGCGAGAAGTGTCTTGGGAAGCAGGGAAGCAGTGCAGCAGTGGAAAGTGTTGTCAAAAGTAAGCAACCTCACTTATACTGGGTGTCAGGTCATAAATGTAGCGAGAGCAATGAAATAGTGGACGAGATTGCCAAGAATGGCTAACATCCGAAAACGTGATCAACATTGGAAAACTCATGCATTGTGTATATAACGATCTGGACAGAAGAATGGTAAAGATAATCAAAAACCGATGGAACGAGCTATCTGGGTGCAAAACTGCAAAAGTCATGTGCAAAACAGTAGATCGGAAGTACACAAAATTCCTATTGGCAATCGATAGAAGAGACTGTAGGAACATGATGGGAATACTTACTGGTCACTATCTGGTGGCGCCGCACGCCCCTAGGATGGAGTTGATAGATCGAGAAAACTGCAGGAAATGTCTAGAGTAGGCCACCATGGAAACAATGGAGCAATCTGAGCCCATTGGAAAAATTACGCTGTAAGCATCTTAGGTCCTCACGGTATGATACATTGGAGGAAGTATCGATAATGATGCCGCAGAGTCTGTTAAAATTCGCGTCAAGCGCAGACATCTTAAAGGATGGCTTCTCCTCTTGGACATAACAACTGAACTCCATCGCAAACGACAAAAACTGGTCTATGCGTGGCTTACTGGCCTACCAGATTAACCTAACCTAAACTTATGTGTGCAATTCTTTCAAACGTTCTCCAAACTATCTTCAAAAGGGACTTCATCTGATTATACGAATTCTATGGCATAACAGTTGTCAATTCTAGCACCTTAGCACGTAAACTTTAAATACGGAGATAACCGCCTCTTAGTGAGTTACTACTTTGTGGTCTACTGGCTTGGGTTAACTAGTGTTTTGAACCGCAGTTCGCAATACTATGGAGCTCAGCATAGCTCCTTCGTAAATATTAGTTTCATGTAATTATTTCCTTCGACACTATTTTTAGCCTCTGAATGCTGGCCCTTAAACTTAAATCTTTTTTTTTACCACAATATTCATGACCTTCGAAGATAGTTGGGACATTTAACACCAAGAGTTATAAGTAATGACCCTTGAGCCTACTTTCTTTTGGTAAACAGTTTAAGCTTTGTTATTGTGGACTTTTGTTAGTAAGCGATGACCAGACGAAAAGCCGCGTTTTTAACGCAACAGCTAAGTCAAAAAAGAGTGAAAGTTATCCGGTCTGGTATTTCGGGAAAAGTACTCAAGTTAAAAATTTTGAGGTTAGAAACGGCTGCACAGCATTTTCATTATTTTTTGGCTTGATTTTATATAAATTTTGATTATGTACAATTTTAAATACTCAAACTACCTGTCAGCTCTAGTCAGTGGCACCTTAAGTATAATATATATATGGCAACATTAATACACCAGTACGGAAGGTTTTGAAAATAGTAAAAATTGAAAAAAAATCGTGGATAAAACCTGTTAGAAATAAAAGATAAAATAATAGAAATTAAGAAAGAAATAATTTGCGGGCTATGTGAGGTCGGAAAGAGGAACGAGAAGGGGCTGAGTGTCTTGCAACATGTTGCTATAGAGTATTATTGTTTTGTTTACCTAACGGATGTACGTATTATCAAAAACAAAGCGAGGATGACGATAAAATATGAAATCTGGGTGACTGTCTGCCTGTCCGTCTGCCGTCCGTCCGTGCAAGTTGTAACTTGAATTAAAATTGAGATATCTTGATGAAACTTGGTAAGCGGCTTTCTTAGTACAAAAAAAGTTCGAATTCGTAGTTAGGCCTAATCGGACCAATGCCACGCCCACAAACCACCATTAACCGAAAACATATAAAGTGCCATAACTAAGTACTGAATTAAGATATAAAGCTATAATATAATTTGGTAAAGGTGATCGCAGTAGTAAGGGACGTTTGTGAGCAAAAGAATTTCAAAAAGTGGACGTGATACCGTCCTCTAATCGATTTAATGTACATATCTCTCAAACCACTACCACAAATTGGCCTATCGCATATAAGAACGGTATGAAAACGGATGAACTCGTATGATAACCCAGCTCACTTCGCATATAATGGTATTGCTAAAAAATACTAAAAGCGCGTTAAATTAATAACCAGATATTCCAGAGGCATTAGGTTTTACCCCAGATATGGAATGACGGGGTTTTAATGGAGTCGGGGTCAAAATTGAACGATAGGCTCGGAAACGCCCACTTTTAGGTGAAAACACATAGCTCGAGACCCGTCCAACCCATTTTAAACAAATTCAGTAAATGACATTCTACGAATATTCCTATGTTACAGTGTGAAAATGAGTGATATCGGACTACAGCCACGCCTACTTCCCATGTAACACAAATTTAAATTCCATATGTAACTTTCACTTTCCAGTATACAAATCAAGAATGAATTATTATATCGAGTGCATTAGAGGTGTGCCAAATTATGACTAAAACTTGCGTAAATCCAATCAAAACTATTCAAACCTCTTGGTACTAAATATGTATGTGGACCTAGTGCTTATAGTTAAGATGAAATATCTTCGTCATCAAACAAACAGTCGTCGCACTCGCGTCACTGTTGACAGTCATAACTTCGAAGTCGTAGCAGAAGGAGAGGAAGACCTCCACTCCAACGGAGTGAAATTGACTTCGCTTGGAATCACCAATTGGCGTCACATTGCGAATAGAAGAAACAACTGGCGCGCTGTTGTTAACTCGGCCTTGACGCTTAAGTACTTAGCTCTTCCTTACTTCTTTATTTTAACCTTGAACAAAAAATAAATTTTTTGAGGAAATTTGATGTAAATTTGATCTCTTATGCCCCAAATCCTTGTTTTTTTATTGGTTTGTGTATTAATTTTTTCTTCTTATTTCGATCTAAATTCGAAATAAAACCCTATAATAAAATTTCTTAATTCAAAATATTAATTTTCATTTAAACAGTAGGCCTTATATTTGCTGGAATCTCTTGTTTTGATGGTATAAAGAAGATATACATATGTACCTCAGTATGATAAATTTTCTTTGAATTTGCAAAAGAGGATCCCACTTAACAGCTGCTATTTCAAGTAATAAGTAGCAAGTAGTATTTAACTGATATGTTTATAGCTTTTTTTGACCCAAAAAAATCAACCACGTCTTTCGCCTTCAGCTTTTCGATATCAAAAAGCTTGTAAATTATTTTTCCTTTCATTTTTGATACTTTATCTCTCATCTCAAATGGGTTTCATTCTACTATGACTTTTTTTATTTCAAAAATTATTAGCTCAAGCGCCACAACAACATTTCAAAATATACATATGTACACATATATTGAAAAATTTTATCGATTATAAAACGTTCTCTCCATTTATTCAATTAAATAAATACTTATTTCATTAAATAAAAACACATTTAGTTTTGCTTAATTAGGAAAATAATAAATTCCACTAATGGTGTCGTTGGCGGCAAATGTGTCTGTTATGGATTTTACAAATTCAATTAAAATAATAAACACAAATTAATTTTCTATAATTATTCCGATTATAAAAAATTACTTTCGCTCAACACATTTTGGTGGTTAAATATCCAATTTGTGGCACAACCGCTCTGTGCAACAGCCATAGATTGGCGAAACACGCCTCTGCCATGTACAAGCTGGCACATACACCGGTGTATTTAAACAACCGTATAAACGAGCACAGATGCGAACGCCGAATGCTGTAGTAGTAGTCGTAGTTAGACTAAATCATTTCGTATGCAAATTAGTCCTTCCGCGCTAATGAACCAAACTACACGCAAAGGATTAATTTTATAGGTGAAAGCACGGTGAGGGTGCGCTTGTTTGGCACATACATACATATATTTGGCACATATATACAATAATTTAAACAAACAGATGACTAAAAAGTGGAGCCGATCTGGCAGTTGAAGTTACAGAGTCAGAAATGTGCTATTAATACAGTGGGAAATGCGCAAAAGCGAGCTTTAATATATCTATTTGCTTCTTTATTTGATTCACATAAATGTATATATAGATATATATATGTGTGTGTGCTTGTGGCAAACGCTTTTAGCGCTGTATTTTTGCGAGTAGAGAATGTTCAGCTGCCTAATTAGCCAAAGCCAATTAGTTATTTAACACAAATAAACGCGAAGCTGGGAATATAAGTAGATTTATAAATATATATATATATATATAGTATATAAATTTACATAATTGAAATATTTTTGAAAGCATATGTTCAAACTGAATTCCATTTCACTAAGTCGTGTCCCCAGTTACTTATCTACTTGACTGTTATTCAATGACAGCGTGAAAGTATGCTATCGTTATAGTTGTTTGTGGCAAAGAATCTGTTGATTCAGAAAATAATTAATATTCATCATATGTGACCTGGTCTACGGAAAGGGGGCTTAGGTGTCAAAAAATCAATTTTCACTTTTTAGTTGATTCGGATGGAAGATGAGATGCTTTTTCTGTACAAAAAAGCGTTTGGATGTATATAAGATTCCAGGCCACAAATGAATTCCAGGCAATGAAAAATGATAATGACATCGCTAGAACTTGACTTAAATATCTAGAAGCTTCATAGTTCAAATGCAAATATGAAGTATCAAAATTAGATGTCAAGCCTTTCTTAAACTGCGCAACAAGCGTTGACCTTTTGTATGACGAAAACTTCAGCTTAAATTAAACTGAACTTCTATGTGATTACAGTAGTAGGTCTACCATATGTATGGCGTGCCGGCCAGTCGGTAAAACTTAATCTGACCTATAATATACCAGATAACATATGATCTAATCACATCACTGTGCAATAAGTGACATCGCCATATAGTTAAAATGATTTTATGGAAAAAAAGCATGTTATGTAGCATCGCTACATACCGTAGTACATCACAACAAATCCCATCGCATGACACATTTTCATATCTCTCACATCATATCGCAAAATATCTTATCCCGTAAATCCTCAATAATGTTAAACTTATCAAGCTTTATATCTACATGCACACTATAACAAAATATCAAATCAGCCTATATCACCACATTATAATCACACACACATCTAGGGACAGCATGAATATCCGATAATATGTCAAGATGATGTCAGTTAAATCGAGTTAAACATGTCACACCTATTTATGATTATTTCAAGTAATTGTAATTGTTTTTTGCAACGTAAGGGTATTTTTGATAATTTTCATTATGTGATGTGATGAAACATCATGTGATATTAAATCAAATCAAAGTAATTCGTTCTGAAAAGTTGGAAAATGTTTACGAATATAGATTTTATATGCTATAGAAGAAAGTTTCATAATGTGATATGATGGAACATCATATGATATAAAAAAAATTAAATGTACTTCGTTCTGTAATCTTCGCAAATCCTTACTTTATATTCCGTAGACTCTGTTTTTTGTTGTTCTAAGTATATATTTTCTTTAAGTTTCAAGATAAGATGGTACGTCACATCATGTGATATAAATTAAATAAAAGTAATTCGTCGTGTATTGCTCGAAAAAGCTCTTGGTAAGCATGCCTTACATCCTGTGAATAGTGTTTTCTAATCTCTTATAATTTGTAAGAGATGTGTTCCATTTATAATGTGATGTGATGTTATATCATATGATAAAAAAAGTATAGTTAATCTTATTGAAAATTGAAAGAAACATGCTTTGATTTCTATTGACCCTGTTTTCATTTCTAAGGCTGTCGTTTTATTAGTTTTCATAGTGTGATGTGATCTTATATCATATGATATATAAGTAAACGAGTTATAAAAATGTTAAAAATAATTAAATATTACGTTTTTAATGATATGGCATGTATTCTTATATGTTTTTGTTTATCTATTGCATTATATATTTAGTAGGTCTGATGAAATGATATATGTATATGATGCGATGTGATGAGTTGTAAAGTGATTTAATACATAATAATGAAGTTTATATCAGAAATTTATATTAATTTCTCAATTTATAGATGAATTAATATTTATAGTATGATTTTCTTCAATTGTGATCTTTTATCATACGATATTGCCTTGAACCGATATTGATACTAGTTTTAAATTTTCTATTGTATGTATATATAACTTATATCTACTCAATTTTCGTTATAGGCACGCTGCACTTATTATGCTGTGATATATGTACATTAGGGTGCACCTTAGCTATACGGGAGAAACAAAAATATAGCGTACAGGGCATTTCACCCCCCCAAAAGTTGCATTAGAGTATAATATTATGTTCTGTAAAAAATTTTGGTGATTGGATAATGGGTCATGTGTTATAATATCATGCGATATGATTATAATGACGTGATGTTACATCAGGAATAGGAAAAAAAACAAAATAATTAAATATTTTAACTCTTGTCATAAATGTATGGGATTTCCTGCATTGTGTTAGTTCCTCAAGTGATGTGATGCAATCACATTGATTTGTTGTGATTGCGCAAATACAAATGATGTGACATTTTTTAAGTAACACTATATTTTTTATAAAACACAATATTTAGAAAATAAAAATTCACCTTTCAATATTTATTGCTCAACACAAATATTTCATTCTTTAGAACTAAAATTTTTAATTCGAATATTTTTATTTTTAAAGTCTTCACTTAAGCAATAAAGTCGTACATATGCCTCAAATCTACGACTACTGCTATCGTTACACATTTTATTGTCAGTTTAGTTACTGTCTCACACTTTTCAAACAATGCAACTGCCTAACGAAAAATAAAGACGACGAATAATTCCAATTGCACCGTCAGACTCACTCAGTCGGACGCTATATCCTCGGGAAATTAAGTTTTACGAGCAACAAAAATATTTTAATGATATGGCAAATGTGCCGTGAGACCCAGAAAATAGAATGAAGAAAATAAAAATGAACACACACACACACTTACATAGTGATGGAATGTAGGCACCAAATAGAGACTTTTTATCATGTGGCAAAGCTGGTGCAACACCTCTCATACAACGGTGAGCTGGTAGAAATGGCTGTGCAAGAAATATGTGTACGCCCGAACACATTAACATGCTTAGACGCGGCACACCATGTACACGAACGTCCAAAAAGTGACTTGAAAGACATGCCAGGCAATTTTTTGCGCTCAGCCGTTAGCGCAAGAAAGTATGCTATGAAAAATAGACGGCCCAATACTTTCGACTGCGGCTCCTGCTGCGAAGGGTTTTTTATGCACCGCTCTCAGGGCGAGTAGGCGACCAGCATACGACCTATATTATACGTATGTGTGTGTGTGTGTGTGCGTAAGGTAGCGGTGGCATTGTCGGCTGCAGGCGTCCAAGCATTTTATGTACAAGCAAACACACGCACAAAGGGGTTTGTATTGTATATGTGTTGAAGCTTTGAAAAAAATATGTCGCACTAGGAAGTCATATATTTTGCAGGCCATCCACACACACACACAAATGGGCTAACATACACTTGTGTGTGTTTGTATGCAGTGACAACGCTAGTGGCAGCTACAACGACCCCATTGGCGCTAACGGAAGCCGCCGAGTTGATAACGAAATTAATAAAAAACGACAGCAAATGTACAGCGAAGATGCTTGTTAGAGTGTCTCTTCAAATGTGTGAGTGTGTGTGTGTGAGTGCAAATGAAAATGCGAAATTTTTGAATGAAAAATAGCAAAAAATTAAAAAAGAGTCAAAAAAGATCAGTAAAAAGTGAAATAAGCACAATGGTCTCCATGTTTTTTTTTCTTTCTTTAAGTGGAATACAGTTATTTATCGTATGTCTGTCTATATGTTTGTGTCTGCGTCCATTTATGGCGCTTTTAGCAAAGGCGTTAAAATTTCTGCGCTCAAAATATGCAAAGTTGAATGGCTTTTGACTTCGCGTGCGCCGCAGCGCCGTAAGTGCCTGTGCGACAGCGTGCTCAGACGGTCTTCCGTTGCACATAAATTCACCAAACTGATTGCTGCGATTTAAGCCAATTCTTTCTTCACACTATAAATATTTAAAGAATTATTGTGAAGATTTTTTGGTTTGTCACTGAAATATTCTGAGCAATAAGAGTTGAATACATAACTGTAATTTAGTTAAGCTAGATTAAGTAGTTGTTTTTCTGGTGTTAAGTGAATTAATCTAGAAAATGTGCAAGCTATTTTTAGACAAAATACTCAATTTCATAAGCTTTCATGGGATTATTTAATGTTTGATTTGAATATCGTATCTACAATAAAAGTGCTTTCTCGCAAGTTTCGGTTATTTACTTTTATACTGATCATATACTAGTGAATATTGGCAGGGGAGTAATGACCTGAGATCTCAAGACCAGATCATACTTTTGTAGAATCTCCAAAGGCGATCAAGTGACTGATGCCCAGAGTATACTGAAATTATGGAGGGAACACGTCTCCAACCTGCCGAATGGCAATGAAAGCATAACTTCAGAAGATGGTGAACCCAATCTGTGACGATGGAGCAGACGTTCAATTGCCTGAACATGGAGAAGTTCTAATAGCGACGGGGGCCGATGGATTGCCAGCCAGCCTATTCAAACAAGGTGGCGAAGAACTGATAAGGAGCACGCATCAGCTTCTCTGTAGAATATGGTCGGATGGAAGCATGCCCAACGATTGGAGTTTAAGTGTGCTCTGCCCAATCCACAAAAGGAGAGATCCCACAATCTGCGCCAACTACCGTGGGATAAGCCTCCTCAACATTGCGTATAAGGTTCTATCGAGTGTATTGTGTGAAAGATGAAAGCCCACCGTCAACAAACTGATTGGAGGACATTATCAGTGTGGCTTCAGGCCTGAAAATCAACAACTGACTAGATATTCACCATGCGCCAAATCTTGGAAAAGACCCGTGAAAGGAGAATCGACACACACCACCTCTTCGTCGATTTCAAAGCTGCTTCTTATAGGACGAAAAGGTGCTGCTTTAAGCCGCGATGTCTGAATTTGGTATCCCCGCAAAACTAATACGGCTGCATAAACTGACGTTGAGCAATACCACAAGCTCCGTCAGAGTCGTGAAGGATTTCTCCGAGCCGTTCGATACCAAACTAGGTTTCAGACAAGGCGATTAAGATTTAATACCAATAACGGCACAAATAGTAGTCTTCTGAATATTTGATTTCGAAATTGATATATCGGCCAAGTCAGGCTTAGAAAATGGTTGTTTTCTAATCTATCATTATTCAAAGATACCGTTACTTTCAATAAAGAGAAGGCATCCTGCATCGAATCCGATCTTATTCTTACAATGCAGCTTTTAATCTCTAAACTCATGGGTTATGTTAGATTAGGTTAAAAGGTCGATTCTCACAGAGATCTCACTTCGACAGCTTAGAACGCCAATCCATTATGGTACCTTAAGCTCCGTTATAATAGATGATAAATCGACAAGGCGCTTTGAGCCTATCCCAAATCTGTTGAGACGGTCAATGTCAGTTTGGGCTATGTCTCCTGATTCGCCGAAGATAAGACTGCCGAAATGTTTCATTCTCAGTCTTGCAAATGCTGGACAACGGAGGAGAAAGTGCTTTGATATTTCCACCTTACCCTCAACAACTAGAGTTCGACAAGTTTTTCGACCTTACCGCAGATATGCATTTTCTACTTTGTTCAGTAAGAACGTTTAAGATTGCTGCAAGACGGCTTTTGCTAAGGGCAAAGTTATTCAGTACATCTCATGGGTTCTACTCTAGGACCAAAGAATCTTGCAGTCGCACAGAAGCGAGTTTTCAACTAGGATGCGAGGACCATTGGTCTAACGCTTAAACGCAAGATACCAATGAAACGCCATCTCTGACTTATTTCAATGTGACCATGCCGCTTCTAGTTAGCTCATCGGTTTCGCAGTTATCAGCAATTCCCCATAACCAGCAGTTGTTTAGCTAGGGACTGCACCTATATTTCCACCTTAATAGGAACCACTTTTGCCTGAAAAACACTACAGTGGTCTAAAAGCTGGTATCGCAAGCTCTTTGTCAATAAGTAAATCGTTTCGGAGATGTCTCTTTATATGATACCACAATATATCCCTGTCATTTTGGTGTTGCATACCGATGTGAGGAAGACTGGTACCATTGCCAACACAATTTAGTTTATAAAATCGGATCCGACTCGGTTAGGTATATATCAACAACAATAAGAAGTTATCCAAAGAACATTTCGAACTTTAAAAACAACAAGTTATATTGGTGCCGCGCGAGTTTAGCATCATCTGCGAATCGTAACAAATCGATTTTTTTCCTCAGTGGATTGTTACTAATGATGAAAAGTGGGTTACTTATAACAACGTAAAGCGAAAACGTTCCTGGACGAGTCACGGTGAACCGATACAATCTAAAATTGGCGGTCAGACAGGTTTATTATGTGTTTGGTAGGATTGGCAGCCAATTATCTACTGTGAGTTGAACGCCTAGCTCTGACTGTGAACAAGTGTGGAAGTAATAATGAAGAAGCAGCCAGCTTTGGCAAATCGGAAAGAAATTATATTCTATCAGGAAAACATCAGGCCACACAGAAAAATAGTGACTCACCAGAATGTATATATACTATAGTATACCTTATAGTCGAAATCTGGCACCAAGTGATCAGTATTAAGTATATTCTATCAACTACTGTCGAAGGTCATACAAAGTATATATATATAGTATAAATAATCCGCAAGACGAGTTGAGTTGATTTAAACATGTCTGCCTTTTTATCCATATATCTGTATATACTCGAATTAGTACGCAGTTTTTGAGATATCGATCTGAAATTTCGCATTCGCCTTTTTCTCACCAAGAAGCTGCTGATTTATCGGAACCGTCGATATTGGACCACTATAACATATAACTAACATCCAAACTGAACGATCGGAATCAAGTCTTTGTATGGGACACTTTTTAATTCCACGAGTTATCATTACCGAACTTTTCATGAATTATTGCTCAAGGAAACAGAGGAGTCTGCGTTGAAATTGGTCAGATCGGATTACAATAGTATATAGTTGCCATACAAACTGACGAATTAGAATCAAGTTCTTTAAGGTATCTTTGGTATTTGTGAAGGGTTTGAGTGTTATAGCTTGGGTGCAACCGATGTTAACGATTTTTCTTGTTTTTATTATAATACCATGCCTCCACTGTTTGGCAAGACGAAGACAGCTATTGATGCCTATACCGATGACGGTGTAAAAATTGTTGAAAAGTACAGTTGTAAATGATAATAAGAGGTCAAATCCTTAAGAAATAAGCTCTGTTGATATCAAGCAATGGAAAATTTTCTCTATTAAAGCTTACTTTGCAAAGTAATCGTACAATGAAGAATTCTTCGAAAAACCATAAGAAGTCACAACAAATCATCAAATGTGTGCAACACATTTAATTTCTAGTACCCAACGTAATGTCTTTTTAATTATTTAAATATTGTGTTGACATTGTCTTCAACTGCTGTTAGCGAAAAGTTACAACAAAAGCAACAACAGTGTGCCATAGCAACGCTACTGACTTACAAGCCGTCATTTTGTGGTTGCTTTCCTTTCGAATTGTTATCTGCGGCACACCCGCCTCATCAAGCGGCTGCTAGCCTAGCAATAAATCTCTTCAAATTACCGGCGTGCACGTGTCATCTGAATGCGCCACATTCATATTTCAAAAATTACTTGCCATTTGTTTGCATTTTCCACATTTTCTTCAGCGCTTTTTTATTTTTTCTTTTAATTTTATTATTATTTTTTCTCGTTTCGGCAGTCACTTTCCCACATTGTTTATGCAATGAAAATGAACAGCTTAGCATTTGAGCATTTGAAAGCTTGTTTAGACTCTCTATTCTAGGTGTTCTTTTTTCGAGTTCTTCTACGGTTTTTTTACTTTTATTTGCGTATATTTTCTTTTGTTTTTCTATATTTTCTTTTGTTTTTCTATAATTTTTTGTGCAACTTTTTTCTTGTTGTTGCCGCTGCCGCATTTTTGTGCAGTGCATGTTTTACTCAAAATAATTATTCATGTCAGGCTCATTTAATTTCATGTTGCCGCAACAGCGTCTCCTATCAAAATGTTGTTATTGCTCCAGCTGGACACGAAGCTCTTGTCTGGCAGCATTTTGAACCGTTGAACAATTATTTCTTAGCTTCGCTTGCTATGTTTAGTTGGGGAAATTGCGTTGCGTTTGTTGTTTTTGTTTTTTGCATTTAATGACGCAGTGTTGACGACTAACAAATTGTGGCGATAAACAAAAGTCTTCGTGGGAAGTACGTGGCTATTTTTAAAGTTGACAAAGTAACAAAAAAATGTGGAAGAAATTGGCATTTTCAAGTGAATATTAAAATTTTAATTAATACGAGATTATGAAGTTAAGTATTTGTATTTCCTTCTGGTTCTTTCTTAAATATAAAATAATATAGGACTCGGAGTTTGACGCTGCAATAACCAAGATCAGCTCTATTTTTAAATAAGAGTAACTTCTCACGAGAAAATTTAGTATATCCCCTTTAACTAGAGAAAATACGCTTAATTTCGAAGCAGTTAGAGGATTGAAGAGTTGTGTATCAATGTGTTGTGTTGTTGCCTTTAGTCAAGAGAGTTAGCTATATATTTTTACAAAACGAAAACCGACTGGAACTAACAAAAATAGAGAGAAATAATTAGTGTCTATGATAGAGTCTTGAAAACTTTTGTATATTGATTCAAAATCGGTAAAATTTCTTCTTTGACGTTTGATGTGATGGAAGTCAAAACTTCTAAAATCGAATATTTTAATTTAATATAATTAGTACTCTGATTTGGAGAATTGAGTCATGTGTAGAAGTTCACGCAAGTGAGGAAAGTTCTCTGAGTGCCATTCATTTGGGAGTGGCCATAAACGATTCTTTTATATATGGTTCAAACAGCTCACGACTTCCGGTCTTAGACCAAAGATCCTCTGGAGCAAGATTTAAAAATGGTAATTTTGTCTTCGAAGACGAAGCGGCCAAATTTGAAGATGACGATCTAAAATAATTACTTGATGAAGATTATTTTCAAACACAGGAAGGGCTAGCAGAAGTTTTAAAATGTTTTAAAGTAACGCGATACATTCAAAAGCAAGGACATTGCAACAAAATGAATTGAAGCGAAAAGCAGTGGAAAGGGGATTTTGAGTGTCAGAAATGCTGCTCGAATATTGGAGAAAGAAATAATGCCTCGGTTTGAGACTGTTAATAAAAGAATAGATTCTTTGGGCCAACTTTAAAGGCTAAAACTCATAAATGAAACTTGACCAATACCTAAAATTAACGACAAATCCGAATACCCATGAGACCAAGGTAACGTTTTGTATTTGGTGGGATCAGAAGGACGTGCTGTACTTTGAGCTTACAAAACTGAGTTGGAATATTAATACAAAATGCTTGTGACATTAAATAATCAAATTCAAGTGAGCGAGTGATCGAGTGATCGAAATTAGCGAATAGACACTAGAGAAAATTTTCCAATACGACAACATGTTCATGTTGCAAGACCGGTTAAAAACTATTTGGAAAATAGCGGCCGGAAAATTTTGTGATACCCGTCTTATAACCCAGGTCTTGCCCTTCTGACTAAGATTTGTTTAGGTCGATACTAAACGTTCTTACTGGAATAGGGTTCAGTTCAGAATAGGGTATACAAAATTGGCTTGTTTCACTTGTGGCCGCCAAGCAACAACACTTGTTGAAGTTGGGATTTTCTCGAGAAAAATAGCCGAAAAACTACATTTAAGCCTACGCACGTACGCGAAAAATTGGCGGACAGCCTAACTTATTAGCAGACTCTCTTGCACGTTTAATGGAACGAGTAATGCGGAAAACCGTTCGACGACACCAAAAAAAGCTGCAGAAAAATTAAACACAGTAAGCGAATGGACTGCACGACGAGACTTAAATATAATTGGTTTAGCTTTCTGAAAATAACAGTAAAATTAAAGTACAGATGACTAGAAACGTGTGATCTGGTCGGACGAAGTGAAGAATAACCGATTTAAGTCTGATGATATAAATTATTAGTGGTGCCGTCCTAAAGTTTGAATACTTTTTTTAGGACGGCAACATGTAAAGCAAACCGTAAAACACAGAGGAGGCAACTTGATGGGGGGGTTGTTTTACATGGTGGCATATTGGTCCTTTTGTAAAAATAAATAACTGATATAATGATGGGATGGGATAGAAGACTGAGTTGAAATTTTAAACGAGACGCATTTGTGACAGAAAAAGAAAGAGGCAAGTGCGTCATACGAAGAGCTTGATAAGCTGGCCGACAGGGTTAATGCTCGAAAATTCTACGAAAAGATGCGGCGGCTTACACAAAGTTTCAAGACCGGAGCATACTATTTGGAGAACCCCAAAGGTGATCAGTGACCGATGCCCAGAATACTTATTATAGGGATCACTTCTCCAGCCTGCTGAATGGCAGTGAACGCACAACACCAGGAGAAGGAGAACCCGATTCCCCAATCGATGACGATGGAGCATCCATTACCCGACCATGAAGAAGTTCGAATAGCAATTGCCCACCTGAAGAACAACAAAGCGGCAGGGGCCGATATTGCGGCCGACATTCAAACAAAGCGGCGAAGAACTGATAAGGAATGGATGCATCAGCTTCTTTGTAAAATTCGGACAAATTAACGGTTTTCGGAATTAGGTCTGATTTTCTGCTGACTAACCGTGGGATTAAGCCAACATCGCACTGGTTTTAATAGCTTATTTGTGAAAACATTAAAGCCTCAAAACTGATTGGACCTTATCAGTGTGGCTTCAGACCTGGATACAACCGACCAGATGTTCACCATGCTCTTGGAAAAGACCCGTGAAAGAAGAATCGACACACACCACCTTTCAGTCGATTTCAAAGCTTTTCGATAGAGTCTGAGCATGCTATGTCTGAATTTGAAGTATCCCCCAAAACTAATACGGCTGTGGTTGGAAGTAACACCTCCGTCCACAAATTATTTTTATTTTTTTTAACCTGCTCAGTTTAAATTCAAGAATAGTCAAGAAAAAGTGATCCAAAAATACTTTATTTTCAACACCTGGCGCTGTTAGCTGCTTTTTCTGACCCGGCAATAAACTTCGAGTCATTTTGTGAAAAACATTTTTCCCACGATCTTAGTTCCGAAATTGCCATTTCTTTATATCTTATTATTATTTAGATGTCAGCCAGGAAATCCAACGCAGGATTGCTTTTTTTACTTCGATAGTCAGAGGCAATTGAAAAAATAAGTCCTTTTCAAACAAAAAGCTCATGGGCTATTTTTCCCACTTTACTTATTCCCGTCACGTGGAAATTTTTAGAGACCCCCCACTTCGCCAGCTCATAATTTATGAAATTTTTTACTGTTTTTAGTTTTTAATTTTTTTCTGTACTCTTCTAAAATTAACAAATAACTAATAAAAAAATGGATAATAAAAATATTAATTGCCTTTTTTTACGACACTTTAAAAATTACCTGAAATTCATGCTTCTAGACCAGAATACCCCTTAAGGAATGGTTATACCATCAACACTTTCAGCTAATGGAGCGGCCTGCACAATCCCCTGATCTCAATCCAATTGAGAAAGTATCAAAGGGCTTCTGGAAACATGAACAAGTCATGGCATCGTGTACAATATAAGTGGCACTTCCAAACGCATTTTACAGTTCAATTCACAAACACTTGAACGATTTTGCACGCTACTGGAGGTCATGTGACTATTAAGGAAATAACTTTCATAAATATGATCTGTTAATTGTGTATTTTCAATGACTGAGTTTAGGTTAGCCTAAAAACATGTGTTATTATTGTAGCGGTTCTTTCCGGTACAACTTGTAGGTAGTTGAAGAGAATATATAAATAGTTATATTTGGTCCTTTTCGCTGTCTTTATGTATCTTAAACTAAACTTGCTAATATGATTTCTTTTACGGAATTAATACAAGTATACATATACCTTAGAAACGAACCTCAAACTTTTAGATATTAGTTATATGAGGAGACTAACCATTAATCACATTTCCTTACGCCTTTATTATTTTTTTTAATATCTTTAACCTATCCGCTAATTAATTATTAAATAATTTTTAATGTGACTTTGCGTTTACGTAATCACTTAGCCATCCCAACCACAGACTTTTTACTTTCTTTACACTTCCGACAAAGGCAAAAATTCAACTGACTCAACTGAGTTTATTACGCAAACAAGTCCGCGCTTGACGTAAAATAAAAAAAAAACATAAAAAAGCGCGAAAGTAGATAAATATTTTCATGTGTTTGTGTATGTGTGCGACTTACGCTCACCACTTCCTGTCACACATATCAAAAAACAGATGAGTCCACTGACAAAGTGATAAAAATCGACTCATTTTTCACAGAGTTTCATAACGTAAATGTGCAAATATATACATAAATTTATAAAATATACATGTGAGTGTGGGAGAACACAAAAAAAATGCATAAAAGAATATTAAAAAGAAAAGAAAATTTTTAAAAAAATGTGGCACAAATTCCTGTAGAATTTTTTCATGGGCCCTTCCTGATTTCAGCTTCTTTTTTTATTAAAGTGCACAGATAGCGCTAAGTCGGTGAAATATGTATGTATAAAACCAAAATACAACAACAACAAAAAATAACAACACCAAGCGAGAAAAATGAATGTGAAAAACATTGCATGTCAAAAAATAAATTAATATGATGCACACACACATCAACAGCGGCGAAATACACATATATGAATGGGTGTGTTTACAAAAAACATCAAAAAAAAAAACAGCAAAAAAGTGTTTGAGTTGGTGCGCGTTATGTGGTGTGTGTGTGCATTGGCAGGCCGTGTTGCACGTAACCGGCGGGCGCTGAGGACAGGTGCTGGTCCACCGGCGAGATTTGCACTCGGCGCTTTTGTTTGCCGCAGCTATTTGTTGCTAAAAAATATAACAGTACATGTTTCTTTATATTTCTTTGTGTTCACCTATGCATGCGCAGATAAGTACGGCAGCTTGCGCTCACACACACACACACATGCATACAAAAAACAGTATTTGACGGTTAGTATGTGGCATGTGTTGTTACCCGGGGCAGATGTCAGCCAGCATGTGGGTGCGTATTAAAAATGAATTTTCGTGGTTTACTTTTTATTTATGTGTGCCTGTGTCGTTAGCAAGCTTTTACTCCGCCACACACATTCCCGCCACAAGCACTGTTAACAGCCCAAAAGTATGCTATGCCAGAATTGCGGTTGTCGGTTGTCGGCTGTTTATATTTCCCTTCGACTGCGTGTTTTGCTTTTTTAATTTAAATCGTTTTTTATTTGTTCGTTTTCGTTTGAAATTTGCTGAGAATTCGCGCAGATTTGCGCCCAAAAACCGCTTAAACTAATACCCTGAAAAGTTGCTTGCCGTTCGCTGAGCGTGGCCTTAAATAAGGATTTACACGTGCGTGTGAGTGTATGCGTGTGTGTGTGTGGCATATGTGATTTGGTGAAATGAAATTTGTATTGGCCTTGTATGCGATTTCACGCTGTTAATTAATCATTTCGTTGAACTTTCTTTCGCAAAGCCCTTTTTTCCGCCAAAGCGTTCAGCTCGTCTTTTTGCATTGTTTTCTTTTAAAAAAAGGCTTTAAATTTTACTTGTAGCTATTTATAAATTTATATTTTTCTTCAGCAACGAAATCGCTAGGCTATTTTCTTTCGTTGAGTTATTCTTTCACACTTTAGAACGCTTAAAGGTACCAAGAATGGCTTAAATACATTTATGGTACACGCCAAGCAGGAAGCAAAAATTGCCTTCAGACCAAAAGCGGGAAAGGAACAATACTCTTTGCCAAAATCGTATAGACCGATCAGTAATATCCTACCTACTAAAAAGTATGGGGAGGATCTGCGACGATCTCATCAAACGAATAATGTCACAAAACCGTTTGGAATTCAGGCAGCACGTACTCAATCAAATCAGCTGATACCAAAATACATTAGAAAGTTGGTGGGGCAATCGAAAGTTCCTTAGAAAACGAGACTTCACCCTAATAACATTCATTGACATGGACGGTGGCTGTGGCTGTACTGATATCGGCTATCGCTTTTTTTGACATAAATCAGAACATGTTAAATGTCTGGTTAAAGCATATACTAAGTAACAGCCAAGCCTTATACGATGGACAAGGTATAACAGACGCTTATCAGATCACTTGTGGCACCCCACAAGGTGACATCCTATTCCCCTTGATTTGGGCCAGCTTGATCAATGAATTATTACTCTTCGGCAAGGAGACCCTGAAGGCCGTCTGCTACGCAGAGGACCTCGCTTCCCTTTGTTCAGGGCTAATTCGCCTCTGCGGTCATAGAAAGGAGCCTTGAGATCACCGCCAACTGGTTGGAGGGTCTCGGACTAACTATAACTTCTCAAAGGATAGAACTATTCTACTCTCAAGGTCCGACAAATATCTCATAAAACTCGAAAAAAACCACAAAAAACGATGTATAACATATTTTTTATATTTCTTTTACCTTCTGTTACATTCTAGCAGCTGTTTAGTGGGGTCTTATTTGTATTTTCAGAGAAATTTTAGCATAATAATTTGTATAATTTAACATTATCAAGAAGTAAAGACTTCCACGAACATAAGCCCTAGCGACTTTTAAAACAAACTTGATTATGAAGTTGAAGTAATAAAAGAACTTATCCAGCAAAGTCACTCGGAAGTTCGAAAATCTGTGTAATAGTTAGTTATATGGAGGCTAAGGGAAGTATTGGTCTGATTCAATTAATTTTTGTCATACAGACATACCATTGTCAGAGAAGTACTATCCCTGAATTTCAATTATATATGTCAGACATTGACCGATATTTTTGAACAAAGGTCAACTATACACACTAGGGTGCACAAATTCGGTACCTAGGGGCTTGAAGATTTTGTTTGTTTTGAATAATTTTTATTCATAAGGTGGCAAACAATAAAAGCATTATTCCTGAACAGTTTTATTCCGCTATATTGATTGCTTCTCGATTTTTGTACTGGAAAGTGAAAAAATCAAGTGGAAATTAAAATTGTGCTATATGGCAAGTAGGCGTAGTTGTTGTCCCATTTCGCCCATTTGCGCACTGTGACATAGGAATACGAGATGAACTCATAAACTACATTTAGAAGAAATCAGTTGGTAGGGTCCCGAGATATCCGATTCCACCAAAAAGTGTACGGTGTCTCGTCTAATGTCCAATTTTCACACCAGCTCCCATAAAGCCAACAAATACCATCTGGGCTGTAAATTTTAATGTCTCTATCGTTTTTAGTTATTGATTTATCGAGCTTTTAATACTTTTTAGCCGTGCCGTTATAAAGAGAGTGAATGGAGTTATCTTCTGATTACATCCATTTTCACACTGTTGGTGGAAGATCTCATAAGGTTTGACCTCAGCAAATTTAGTTGTTGTTGCTTTAGCAGTTTATGAGATATATGCATTAAACTTTTTAGAGGGCGAGGCCACGTCCACTTTTTAAAAAAATTTTGCCCACAAGTGCCCCTTGCTACTGCCATCCTTTGAGCTTATATCTTAATTTAGTCTCTAATTATGGCACTTTATAGGTTTTCGGTTAACGGCGTTCGGTGCGCGTACTAAGCAACTGGCATACCAAGTATAGCCAAAGCATCTGAATTTTTACTCAAGCTACAGCTTGCTCGGATGTACGGACAGATGGATAGACAGGCAGTCACCTGGATTTCAACTTTTCTCGTCATCCTGGTCATTTATATATATAGTCTAATCCAAATTTTATCTCGTTTAGTTTTAAGTGAGAGGCATAACACTCACCCCTATAATACTCTATAGCAACAGGCTTCAAGGGTATAATAATATGGAGAAAATAGTGTATAATATATTTTTCTAGCACTTTAAGCCTTGTAAAAATAAATACAGAAATATATATGTACTATATATGTTTATACATACATAGAGGAGTACAGTATATACATAATTGTATATCACTTTCTATTATAATATACCTTTCCATTAAATGAAAAAAAAAATCATTAAAAAATAAAAACATTACTTAAATAAATACAAATATCAAAATTGAATTTTCATATTTATGCTATTTTTAATATAAATACAATTATTTGACTCACCCATTATTATCACCCAACGTCCCTGAGTTGCCACAACAATGCGCAAGCGACTTTATTACGCACTGATCGATTGTTAAGACGCAACTGCCGAATTTGCTAATGCAAATTAATGCCCCTTAGCACATAGCGGTAATTAAGTGAATTGCTTTTTGTTTGTTGCATTTCCATTGGAAATCAAAGGGCGTCACAGAGTTCCTGAAAATATTAAATTACGAGAAAAATTTAGTTATAGGTGTTGCATGAAGTTATGTAAGGAGATAATACTTATTGTAGGGATATATTGGTATTTTACTAAAAATCGTATACAATTATATAAAAAAGTTATTACATTATATAGTATAAATACTTAAGCTACATTGATGATTCTCAATGAATTATCTTAAGTGATAATTAACTAAATGCCAAGAAATTTAATGGAGTTATAAAATTTTTACATTCCAATTTTGAATTTAAAAGTATTTGCAAACATAATAAAATTTAGACTACTCTAAAGGTCTAAGTTGTGCAATATTGATAGTTCCTCACTTTTCTCTGTTTAGCGAAAGCGAAAGTTTTCTCACTGGTCGCGATAAGATGTTTATCCGCAGATTTATTGAAGCCGTCAGGTGTAACAAATCTGAATAGGCTACATATATTGCAACAAAAAAGTACCCGGAAATTGTAAATAAAGTACGAAAGTATTTAAATATTCACGAATATTTATTTTGTTGCCTTCAAAGTAATCCTCACCATATGTAATACAGTTGCGACAACGATTTTTCCAGTCCTCGGAGCACTTTTAATAAGAACTTTTTGGGATGGCCTTCAGCTTATTCAAATATTTTTGTTTTATTTCTTGATCGATTGAAAACGGATTCCACGTAGCTGCAATTTCAGTTTGGGGAATAAGAAGAAATTACACGGAGCCAAATATGCTGTATACAGTCATTGATCGATGGTACTCTTTGCTTTTTGGCTTTAAATTCGGTCAGAATGGTGGTTCGATGTGATGGTGCATTATCATCGTGCAAAATTTTCGACGGATGTTTTCACACAAACGCCTCAATACGGCCAAATAGAGCACTATTAACCGTTTGGCCATCCGAAACAAATTCATGAAACCACGAATATCGAAAAAAATTAGCATCAGTTGGATCATCACAGCTCCATTTCGATGATTTTTAAGTAGAATATTTGACAAACTCATAAATCCATGTCTCATCGGTAGTTATAATGCTCTCCGTGAATGTGGGATCGGAATTCGCATGATCAAGCATGTCCAAAGGTCCTATTTTCGGTACTCTTTTTGAAAAAAATTCAGCTTTATCGGAGCAAGTCGAGCAAGAACACGTTTCATATCCAAAATATTCAACAAAATCATTCGAACGGACTCGCGAGAGATGTCGAGCTCTGCTTCCATCTCTCTAATATTTGCCTGATGATTTTCAGGCACTATATCCTTCACTGTTTTAATAGTTTCATCGGTTTAAAGTGTCGAAGGTCGTTCAGAACGAGACATGTCATCAAGGATCTCTCGCACGTCTTTGAGAGCTCGTAGGCTTAAGTTTTTGAAAAATCTGACATTGTCAGCCTTTTCCGATATTCGCAATGATTCCGCACAAGAAATTTGGTTTCAAATAGATAATTTGAGACAAATTCTTTGTACGATGTTTTTATCCCATTTTAAAAATCGCAACGCACTGCTAAGGAGTCCCGAGCAGGAGCAGCTGCTGTAAACCAACTGGTTGATAGATCACGCTCATAATTGGCGTAGTAATTAATGACAGTCCTAAACTGAAAGAAAATGCATTTTTTTTTTAAATATCATTTACCCGGGAATTTAATTATAATTTCCGGGTGCTTTGTAATTCATTGATCAAGGTGGCCAAAGTAAGTGGAATAGAATGCCACCTTGTGGAGTGCCACAAGTGATCTCATAGGCGACTTTTATATCTTTCCCATTGTATATGGCTTCTCTATTACTTAGTAAATGATTTAACCAGACCAACATGCCCTGATTATTGTCAGAAGAAGCGATACTCGATAGCCGTGCTAGCGTTGTTGAACACACCTTTTAGGTCAATGAATGTTGGTAAATTCTCGGTTTTCTAACAAACATATTGAAGGGCAATATCAACTGATTTCCAGAACTCCAAACGCTTTGGTGAAATTTGTCGTTTGATTAGATCGTCGCAGATCCTCTCCATTTTTTTAGTCGGTAGCATGTTACTGATCGGTCTGTACGAATTTGACAAGGAGTAGTGTTTCTTTGAGTTGAGGTTTTATATTGCCTTTTTTTTGACAGATCACGGGTGAGTCGTGCCACACAGCTTCTGCATGAACTGAAGTCGGTCGACCTTCCCAAGAGAAATCGGATCGCTCTATGTGCTTTTGAAAGGTGTCAAGAAGATCCGCAGCCACAAAAAAATCCTTATCGGATGTTACATGCATGTTACAATGATCCAATTTTGGCAGCTTCTTGGTGAGAAAAGGCCCTTTGCGAAATTTCATATTGATATTTTTAAAACTGTAGGACTAGTTCGCGTATATGCAGACAGATGGACAAGCAACGGATATGGCTAAAACTCGTCATACTGATTATTTGGGTATATATTTTATATGATGCGCCCACCTTCTTCCTTTCCTTCTGGGTGTTACAAAATCGTGGCAAAATTCATAAAAAGGATTAACTACAATCTCGTGACTATTCTTTAAAATTAAATAAAAAAATCTTATTCAAACAGTCACGAATAGTTCTAAAAGTTAAGTTGTTTTATTACACAACTTGATTGACAGGTGTCAAACCGACTTTGAGATATATGACACATATATTCTTAAAAAAAATTTCATTGGGAAGAAACAAAAATGTTGCTGAGAAAAACCAATTATTTCACTTCAATAAGGAGCAAAGCAGAAATCAATACACTCACAACTCACTACCCACTACAAACTGCTTGAGGAAAAGTGATTTTCACATTTTATAAAACAATCTATATTTACATACAAACATTTATAGCTAGCTACAGACATGCTGGCTGAGCGTCAGCCATATGATTACAAAGAAGCCAATAGGCATTTGACATGTTGTGGGCGACTTTCCAACACACACACACACATACTCGCTGGCATAATACCTATTGCCTATGTTAAGGCGTTGCCACGTGCGAATGCGTGCAATTTCAAGTGAATCAGCTGGTGTGCGCCGTTGCTCGAGCACTCTAATAATCCCCCAGCTAACGGTAGACGTGAGCGCCGCGTGCATTGATTTAATAAATAATTCAATAGTGCAAATTCGCGTTTTCAATTCAATTCGTGAAATGGAAAAGTGTGAAGTGAATGTGAACAACAAAAGCAACAACAGTGGCGACAGCAGCAGCGGCAGTAAAGAAAAAGCTGCAGCACACGAAGCAGATTGAAAAAGAAGACACGAGGAAGTGTAATAAAGATTATGAAGGCATAGAATTGTTGCACAGATATGAGCAACGCAGCGGCCGTCGGGGAGAGTAGGAGAAAGGGGAGGGACGCACATGTGACGTGTACAAGGAGTGTTCGCAAGACAGTCAATGTGAAAGTGAAAAATGTCAAATGGAAAGTGAAATGTAAAATGTACAGTTTATGGCTTCATGCTAGCATACAAATGTGCATACGTGTGTTTGTGTTGGTGTGCTTGTGCGTGTGCGCGTCCCATAGGTTTGCACGTTTTCACCTGACATCTGCATGCATACTTTTAACTAAGCTACTTGGCATTTTTATACCCCATAGACGCTTACTTTTGGGTGAATGGATGGAATGCAAAGAAGAGAGAACAGAGAGAGAGAGCTTACCTCGACGCCTAATTTAATAAGTTATTTGCCAATAGATGGCGCTGTACTCATTTTCGGGTATATGTCTCTTTTTTATCGGTACTGTAAGCAGCAGAGAGATTTTGGGTGAGTTCAACACGATAAGAGAAACGTTTGCTCATGTCACACATTATTGATTTGTTAAGAGATTAGGCGAAGTACCATTATTTTGATCTTTCGAAGCTGATTTTAATTCTATTGCATACTTTTAGGGTTGTAGAAGTCAGTCTATATTCAGACGATATTTCAAATATCAGGTTTAATAAAATTATTACTTTTTATTCTTCGAGATTGGCATTTCTCAACTGAGTCCGCGCAGGACAGCACTAATCGATAACTGTCTTCATATTTGTTCGGAAAAAATTGGTCGGTCAAAATTAGTTATGTCTTCTAAATTGGGGATTTCAATTTATGTGTGAAAGAAGAGAATGCATTGCCTTATACCATGTTCAGACCGACACTTAATCACACGATTTCGGCTGTTGAATGGATTATCCTACTAATCTTAAAAATTTATCAAGATTTCGCCATACAAAAATGACAGTTCTAAATCACTTCATTGAAATGATTTGAAACTGATCCACGCAAAATCTCTCTGTGCGACTCCGATTTTGCGCAATCTACTTGTCAGCACTGGAAATCTGTTACATTATCACAGCTGATTTAGACGCTGCAAAGGGAAAAAAATGTAAACAAACACATTTTTTTTAAAGCAATGAATCTAATTTCGTCTGAAAATCGACTTAACAAATGAAAAAATGCATCCATTATTTCTATTATATGGAAAATATTAAAAATATCCGTCTTTTTATTTCAAAATACTATATGACAATCTTTTCTTTTGATAAATATTAAGCGATGTGAATTCTTGAATGACAATAACAGCTATTTTTTGATCTTTCTAACGGCAGTGAGAACTCTGTTGGGTTATGAAATGCTTAAATATAATCTAATCTTTTAAATTTTCGGTCTGAACATGGTATTAGTATATAATGACAAGGAAAAATTTCGTTCTCTCCTTATTCATTGCTGATTCCATTCTAGTCTCCGTTTGGGCCGAGAACACAAAACTTCACAGTTGCCTTTTCGAGGTCACATCAATTGTATTTTGTCCTTCAATTGGATGAGTTGGCACCCTTGCTTCAGTTATCCACCCATGGGACTCGAGTCAAAGGAGTTTTTCGCTGAAGCATCGTCTTCCATTGGTACAATATGGCCTAAACAGTAATTTTTGTTGGTCGTGAGAGGGATCTGCTTCTCAATTGCATACTCAGTACAAAGAAGCACTTTTTGGCAAGAGTTATTCTGTGGCTGTTACGAAATTATCTAGAACTTCAAAGATATCACTGTCAACAGTGACGTGGGAGCCAAGTCGCGAGTGCGACGACTGTTTGTTTGATGACAAAAGATATTTCGTCTTGCCCTTGTTCACTACCAGACCCATTTGCTTCGCTTCCTTATCAATTTTTGAGAAAGTAGAACTAGCGGCGCGGTCGTCGAGGTCAATGATAATGCTCTTGCCGTCCGAATAGACGAAAACACTCCAAAGTTTTCGACGCAGTACCAACTGGGGAAAGCAGAGGAAGAAGAGAACCTCCACTCCGTTGAAAAGACCAGGAGGAGAAGGACCTGGCCTCGCTTGGAATCTGAATTCGGCGATACAAAGGAGCGGCTGGCGCGCTGTTGTAAACTCGTCTACGTCTACGCCAGTAGAGAAGAAGAAGAATGGTCAAATGTGGGGCAATTTCAGTGCACGGAAATTTCTAGTAGAAGTTCTTACGAAGTTCTGAAAGGGTTTTTAATCAACGCTCGCTATTTCTTTAGTCGGATGTAGGCGTCGATGTTTAGAATCGGAACTCGGAAAAGGTTAAACACAAATGGTTAAAATCAGGCAATGCAGAAGGAATTATCGAAACCGTCATCATTTCGTTCAATCGAATTGATTTCATCACAGCCTACGGTATATTTTTCATATTTCTCTGAAAATACATTTTAACATTTCTTGGAAATAAAAAACATATATACCTCCTTGAAAGCCCACACGCTGGCATAACTTGAGCAAAGGCACCACAGCGTTGCTGCACTGGGTAATGCAAATTCGATTTCAACTGAACTTCGTAGCTTCACTTACTTGAAATGCATGAGACATTTGAAATTCTCACACACACACGCACACACACATGTGTGCATTCAAGCATTTTTACGGCTGCTCTTCGGCGCCATTCAATTTGCGCCATTTTTCCATGGCGCTTTTCGTCGTTCACCGCAACGCTTTAGATTTTCAAAGGTTTCGAGCAGCCGCGTAGCGCCTTGAAGTATGTTAAATGACTACAGAATGTGACGTACATACAACACATACAACAAAGTAACATTTTATGGTGTGGGTGAGCTGATGGAGACAGCTGCGAGCTGACAATGCCGACTGTCAAATGCGATATGCCGACGAGTTGACAGCAACTACTCGCCCTGTGAGCAAAACACTACTTCCGGGTGAGGAAAAGAGTTTGCGAATAAATTATTGTATAAGTGTGTGTGTATGTATGTTTATATTGTATTGTACAGACAAACAGATATTGAAACATTTGAAGTTATCGACTTCCTTCTACAGCCGTAACCGAGGCATATTATGAGCGTGCGTATTGTTGTTGCTATTTTTTCGCTTTACTCGTTTGAAGTAGTTGAAGGCTTTTGACGCATACATTTCAGTTGCAGCTCTTGTCTGTTGGCTTGTGTTGTTGTTGTGCTTTTTTAAAGATTTTTAACACTTCGCACCTTCGCTTTAAAACCCTTTCGCTATCCGGCATATCAGTTGAAAGCTCACGCTTATGCTCAGGTATTACTTTTGCGGTTGTCAGCTCATCATCAGCCTTTTGCTTTATTTACCCTTTGTGGTTGAGTTGTTGATGATGCGGTTGAGGGTTCGGCATATCCTTTACTACTTTTTTTTACCGTAAATTTTAGATGTATGTTGGTGTATGTGAAATAGTTGTTGTTCGTCAAAGTTTGGCAACTTGGCGGCTGTTGAAGGCGGTGTTTTAAAATATGCGAATATATTTTGTATTAAGTACACACGTGTGAAGGTGTTCATATGAGTGTGTGTGTCTGATGTTTCGAATGTTTGAAAGATGAATTCAAATTTGAAGAAAAAGTGTAGTATGTCTTGACAGGTGATGCGAAAAAATTTATGTTAGTGTATGTATGTATGTAGATTAGCGTGGTTCTAAAATGTTGAAGGATGAAGGATTTATCGCCGAATTGCAATATTAATCTTATGTCAAAATTTTTGAAAATAAATTTTCGTTAAAATTTTTGAAAATAAATTTTCGTTAAAATTTTTGAAAATAAATTTTTGTTAAAATTTTTAAAAATATATAATTTTTTGTCAAAATTTTTGAAAATCAATTTTTGTCAAACTTTTTGCAAATAATTTTTTTTCAAAATTTTTAAAAATAAATTTGTGTCAAAGTTTTTGAAAATAAATTTATGTCAAAATTTTTGAAAATAAATTTTTGTCAAACTTTTTGGTAATAATTTTTTGTCAAACTTTTTTTCAAAATTATTGATAATAAGTTTTTGTCAAAATTTTTGGAAATGGAAACGGAATTTGGAAACGATTTTTGCCCATTTTTTATTGCTTTCAGTTAAAGTAAACCTCAGGATTCTGAAAAAATTATCGAAAAGATACAAAAGTGAAAAAAATGTCCCTTTTCAATTTGTTGTAGTGTTAAAGAGCTTAGGTCGGTTAGCTTCAGCACACACAATTCCAAACATGTGTTTTTTCGAAACTACTCAGGCAAACACAATCATTCACTTCTCTGGGACTATACCTGGTATACCTAATAATTCGTCAAATAAAAATGCTTTTCATACAAGAACTGGATTCTGATCAACAAGTTTGTACAGCAGCTGTATGCTATAGTTATTCTATCTATGGAATATGTTCGCAGGCTATAGCGTTGTCTTGAACAATAGTCTACGCAAAATTTCGTGAAGATACCATGCCAAATAAAAAACTTTTCATACAAGAACAATATTTTGAGCGGCCAATTTGTATGACAGCTATATGTTTCAGTTATCCGATCTTAACAAAATATTCAGAGATTATAGCATTGCTATCGATAATCAACTGTGCAAAATTTCGTGAAGATATCTCGTCGAATAAAAAAGTTTTCCATACAAAAACTTCAGTTGGATCGTTCAGTTTGTATGACAGCTATATGCTATAATGGTCTGATATCGACAGTTCGGACAAATAAGAAGGCACTTATAGAAAAATAGACGCATGTAAAGTTTCAGATTGACAACTCGAAAAATTAAGGGCTAGTACGCGGCTAAAGAGACTCAGCTTTTGCACTCCTCATTTATTAATACGAGCATATGAGTAAACCATATATAGAGGTTAAAGAGGTAAATTAGTACGCTGTTTAGGGTATAAGAAGCTCAAATATATGCTTAATAACTTTATTTTATTTTCACCATAGAAAAAAACGGTCGAATTGAGGGCTTCTTTAACAGTATAAAATAGAATATTTTACTTCGTATTGACCGATCTAAATGCTTATTCCGAGTAAAGCGTTCCTTTAAGTACCAACCCTAGCGCATATCCTATCAACTATCTCACCATCTAAGCAAATAGGTGTCAAGATAATATTTTGTAGCAAAAAAGGTCAGAAGACTTACAACCAAAGGATGTAATTATGTTTACGAGTATAGTACAGTAAGCCAAAAAAGGTTAGTAGGTGAAAATATATTGTATACACATATCGTCACATAAAATGCAAAACAACGTATCAACAAAAAATTCGAAAATGAATTTTTTACTATTTAAGAATCACTAAATCATATTCAATATATGTAGAACAAAATTTACAGCTTCTGCTATACTTGTATATATAATAAATATTATAACCAATATATAACCATTTTATAACCAAAACTCAAATTTTCTTTCAATATGAGTGATTTCTATTATATCGTGTTTCCCTCGTCCGTAAACTTGTGAAAAGTGATGTTACGTTATTTTGCATTTTAGGTGACTAGGTACTAGGTTCTTATGTAGACAGATATGTGCATGTGAGTTATGAAAAGGATTGTAACAAAAAGGGTGTGAGCTTTCAAAAAAAAAAATATGACAGCACAGGAAACCAGCAGCAGGTAGCATTTAGCCTAGCTGTCAGCTGCTGCAACCACATATTTTAAGGAAAGCGCTGAGCAGAAGACACACACACTCCTAAATATTTTATATACACTTGTGTTTGGAACAGACACTTGAGCGATGTGTGCTGCTTAGGTTTTGATGAGCTTTGCTTATGATTTTTCGCTCTTTTGCAGCTGCGGCGCTTATATAATACAACATACATACAGATATGTAGAGCTAGGTGTAGAGCACAAGATACAATTGTATTTATGTAAGTATTTACAAATTGATGGTGTTGATTTTGGCTGTCTGCTTTAAAATGACATTCGAAATTTTGATTTATTTACTTGGCGAATGGTGAAAAATTACTTGTTTAGAAAATGACAAATTAGCGTGCCGTGGAAGTTGAAGGGATTAAAGTGTGGGTGCAGAAGAGTTGGCTTAAATTCATTAATAAAATCGAAAATTTAATTCAATGTGCGGTTGCACCAATAAAGAAGCTTTGCTACTACTCGAGATCTATATTATTTGGGGACGGGATGGCTAGGGTGAGGTATGGCTACATGGGTAAAGGTGAGTTGTAGCGAAACTAGGTTGCCGCCATCAATAATTTATTCGCGGTTAGGCTGTCTGTACCATCTGCTTATCACACTTGTTGGATAAATATGGAAAATAAGCTCGTAACCACAAAGGAAGGTAGTAAAGGTGTTGTCGAGAATGGTGATAAATGTAAAGTGTTTAATTTAAAGAAAGCTCTTTTCTTGCTTAAGCAAAAATATTTAGACTTCTATGAAAGCAAAATAAAAATATCTCAATTAGTGACCCAAAATAACCTCTAAGATCGTGGATAGATTTGTAGTTTGAGATGTACCGACGACTTCACCGGCTTTTTCACCGCGAATTGCTTCTTTCATTAGACTTATGTATAAGAATGCGCCCATATTCTAACAGGCGGGAAATGCAAAGCTGATGAGCCACCAAATAAATAAACCCTCGTCTCATTACCATTAGACTGGGGATGAGTTGGAGTTCCGCTATTAACTTCCGGTTTATTGCTGAACAGTTGGAACTTGGGTGACTTTGTTACCAGTGCTGGACGAGAGTGACGCGGAAAGGGTCTAGTGAGCTCCTTGCTTATTACTTTTCATAGCTGTTCCAACCAACCATCGTCGTATATGAACCCAAGCTGAAAAGGAAGTAGTGCTACCTAACTATTGACATAGTAGAATTATCTCTTTCTTGAGGCTTCGGCCTGTGCGAAACTGAGTTTTAAACACCTCGCATACCTTCAAACACCCTGGCCAATCTTCTGGCATGGAAATTAAAAGTTTTTAAAGATCTGGAATTCAAGACGCTTCGTCCACCTTCCGGTCTTGGAGCTAACCTAAGCGGTTTAGTGTGAATTTTTATACTATTCCAAGTGAGCTCAAACTCGGAATCATAATCTAGTCACTCGGAGACAACACTGAAAACGATATCGTCAAAAAGGATACCAGTTGATAGACCAAATCGATCTTTCGTAGAAGAAAATCCGAATGGAGGTGGATCACATATTAAACAGGTATAAAGACAAGGTCTTGTGCCAGTTCTTACTAACAGTTTCAGCACTTAAAATGTGGCAGAAAACCATATCTGGCAATGCCTTCCTTTTCATCTAAAGAGGTGGGGTATTTTCCAAAGTGTCTTCTAAACCACAGAAATACGTTTGTGGGTGGAGGGAGAAAACCAAAATGTCTAAACTTAAGTTCAGTCCCATGAGCACGAATAATCAATAAGTGATCTATAGGATCTATAGAAGCTGATCAAATTTGACTCGGACTTCAAAATATTTATTTTGTACACTTGCTTTACACAAGCGAGATGACAGACCTTAGCCCGATAAAAAGTCCCAGCCCGTTCCGGTTACGTAGACTCGACTGTCGTGAGAACGGCTTGTTTGCTTTAACCCTCAGCTGTGATGGCCTCTTCAGTGCCTTCAGCGAACCTTGCTTTTTCGGTATTTTCTCATTTTTTGAGCACCATTCGCTAGATTGTTGGACAGTTTCGACATTATATTTAACCAACGTCACGTAATGATGAGTTTGATGAATGTAGAGTCCACAGGTAAGTTTACAAGCGTTGTTTCTGCGACGTTTACTCGATGTCGTTTTTGCAAAATATTCAGATATTTTGATACGAGTCTTAACATGCTTTGTATCCAAAATATGTTAAATTGATGAGATCGGCTATCTCTCTGATGAGGACTAGTCCGGGTCAAATTTGATCATATGATATATACGATGAGGACTATTCCAGGTCAATTTTGATCATATGGTATATATTTAGCTTTGCTATTGGACTAAAAATAGTGACCAGAAATGAAGAAATACTTGAATTGCCTAAGTTCATTGAATAAGTTCTTAGTAGATTAATTTACTCTGGAGCTTTATGGAATCTGAGAAGCGTTAATTTGGGTTTATTAAATGGACTCACGAACTAACTTTTCAATATGAAATAGTTGAAAAATTCTCATAACACCAAAGACAGCATACTGTGTACATACTAAGTAAGCAGATCAAGTTCTTAAATTAGATAATAGTTAGAACAAAGGAACTACAGAGACACTTAAAGTTGCGGAATACCACAATTATTTTGTAGCCAATGTTCAGTGCTTAAATGGGTTCGACATGCAATAAACCAAACCAAATTTGCGAAGCAAAGCAGTTTCGTGCGAGTTTAAAGTTGTCACATGTTGTGCAAAAGAGCCAGAACCGAGAGAAGCAAGCAGCAAAAAGCCGACTATGCTTGCGCTGACATGTGTTTGACTCCAAATTAAAAGCGAAAACGCGACTCCATGACGTGTATAAAAGGGACACTCAGCAGCCCAACGGCACGTAGGAGTTACTCCGAATCCGAAATAACACAACTACAAGACGTAAAGAGAAATACGAGGCAAGTTTGCAGAGAGAGCAAGGAAGCGATACTCAGTATGTGAGAGAAAGAGTGCAAAGCAATGCGAAAGAGAAAAGCTTCGCTGCAGAGCTTTTTTCGCAAACGAACCGAACAAACAGACAGATAGCGAAAAGGACAATTGAAGAGATGAGTTTGACGGTGAGGCTGGGAAAATTGCCGAAATTTTGCTGTGGCACTACTAACCTAGAATAAATATGCGGCGAATAGCGGAACAAGCAGGCAAGTGTAAATTCGCTTGCAGATGTGCTTGGTGGCGGCATATTCAGTATGTACAGCATAATAACGGTAGCTAAAGCCGACTGACAGTAACGGCAACATTTCGGCGAAAGCAGCGCTAAATATGGGAGCGACAGATAGTAGCAGGCGAAGCGTGTTTGCAGAAACCTGAAACCGAAACGGCAGCTAGCTACAAGAACAAACAGGAAAGCCGTGCCGAATTTCGACCAGTTGCATACATGTGTGTATGTATAAATGTCTGTATATATGTATGTATGTAAGCATGCATGTGTTTGTGTGCGTCGGTCAAAGACCGATAAGACGAGCTTTTACTGGCTGCGAAATTACAAACAACTTTATCAACAGCTTAGGCACGCAGATTTTTTCCAAACACATTTTTGCTGCTGCTGTTGCCACTGCTGGCAATGCTGCTGTTGTTGGTGTTGTTGTTATTGTTGATGCAGCAAATATATTTGTTGCAAAACCATTTTGTGTTTGTGTGTGTGTCTTGAAATGTTTGCTATGGTTGTTGTTGCTATTGTAACAGCAGGCACTGTTGCTTCGGAAATGTTGATTTTCATATTGACTTGCATGCATATAGTATGTATGTGTGTGGGTATTTATGTCAATATTTTTTGCACTGCAGTGAAATATTAAAATGGTCAAGAGAGATATTAGTTCAGAATAAGAAATTCTTGAAACTCAACTAGTCACAAATATTATACATAACTCAGAGAATTTGTGAATGAAATCGAACTAGTCCGAAATGAATTAAAACTAGACTAGTTCAAGAACAAGTTATTACTTTTGCATAGATATTTATGATTTTATACATATTTATGATTTCATACATATTTATGATTTTACTTCAACCATAAGACAGAAACCCCAAACAACACTCTTTGCTGAAGCGATGATAATGACTTACGACTTACGGTCGAAAAAAACATTAGAAAAAAATTAAAAAAAACTAAAAACAAGAAAAAACGTTGACTTCCGCTGCACCGAAGCTAATATACCCTTCACAGGTGCATTTCTTTTAGTAACTATGTGTTCAGTTTGTATGGAAGCTATATGCTATAGTAATCCGATCTGAACAATTTCTTCGGAGATTACATTGTTGCCTTAGAAAATAATCTATACCAAATTTGGTGAAGATACATTGTCAAATGTGAAAGTTTTCCATACAAGAACTTGATTCCGATCGTTCAGTTTATATGGCAGCTAGATGTTATAGTGGTCCGATATCGGTCGTTCCGACAAATGAGCAGCTTCTTGAAGAGAAAATGACGTTTGCAAAATTTTAAAAGGATATCTTAAAAACTGAGGGACTAGTTCGTATATATACAGTTGGACGGACGGACGGATGGACAGACAGACAGACG